>NC_044065.1:5861798-6164298 GCF_902167405.1 Gadus morhua
CTTGACATGAAGCTACATCTATTCGAACATAACCCTGTTCAGTTTATCAGTGCAGCATGACGTTTATATTTCATACAACGTTCAGACGTTGGTTATTTCTTAGAGCCCTGAGCATCTGGTCCACCCACCGTCAGATGATTGGCGGAGGAAGGCCAATCATCTGACCTGGTCCCTCCCCCCTGATCTGTTCTCTCCTAGCGGATAGCTCTGCTTCCCTGACCTGGTCTCTCCTATCTGACAGCTCTCCCCCCAGCAGGGCTCTCTGTCTGGGTACGGTGGGTACCCCGGGTCCCTGTAGACCTGGGAGTCCTCCAACCCTGGCCCCCAGAGCGAGGAGCCTTCCCCTTCCTCCTTGACCTTTCAGATGGCTGGGATGCTCCATGCCATTAAAGGCCTGAAGCGCTTCACATTCTCTCGCTCTCTGACTCCATCGCCTCCCTGTCTTGCTGTAACTCTCGCCTCTCTCTCTCTCTCTCTCTCTCTCTCTCTCTCTCTCTCTCTCTCTCTCTCTCTCTCTCTCCCACTCTCCCGCTCTCTCTCTCTCCCCTTCTCTCTCCCTCTCTCTCTCTCTCTCTCTCTCTCTCTCTCTCTCTCTCTCTCTCTCTCTCTCTCTCTCTCTCTCTCCCCTTCTCTCTCCCTCTCTCATTTTCTCTCTTTCTCTCTCTCCTTTTCTCTCTCTCCCTCTCTCCCTCTCTCCCTCTCTCTCCCCTTCTCTCTCCCTCTCTCTCTTTCTCTATCTCTCTCTCTCTCTCTCTCTCTCTCCCCTTCTCTCTCTCTCTCTCTCTCTCTCTCTCTCTCTCTCTCTCTCTCTCTCTCTCTCTCTCTCTCTCTCTCTCTCTCTCTCTCTCTCTCTCTCCTTCTTTCTCTCTCTCGCTGTCTCTCTGTCTCTACTTTCTCGGCGTCGTGCACAGCTGATGAAATATTTAATGGAAACGGCTGCTGAAAGAGAATCGTGCCAAATTACCTCCTCTGTCTTCTCCCTAAGAAATAGGCAACAGGAGGAGGGTAGGAGGAGGAGGAAGAGGAGGAGGAGGAGTAGGAAGAAGAGTTGAATGAGGAGTGGAGGTGGAAGAGGAAGAGCGGCAGGAGGAGGAAGAAGGTGAGGAGGAGGAGGAGGAGGAGGAGTGGAGGTGGAGGAGGAAGAGGAGGAGTGTGGGCGGAGGAGGAACAGGAGGAGGAGGCAGACAAGGAGAGTAGGAGGAGGTTGCACTGGGGCTCATCCGGCACCTCGTGACGGCCTGTGCGCCGTTCCAGACGGCGCTGCGTGATGCTGGAGACGACCTCTCCTCACCTGCCCTCGCCGGGGACGGAATCCCTTTCATCCTCTCCCTCCCCGTCGGCCATTAAACCGACGGAAACAGCGGCAGACGGATGTTTGTGTTTTCCTCGCTGCCTGCTCCCCTTCAGCGGCCTAATGGCTCGTATCAAAGGGAGCGAGGGGGCATTCTCCCGGGACGGGGTCCGTCTGCAGGGGTCTTGTTGGGCTCCAGGTTATGACCTGATTACACCGTCTCACACCCCCCGCGACGCACAATGGAGGGCTCAACCAGCAACACACAGGTTGTCCTGTCTCACATCCCCGCCGCACACACCCCACACACAATGGAGGGCTCAACCAACAACACACAGGTGGGCCCAGGTTGTCCTGTCTCACACAACCCCCCAACGACGCACAATGGAGGGCTCAACAACAACACAGGTTGTCCTGTCTCACATCCCGTTTCTTCCCCCCCCCCCCCCCCGCGACACACACTGGAGGGCTCAACAACAACACACACGCCCGTTCCTGCTCCCCCAGAGCCTGGGACTCAGAGATAGAGAAGGCCTCCTCCACCACCACCCCTGGTTGAGTCATCGCACTCCGGCACGAATAAATAAGCCATAAAAAGAACGCATCACGCCGCTCCAGAACACATAAATAAACACTGTGACACTCCTGAGTGCATCTGAGTTTGAGCTACAGGAACGAACGCGTGCTTCAGTTCTGCTCTGCACGTGTGTGATTACACAAACACTTATACATACGTACACGCATGCATGCATACATACACACACACACACACACACACACGTACATACGCATACATACGTATTACGTACACACACCCACACACACTCGCACAGACACACACATACACACACACACACACACACACACACACACACACACACACACACACACACACACACACACAGACACACACACACACACACACACACACACACACACACACACACACACACACACACACACACACACACAAACTCCTTTCAAGGTGTGAGTGTGTCCAGGGTTGGAATCGCGTGTTTGGGATTCCCCAACAAAGGGCCACTATACCGTTTGTCCTAAAGGGGTTAGCTGTGACCCACATCCACATTAGTCCAGCTCCAAAGCCTATAGAAACCAGAAGCCGGTACCAGCTGGTTCACATACCAAAGCAGGCAAAACAAGCCTCTTCCCCTAATAGTGATTCATGTCCCGCCCTTCAACTTCAGACCAGTTATTGTATACAGGGACCAGTGACCAATCACAATGAGGAACAGGATGGAAGGGAAACGCCCCCTGCCCCTTGATAAGGAGACCGGATCTAAAAGGTAATTCACAGAATGATTTGTCGTCACATTGTTGTTGTATTTCACATTAAAAAATGAACCAAGGAGTCTAACGCACACGTTAACACAATATATTTTGTTGTGTACAGGGAATGGGTCAACCTAGCGATTGTTAGTGCTTGGCACCTGGTTCTATGAGCATCTGTAACAGTTTTATAGTGTGGTTTATATATTTATATATAAATATTTACATATTTATAGTGAATTTCCCCAAATGTTTGACCTGTAACATTGTACATTATTTATTTAGTTCCACTTGTCATTTATTGTTGGTTCCGATGGGGCGCTAATTGGGGTCGCACACGCCCAGACTTCCTCTCGTTCGGCAGTTTGGAAAGGGGGTAAATTGGATTTATGAGTCCTACATCATAAATGTTTTGTTTTAGCCGTTGTCTCATTGTTTTCATGACACATACAGTATAGATTTTTCATGGTGTATGAATGTTTACTATGGGTTCCACTGTTCGCGGATCGGCAAATATGCAAATGAGTGTAATAAGATCTGAATTGAATGAAAGGTATTCAAGTAGGAGCTAACGGGCTAATTATGCTGTCGTAGGGATGTCAGCGTTATCTCCAACTGCCCGCGTGTGATATACCCTGTTGTCCTATGTTACAGGTATGTGTGTTAATAATATTTAAAGATCTGTCAGTATTTAATTTATAATTATTCATGTATTTTTATTATTTTCATTTATTATACTTGGTACACACTATACGATCACAGTATTGTCTTCTATTATTTTGTGCTCTCGTTCGGCAGTTTGGAAAGGGGGGATGTCAGCGTTATCTCCAACTGCCCGCGTGTGATATACCCTGTTGTCCTATGTTACAGTTTGGAAGGGGAATAAATGCTGTCAGATCCATTCCACGTCTCCTCTGCATTATCGGCCAACTAGTCACACGAAGACCTGTGAACATTAATGTAACAGGCTGATCGAAGTCTGTTACACATCCTTAATGTATCAACAGCGATATATTGTTTGTCTAACCCTAACCCTTATTGTAAGTCGCTGTGGATAAAAGCGCATGCTAAATGCCCTTAATGTTAATGCATATTATACATTATAACACAGTTGTTATACTGATGTAATGGTTAGTATTATAAGTACATACTCTAAGTATTAAGTTTAAATGTCACCAAAATATCCCATGAATGCACAGTGATGTGTTTAATATTTTAAACTCTGTGGTGCAGCGGGTTCAGCCAAACTCTCCTCTCAGCGAACACTGGTCCTTTGATGGACCCTCACAGAACGAGACCCTTCGTGTTCGGAGGGCCCATCCCCCTAACAGCACCCCTATCTTCAGCCCCCACCACCCCAACGGCCTGGCCCACCCCACCCCACATCACGTCATATCGCACAGACATTACAATTAGCGGCTGCGAGTTAGCCGTGCTCTCTGATAGGCCCGAACAGAATGCGTGGCCTTATCACCATGGTGCAGGAGCAGAATCACCACACACACACACAGGCACGCACGCACATAGACACACACACACACACACACATACACACACACACACACACACACACACACACACACACACAGGCAGGCACGCATAGAAACACACACAAAAACACACATACATACACTGAAACACACACACACACACACACACACACATATACACACACACACACACACACACACACACACACATACACAAACTAACACTGGTGTGGAGATAGATAGAGAGAGAGAGAGAGAGAGAGAGAGAGTGGGTGCCCAGGCTTCCTATTATTAGCGCGTAGGTTTATGGCGTGGGAGGGCTGCAGGGAATCACAGAGATTAAATTACACTGACAGGGAGCATCAAACAGGCCGGGGAACTTTCAGAGCCACGCCGGAGAAGCACCAGCTCCAGGGAAGAGAGCAGACAAGGAGGGAGAGACAGTCCGACGCAGAGAGAGAGAGAGCGGACAAGGAGGGAGAGACAAGGAGGGAGAGACAGTCCGACGCAGAGAGAGAGCGAGCGGACAATGATGGAGGGACAGTCCGACGCATAGAGAGAGAGAGAGGGAGAGAGAGAGAGAGGACAAGGAGGGAGAGACAGTCAGACAGACAGAGAGAGAGAGCGGACAAGGAGGGAGAGAGTACGACGCAGAGAGAGAGAGAGCGGACAAGGAGGGAGAGACAGTCCGACAGACAGAGAAAGAGAGAGCAGACAAGGAGGGAGAGACAGTCCGACAGACAGAGAGAGAGAGAGAGACGAAGAGACGCAAAGCGTGGACCAATACACCCTATATCACTAGGGGAGGGGGAGAGAGAGAGAGAGAGAGAGAGAGAGAGAGAGAGAGAGAGAGAGAGAGAGAGAGAGAGAGAGAGAGAGAGAGAGAGAGAGATTGTCCGAGGGACATTGAAATAGACCCGGGGAGGGAGGGAGGGTGAGTAGCCGTATTACAGCGGCCTCGGCCAGAGCCAACAAATCCCTAATCCGCGTCTGTGCCCTCGCTATACTCCCATGGTTCTTCCCTGGCCCAGATGAACCGGACTACCGCTGCCAGACCGGCTCCCAGGGTTTGGCCACCATGTGCCCTGAAAGTGTTGACTCAGCAGTGCACACAGGCCGGGGTTTCATGGCAGGAGGATCAGACACTGTTGGACATACACCTTGGCTCTGCCTCGGTGTAGACTTGGACTAGTCCTCCTGAGCCCAGATCTGGGCTATGGGGAAGCTTAGGAAGGGAGCTGTGAACACACAGTGTTCCAGCAGTGGTAAACCGACACTGAAAGTGTCTGTAAAGGTTTTAGACCGACTGGCTCTCTAGAAATACTCTTCGGAGAGCCTCAGCCACTCCCTCGAATTTGTTTTCTTTGGTAGAATATCTCCGTAACGAAACAGTAAACAAAGAGTAACATAGCCAGTGGTATCTGGTTTCTGGGCCTGGCTCTGCCTCCCCCCCCCCCCCCCATCACTGCCCGAAGGCCTCACAGAGTAAGACTGCGTGATCAAACATTAACCAAGACAGATTATCAGACGCCAGTCACACAGGTTTATCAAACTAGCATGTTAAAGTACAATTACTTTCTGTATACAGGCATAGACCTTTATATTTTCTTCTCTCCTTCTCCAGCTTAGCTTAGACTAGTTTGGTGTTGGTTCCTTCTGTGTGAACCCCACATTTATTGTATTCACTAACAACCTCAAAAGTAAGAAAACACATCGAGGTCAAAGTTTCGATTTTGTCTCCTGACGAGAAAAAGCTCAAGCTAACAAGCTAACACGCTAACAAGCTTGTGAAGGTCAAGTTGTATAAATATTGCACACGGCGTCAGGCGCTAGCAGGGGTAGCCTGCTTTAGCCTCGTTAGCGTCACTCTCCTACAGGGAAAACACAGACTCTGCCGCCTCCTCCTCCCCCCCCCCCCCCCCCCCCCCTCCCCCTCCCCCTCCTCCTCCTCCTCCTCCTCGTCTTCCTTCTCCTCCATGATTACTGTGTGCATAGGAGCCGGTCCCCGCAGGACACGGGACTGTTTCGCTGGGCTTGCATATCCCAACTAGCTTATGCATGGGGAGGACAGCTCCGTGGTGCGTAGCTCTGGGTGTCCCCTGAGCTACCTTCCACCCTGCGTCTCACCCCGGCTGTACACCGCCTTGAGGGGTGAGATATCTCCCTCCCACGCGTCTATCCCAGCCCGTCTCATTAGTTTCTCTGTTTCTTTTGACTTTGTGTGTGTGTGTGTGCGCGTGCGTGCGTGACGTCTCTCAGCGGCGGGCTATCAGCTGATGTCCCCGCCGCCTCTTTTTAAGGCCTGGTTTCTGCTCCGTGGCTCCTGCGTGCTTCAGGGACGTTTGAGCTCGCTCTCTCTCTCTCTCTCCCTGCATCGCGTCATCCAGGGCTCTGAGGCAGGTGCGCCATTCATGGTTCCATCCTGGGTGACGTGGCTCCCTTTGTTGAGCAAGGGCCTTCACAGAGAGAGAGAGAGAGAGAGAGAGAGAGAGAGAGAGAGAGAGAGAGAGAGAGAGAGAGAGAGAGAGAAAGAGAGAGAGAGAGGCGTGGAGGAAGAGGTAGGGCTCAGGGAGGGAGAGCTAAAATGGAGAGGATTCTCCTGTGATGACGCAGAAACTAAGGCACAGTCTATTTTTAAACCTATTGAACCAAAACACCCGTTCATTACTGTATCCTGCGGCTAGACTAAAACACACAGAGCTAGCAAGAGAGAGAGAGGGATAAGTGAGAGAGGGGGAGGAAGGGAGGGAGGGAGGGAGAGAGAGAGAGAGAGAGAGAGAGAGAGAGAGAGAGAGAGAGAGAGAGAGAGAGAGAGAGAGAGAGAGAGAGAGAGAGAGAGAGCGAGAGAGAGAGAGAGAGAGAGAGAGAGAGCTGGAGTACTTACATACTCAGTGCCTTCAGCACAGTGCACAGGCCTTAGACAGTGACAGTGAAATATGTATTATGGCTTCGTGTCATTTGGGATTAAGGTGCTTTTAGCTTGAGCAATGGCCAGGCTTGGAATAAGAATGGCAGGTTGAAAACAAATGATCCCCCGCACCAAAATGACTTGGCAGCACTGACTGAAGTTCCATCACAGCCTGTATTCATTAGACGCTCAGGGAAGAGTGTGTTCGTGTGTGTGTGTGTGTGTGTGTGTGTGTGTGTGTGTGTGTGTGTGTGTGTGTGTGTGTGTGTGTGTGTGTGTGAGGTTTTGGGTGTGTATGTGTGCGTGCTTGCGTGTGTGTGTGTTTGTGAGTGTGCCTATCTGTGTGTGTGTGTGTGTGCGTGCGTGTGTGTGCATGTGTGCATGATAGGTCAATGGGGAATGAGAAGTAAAGTCATGCCGCCACCATCTTGTGAGACAGATCAGGCGGTGACCTCTAAACATGGCTCGCTCACCATAGCATGCAACGCGGTGCAACGCCAACTTCACATTCCCATATTGATCAAAGCCCATACCTTGCTGTCAAATCAAATTTCTCAGTCAGAACATACCTAGTGAAAAGTCGGTGAAAACGTCAACGCAAATCAGGCCAAAAGAAATTGGGTTAAAAAAAAGAAGAAAAAAAAACTAAGACTTATTTCTTGCATGCGTGGCGGTTTGTTATTTTATCACCAGCATGAGCCGGTTGGAATGTCTCGGTCACATGGTGCGCTCAGGGTTCCAGCTGTAATAAACAGCAACAGGTGCTAACACTGGCTACCGCGCCAGGCAACAGAGGCAGAGAGAGAGAGCCGCTGCTGCAGAGTTTCAACGTCACCGACACTCAACGGCCCAGAATACCCCTCCCCCCCCCCCGACGCCCCCCTGGTCAGCAGGGTCACATCCTGACGTGCACTCACGCGCTCCCTCTCTGGGGAAGCCCTGCTTGCTTTTAGATGGATGCCACCTCCACCCACCCAGCCAGACTTAGACAGTGCAAGGCCAGAGAGCTGGAGGGTGGATCGAAGCAGAGACTCAAAGCCTTGGTGGAAGTTAAAAGAAAAACATGCTGGTGCTCCTTCCAAAGCGCTCGCTTGTGTCTGAGCAGTGGACTCTGAAACTGTAAAAAAATAAATAAAAACACAGTGAAATTAAACTGCCATTTTCCACATTGTAGGTGTGGGAATCATTATTGTTAGATTGCAGTACTGTTATTAAACTTTTAACATCCAAAGTTATTCCGCATAGCTCCCCGAGTGTAAAGGGATTTCATCAGGAGACTAGCTGGACCGCGCTGGCGGGGTGAACCTTTCCACCGGTAAACTCCCCCCCCTCGTTAAAAGGGGCTGAACAGCTGGTTACAGAGAGGGGCTGCTCCACCAGAACTCCACCAGCCACCACATCCCTGAAGGGCCGCATGCCTCACTCAATTACCTGCTTTACTTTGAAATCCCTGAAATACAATTTCAAAGTAAAACAGCTCGAGTGGGACGAGGCTCTCGCCTCCATTCTAATGTCTATCTCTTGTTACAACCCTGATAAAATGTCCTGCAGCTCCAATGTAACACATATATCTATAAATATATAAATGTATGTATGAATATATATATATTATTCACCAAAGGGTGCCCTGGGGGTAGGCCTTCCTACTAGAACAAAATAATTGGGTCCTGGAGGATACCGGTCAAGTGATGTGTTTTACTTGCACACGTATTTCTCAAGTATTGTTAAGCTTTTACATGGTAAAGATGTTTCCAAATATTAAAGGCCTGCATGCATACAAAGTCTCTCCATGGCGTACTATCATATAAAACACAAATGTGCTTCTCCGAGGCCTGGAAGCTAGGCGTTTGTACCTCACGTTGGGCAGGTACAGCAGACCTAAGAGCTAACCTCCAGCCTGTCTGTGGAGCGCGCGGGCGAGCCCTGGAGAGGAATGTGTCTCTGGTGCAGTGAGGGTGCATTCCGTCGAGCAGTACCACGAGTGGAAGTCACAGCGAGGCTGCAGCCCCCCTGCGGATCCAGGGACGGGGCCGGCTGCTGTAACCATGGGCGCAACACTGGGCCATCTGTGTATCCACCAACCCCTCAGCAGGCTGCCCTGTGTGTGTCCGCATGTGTGTGTGTACGTGAACGTGTGTCGGTTTGCGTGTGTGCATTTGCATGTGTCTGCTTGTGCGTGACCGTGTGTGTTTGTGTGTGTGTGCATTAATCCAGGCTTCGAGAGCTAAACACACTTTGAAAAACCCACACGCTGAATTCAAACGTGTGCTAACACAGTGTGTGTGTGTGGGTGTTTGTGTGCGTGTGCAGGCGCGTGTGTGTGTAAATATGACTTGTGCAGAAAACGATTAGCCAGCAGTCACCATGGTGAATCATAGGTTTGCATCGTCGTTCTGGTTAGACGTCCTCAGGAACGCTATGAGTCTTACCAAGAGCATTTTTTGAGAGAATTACATCAAATCTATCAGGAACCGGTTCCGCTCGAAGTTTTCCAAACAAATACCGCTAATTTGAATGGCATAGAAGCACGATGAAAGGTATCTGGGATCACTTTCGGAACCACCTAGAGCCACCTCCCATTGTGGGCGACGAAAGGAACTATGCGAGCCATTGTTTGGAAAAGTCAGCACAAACAATAGCACTTTGTCGCATGTACGGTCAGTGCGGGACCCTTTGAATTGAAAGAATATTTCACATACCTCACGTGTGGACGACAGCATCCTGGGAATGAATTGTACATTTGCTAGAAGAAAATAATAGGATAGAGAAATGAGTTACACAAAAAAACATGAATGCAAAAATATTACACAGAAATGTTTTGCAAATAATCAATCAGCAATAATAAAAGAACTGGCAGTACTTTGAAAGCTGGTACAATGGTGTTTATGCAGCAGTATTGCTCCTTAAGTCCCTTTTAGAAGAGTCTCATGTGATCTCAAAAACAAGGCCCTATTGCGGCAATGCAAACGTGACGTATGAGCTGAATTTATCCGGTCAAACAACATGCATTCTCAGCCGCTTGGCAATCCCACGCCTGATGAAAGCGACGCCCGGAGACACAACAGCCTCTCCCCGACTCGCTACTGTCATTAATAATCAGCCTGCAAACAACAGACGCCCACTCGGTACACAGTGGGAAGCCTGAGGACAGCCCTACGGCCCACTGAAGCCCTCACGAAGCTGTCCTGTGACTACGGCTCGGTGCCATGACTGGACACGCATGTTTAGAGCCCACCTGTTTGTTTGGGCCCGTGTTTAAAGGCCAAACACATGCGACGGCCATGATGTCACCGCAGCTATTCTTGGTGTGGAGAAAGTCATCCCTGACCCTGAAATAGGGGCTGTGATGTATGGGGTGTATCGGGTTTAAAAAGGTTTAGGGTCACCCAAAAGAACGCCAGCAGGACATGCGACTCAGGATCTGTCAGTTGGTTGGAGGACACAAAATAAACTGAGCTTGGTTTGAATCAATGAACCAAGCAAGGACCAAACTATACTAGAGAATCATCAGTACTATGAAGAGGTTAACCACCATCACATTTCCCCACCCAATAAATCAACAGAGTCAAGTCAATAGAATCATGTAGAACTGTAGTTTATTTTATTAAAAAGACCAGGGTGCAAATATGAAATTAAAAAAAATAAAGACAAGCATATCATTTGTAAGCATTTAATACAAACTTAACAATATAAACTATTTCAGTCCCTCTTCACATGTAAGACACTGACTCAAAATACTTTGTTATACCGTATTTTATCAAGTATTGCACAATGTACGTACAAAATTAATATTCATACGATTACATTTTGTCCAGAGTATAGCAAAATTTAACCTCATAACAGAAAATACAATTCTTCTCGGGGGGGAAAAGCAAATATTCCTACACTTGAAGTCCATCACTAAGGGATACTTTATACACAATCCGTAGAATATTTTATGTATTTTTAAAGATGGATTTCTTTCATAATTATCTTTTAAAAAAAGAAAAACATAAGGAAAAGCTGCTGCAGCCATCACAGATCACTGGAGTAGTAAAAAGATATAAATGCAACACCATGTCATAGAAACAATATATATACTCTGATATCTTACAAACTCTGTACTAAATTAAATTATACAATTAGAAAAAGACCAAGTAACCCCACTTTGTAGTGCCAATTCATAAAAATCAGCTTCGTCTTACCGCCTGTAAAATACTGTGAGAGGCCAAAAACTCGAAGCTCGTATGTATTTTTTTTCTCCCCACTTTTTTGGAGTCGTTTTTTCGATTTTGTCGACATTGTAAAAAAATTATTTTGTGCTTGGTTGGCAAAAAGTCAAAAAAGAAAAACAACGATGCATGTTGAAGTAACCAAGCTTGGACATTGTTGTAAGACAAGCTCTCGAACAGAAACAAACGCAAGGGGGCGCGGCGATGGGCACACCCTTGGGCACATGCGCTTCACTGAAACTAGACATCATGTTTCCTTGAAAGTACCAAGTCGTTGAACTTCTAAGTGTGCAGGTTTCGCTTTGTTTTTCCCTTCTACTTGAGCCACCGCCCATTCATAAATAAACGGCCCGTTGCGCCCCGTCTCAGTTAGCCATGACCGGCTGGAATTGCTGGTTAGAATACTGCATGCTGCTCAGGCTGAAGTTGAGGCCATCCATGAGCGACTTGTCGTTGAGGCCGCCGTAGGCCGAGAACACGTCGAAGGCGGTGCCGTACTGCAGGGGGCCCAGGCCCAGGGAACCCTCCCCGGGGCTGCCCTGGCCCTGCAGGCTGGGGAACACAAACTCCTTAGCGTTGGGCGACAGCGCCGAGGCCTTCTGCTGCGGGCCCAGCCCCAGGCCGTACAGCGAGTGCATGGAGGTGGACATGGCTTTCTGCTTCAGCAGTGTGTTGACATTCAGGCCCAGGTGGCTGGTGGGGGAGGTGGGCGAGGGCTTGTTGCTACTGCTGCCCCCGCCGCTGCTGCCGCCGCCGCCGCTGCTGTTGTTGTTGTTTCCCCCGCCGCCCCCACCGTTGTTGTTGTTGTTGTTCCCGCGGCCGCTGCTCTTCATCTTGGTGGAGCCGAACTTGGTGGCGGCGAAGGTGGCGGTGGTGAAGGTGAGCGGCTGGGCGGAGCGCGGCAGGAAGGAGGGGCTGACGGCCGCCGACTGGCCGAAGGGCGGCGAGGGGGAGCTGGACTCTGACGAGCCACCCACCGGGTCGCTGATGGGCATGAACACCTGCGCCTCCGGGTTGAAGCTGTTCTTGATCTCCTTGTCCAGCTCCGAGCCGTTCTCGCCGCCGCCGCCGTTGTCGTCCACGTAGAGCACCTTCACGGCGCCCTTCTCCCCGATCTGGTAGGACACCTCGAAGGGGTCGATCCACACGCTCAGGTCCTGGGGCAGGTTGTTGCGGACGTCCTCCAGGTCCAGGCCGCTCTCCTTGGCCGCCTGCTCCACCACGGGGTCCACCTTCTCGCCCACGTGGATGCAGCGGTACCCCGAGCCCTTAAAGGGCTTGTCCGGGTACCAGTGGCCCTCGTACTTGTTCTTCAGCTGCCGCTCAAGCTGCTCCCCGAAGATGTTGACTCGCCGCCGCGGGAGTTTGTTGTACAAATAGGAAATGATAAAGTTGAGGGCGACTTGGATTTCAAGCTGCATAGCTGCGTCCGTGGGCAGGTCGGTTCTTGGGTTGTCGCAAACAAACAAAAGTCAGGTTTCCCAGAGCGTCGCAAAAAACCTCCAAGGCAGCGGTGATCAGCTTATCGGGGACAGTCCAACCTGGCGGGGGTGGTTGCAGGGACGGATATCCTTCGTGAGACAGACTCAGGATCTTAATCCTGCGACAGAAGAGGAAAGGAGGAGGAGACGCGTTAGAATGACAATCGAAACATGACGAGGCAGAAACAAAACGTTTTTTAATCGAAACCCAACAAATTAGTCCACCATTATGGTCGACTTCCAATCGCAATGGGCTGAAGATCGAGGCTACGAGCAATCTATATTCATGAGTCGCTACCCCCAGTCCAAACAGCAGAGCAGTATCTCCGCTGTGCAATATCAACAGCTATAAATAAACACAGGCCACTGACTCAGATTGTGTCAGCAGTGCGTGTTCCCTAGCGGTCGTGTGTGACAGATAAACGCAGCCATGGTTGAACTCGGGACGGGGTGGGGTGTGGGGGATGCGTGGGGTCCGGTGATCACGTCAATAGTGGAATAGGCGAATCTTCGTTGACGTGAATATTTTCGCCCGTGTCACGTATTTCACAGCGACGCCACGTCTTTTTTTCCTCGCCCCTGCCAATGTCAATAGAAGCGAGGAGCCAGTCCTTTCCTCTCGCTTCCCCCCACGGCTTCGACTGGGTGGGGGGCCGCTTCACGGTGGCTATGTTACATCGTCATCATCATCATGATCATCAAAACACGATCGCAATCCTGAAGATGGACCCTTCTCCGAGGTGTATTTGATGTTGTCATGATAAAATAGCTCTTCCCATCGATACTGGTCTGCTCCCAGCTCGATGGTGGTGGGCTGAATGGAGGGTGTGATCCGCCCCGATGCAGCCCACCTCAGCCCAGCTGGCAACAGAGATAAGTGAAACGTTTCGTTGACATCGACGAAAACCGACTTAAGTCAGACTTAAACGTGATGCCAGGGATCTGCGTGTGCAGAACGAACGGAGGGGGATCGATACCAGCTCTGATCGGATCCCAGATCTGCCCACCTGAAGGGGCATTGGTTCAGGCGTCACCCGACGGATCGCAGGCTTGGTGGTTAAATATTGCATTCGGTGAACGTTTAATATTTAACCCGGTCGATGTCAGGGCGATCATGCGAACACATCAAGGTGGAGGGGAAAACGAACTTACATTGACATCCACGACAGCCTCTCCTTCTTCACGGTCCACCTCGGGAATAAACACGGGTACTAAACGTTCGGCTGCGTGTCTGTCGTCGTGTCTCGACGAGGAAGGTCCTTAAATAAGGTGTTTTATCTTGTGTTTAAATCCAGACACTCAACCAGCTGTCTCCCACTGCCTGGGAGTTTCTACAACTCTGTCCTCTGGATCCCGGAGCGGCTTGATTATATAGTATCCCTCCGCCACGGACAACCAGTGGGCGGTGAGAAGGCTTGCAGAGGTCAACACCCCGTACCCACACACTATTGGCTGAACGGGCCCTTCGTCATTAGCATAGTCGTCAGCCCGAGTTTTGATTGAACCAGACCCCGAGTCAGTCGCGAGAAGGGCTCTGTTTACGGTAGTGGTTCACCTTTCATGGGTGTCGGACTACTTTATCACGAGAGGTCGTTGGCTGGTGGGTTCTGTTTTTGTCGAAATCATAACGTCATTATTTTGAGTACAAGACAACAATTATCTATCATCGAATCAAGCAGATTTTCTAGGTTATATACGGTGTATATGTATGCGTTGAGTAGCCGGGCAATGTGTTTCTTCATCATTAGTAATAAAGGATAAAAAGGTAAAGAAAGGTTGGTGGATATGTCTTCTGCACTGAAGAGCCTACGGACAGCAAGCATCCTCTCCCGCGGAGGGACACACCTGTCAGCGGCTGTACCGCGGCTCTTCCCCAGTGACAGCGTCACGTTAATAATGTTAATAATGTTAATGACGACGGCTTGGGAACCAGTATCGCGCAACTAGGTTTCATTAAGTAAAATACAGACGTCAGCAAGGACTATTTCCCCACACCACATAGTGTGCACTTGGTGCATTGCACAATAGGTAGTACGACTCTATAAATGTTATTTTGTTATTCAAATCATATATCTTTGTAATATCATATATCTATGTAAAAAGTTAATAAAAGGTCTGTATGGCGGATGTGGATACGGAGCGTTACACAACGGCTCCTCGCGTGCTGCTCCCCTGTCAGAGCAGCTGTGCGCGAGCTGAGCTGTGTGGGGCTCGGGCTGCTTGACGTCACAGCGCGTTCTTACCTAACATGGGCTCAGGCTCCGCGTGTTTCCACAATAAACACGCAGCGCTGTGACACGGCCAGGGCGGAGGGAATGTCGCCGGTGGCAGGTGGGTGAGAGGGGGGGAGCAAGTGTGTGTGTGTGTGTGTGTGTGTGTGTGTGTGTGTGTGTGTGTGTGTGTGTGTGTGTGTGTGTGTGTGTGTGTGTGTGTGTGTGTGTGAGTGTGAGAGTGAATGTGTGGCAGTGTGTGTGTTTGAGGTTTGAGAGTGTGTGGTTGTGTGTGTGTGTGTGTGTACCTGTGTGTTTGTGCCCGAGTGTGTGTTTGAGAGTGTATGTGTGTATTTATGTATGTCAGTGTGTTACGGGGAGACAGTGTGTGTTTGGGGGGGGGGGGGGGGGGGTAACATGGTAACGTGTCTGGACAGAGTGTTTTGAAATCCCAAATAAAAATGTCCCACAGTGTTAAATGTGCTCAGTAAACCACAACGATTCTCACTCATAAAAAGCAGCAAACAACCGACGTGCTCACGGCCACATGAGGAACTAGATGGCAAATAACAGCAAAAGTGTAAAAGTGAAAAATAAAATAACTCGTTAGGTTACATAAGTCTGTTTCCAGGTCTCCTCCTCGCCCCATTGTGTGGATGTCGTATTTTCACCCCCTCCCCCCTTCCTCCCTCCCCCCTTGCCTCCTCCCTCCCCCCATCCCTCCCCCTCTATTTGCCTCAGGAAAGGAAGGACACGGCCTATAAAGCCGGAGTGGGACATCGTGACGGACCCTATATAATAGCACCGGGAGATGGATTCACCACGGCAAACAAAAGAGCTCCTTTAACGTCACGACCCTTTAAAGTCACACCCCTTCAACATAAGGCCCCTTCAACGCCACGACCCTTTAGCGTTCCGCTCCTTTAATGCCACGCCCCTTTAACATCCCGACCCTTTAATGTCGCGCCCTTTTAACGTCAAGCACCTTTAATGCCAAGCCCCTTTAACGACCCGCCTCTTTAACCTCATGCCCCTTTAACGTCCTTCCCCTTTAACGTCAAGCCCCTTTAAGGCCACGCCCCTTTAAGGGTCACGCACCTTTATCGTCCCGCCCCTTTAACGCCAGCCCCTGTTACAACCAGCCCCTGTTACAACCTTCCCACGTTACAGCCTTCCCATGTTACAGCCCTCCCATGTTACAGCCTTCCCATGTTACAGCCTTCCCATGTTACAGCCTTCCCATGTTACAGCCTTCCCATGTTACAGCCCTCCCATGTTACAGCCTTCCCATGTTACAGCCTTCCCATGTTACAGCCTGCGTCCTCATAAGCTGATTTGTTAAGCGGATGTTTGGAGCTCAGAGATGCCGACCGTAGAGCCGTACTGCTGTCTGCTGAGGCCTCACACAGCTCCTGGTGTTTATGGAGATGTATGCATTGTGGTGCAGTGTTTATGAATCCACTGCTTAAGTGTGATTCCTGCTATAGTAATGCGGCGAACATTCATAAAGTACGATTTCAGGGCATGCATTTATGCTTTTTATTTTAGAGCCTGCTGTAAAATCCACCGCTGTGTGAAATCAACCAAGTGTGCAACATGGACTTCTGATGGAAGGAGAAATGAAGATGAGGCCTATATTCGATTATTTTTGATTTGCAGGAAATAAAAAGTAATAAAAGCAATATTCAAATGAGTAAGGAAACGCTCGTGGGTTATTGGACGACATATGAGCAGCTCTGTGGAGCCGCAGACATCATCCATCCATAAAATACCTTTTTAACAGCTCCTTATGAAAATGAGAAATCCATAACGAACAAATGGGATGCAAATGCCCGATTATCAGGGATGTTTGACTACCGAAAAACGATTGGCGTTTTATTTTACTACGTCCCTTTATATCGAGACACTGTGTGTGTTAATACAACTTGACACTGTGTGTTATTTAAACTAGCCGCTGTGTGGTATTTTAACTAGGCACTGTGTGTGTGTGTTTGTGTTGTTTGAACTTGCCCCTTTGCTTGTTGTTTGGATTAGCTACTGTTGTTTTGATAAGCTAATGTGTTGTTTTGTTGTGTGTGTGTGTGTGTGTGTGTGTGTGTGTGTGTGTGTGTGTGTGTGTGTGTGTGTGTGTGTGTGTGTGTGTGTGTGTGTGTGTGTGTGTGTGTGTGTGTGTGTTTATGTTTTGGTGAAGCTAGCCACTGTGTGTTTTGTTCAAACTAGCCTGTGTGTGTGTGTGTGTGTGTGTGTGTGTGTGTGTGTGTGTGTGTGTGTGTGTGTGTGTGTGTGTGTGTGTGTGTGTGTGTGTGTGTTGTTTAACTAGCTACTGTGTGTGTTGTTTAAACTAGCCACTTTGTGTCTGTGTGTGTGTGTGTCCGGCGTGTGTGTGTGTGTGTGTGTGTGTGTTGTTTAACTAGCTACTGTGTGTGTTGTTTAAACTAGCCACTTTGTGTCTGTGTGTGTGTGTGTGTGTGTGTGTGTGTTGTTTAACTAGCCACTTTGTGTGTTAGTTAAACTAGCCACTGTGTGTCTGTGTGTGCGTGTGTGTCCGGCGTGTGTGCGTGTGTGTGTGTTTGCGTGCGTGCGCGTGCGTGCTATCTTAACCAGCCTTTGAGCGACCCGTGGTCCGCGGGGCCAAAGCCCCTCAGCCACATACGGGAAAGCTCCGGCTTCCAGATTGACTCTCGGCGGGGGTGAGACATGAGTCACCCCCCCCCCCCCCCCCCCCCCCTCCCTCCCTCCTCCGCCACTGCCGCTGAGGATTCTGGGTGAGCGGCGACCATAACACAGACCGAGCGAGCCACAGGGGTCCTGGAGAAGCACCAAGGCCAGCATGAAGGAGCCGCTCTGTTCCTCCTCTTAACGGTGGAGAGGAACGGACAAGGTCGACACAACGCTCCCAAAGACTTTACTCTGCACCCCCCGGGACCGGGGCTGCGTTACGTCACGTCTGTGTAAGAGAGCAGACAGGGGTCGGTGTTTCTGCAGGGTGCGAAGCAGAAAGAGCACACTGCCAAAGGTTGATGTTTCAGACCCTTAAATCCTTTTGTTCCAAGAATACGTCCGCAGTAAACCTCCACACACTGCAATGTTATTTCTGGCGGTTGAAGGGAGGACTAGGGGGCTGAGCTCACTGAGCAACGATGCCTTTCTTGTTATTTCCAGCCAGAGCAGAGCTGGCGATTCTCCTCTGTTGTGAGTCCGCCTGACACAGACGGCGGAGGTAAACACGGCTAATGAAGTGAGATGTTTCAGTGTGACTCATGAGATGGCCTCGCGGTGAGGTCAGAACACGCCGACATTCCTTCGAGGATGTGAAGACTTTCTCTCTCCTTTCTGGCGATGTCAGACTCACTTCTGGTCGCGTTACATTCCAATGCTGACAGAGAGGGTTTCTAACCTTCTGACACATTTACAATTGTAATTGTTTTTCTCACAGAAGCCAGAGGCTGACTTCCTGGGGGAAACAACGCTTTGTAATCGTGAGATTAGGCCGGTCGATTTTGTTCCTTGATCCTAATTATTACAATCCTAATTCTGATCAACAAACACCGGCCTTTTCAGATTCCTTCTGTTCCATTAGAGCAGAACCTGGTCTAGTGAACCAGTGGCGAGTGTGTGTGTTGGGGAGCGCTAACTGAACGGCTCCAGGGTCTTGTTTACACTGGGACTGGTCAGAGCAGGTCGCTCTGCTCCTTCACACTCTAGTGCCAGGAATGCCATTAAAATGAGCAGTGTTATTATCTGGTTCTGAACACACACACACACATACACACACGCACGCACACACACACATACACACACAAGCATACACATGCGCATACACACACACACGCACACACACAAACACACACACATAGACACACACACACACACAAGCAAACACATGCGCGAACACACACACACACTCACACACACACACACATACACAAACACACACATGCATGAATACATGAGCTCACACACACACTCAAGCATACACACACGCGCACGCACAAACGCACACACATACACGCACACACACACTCCAAATGTTGTCCAATAGCATATTAGAATAGCTACAGTGCCTTGGTCAGCAGAAACCATCCCAGCGGATCGATTGAACCGTCATAGTTTCCCCTAAAACGTCTTGGTGAGGCCCTGGCTGAGCCGAGGAGCGATCCACAAACCCTTCTCACACACAGGGCCCTTCTAACACAATGTCATCTCCACAACGTGGCTCAACAAAGATGCTTTGAGGGGGTTGAAAAGGTCAGTACTCCCAATGGAGTTTCTTGTCTGCCTGACTACAAAACAAATATTCAGGCACTTTGGAAGTGAAAACTGGTTTTCTAAAAACCTCCCTAACAATCGGAATAGATCATTTTGTTATTGCTCGACCTGAACCCCAACATTTCCCTAACATTCTGGGTCTCAGCAGCTGTTTGTTTTTGCGTCTTTCACCTCAGGATGACCTCAGGATGAACCCTGGAGGGATGGGTACGGAGATGATCCGGAGTTGGCCTTTCACACATGCAATACAAAACCGGAGATAGGCCTCATCAGACGCGTTCACACGTACTGGATACTCTGGATTCTTAAGGCGAGGGGGGATGCCTGGCCAGAGCGTGTAGGACGCAGGACGTGACGCATAGAGTCTGCAGCGGAAGTCTCAGTCTTGTGTTCTCAACACATCAAAGAGTGCAGCTGAGGACTTCGCCGTAATACTGAGTCTTCTGGCGGTGATAACAACACTGGATTTATTTTGACGTAACCACAAAATCAACAGAAGAGCAAAGCAGAAAGAAGTTTGGATGCAGACTACAGGCAGGAAGAGTTTCCCGGTTTGGCGCCGGTCACATGATGGAAACGTCATCAACGCACTCACTCGCTTCTTGTTAATTCTCAGACTCTGATTCTTTGGACTTTAGACAAGCGCTTAGGTAGATTTAGAACAATGAGTGGTGGATTTAGACATTGTTGTTCACACATAAAGCCCCACCGGGGAATAAATAGAGAAGTTCAGACTTTCGGTGCAGGCCAGAGGGCAGAATTATCGTAGAAATCGAAAACTATTGTACATCTGGCAATGCTGACCAATTTCTTCCAGGAACAACTCAACTCTCGTGGGATTACGGAGTTTAAGCGAGACTTGGTCAGACACAATAACAACCGGACCGGATCAAGTGAAAGGTGAAGAAAAAAGTTATGTCGCTCCATAGGAATCCTATCCCTAATGTTGCAAGACACATTAAATGTCAGCGGTAGAGTGGCACAAACAGCCTGTCAGTGGCATAAACAAGAACCTAAGAGGACATATATTGACGGGGGGCTATTGCCTCTAAAGGCCAATGTTCACCAGATACGGTACAGCTCCGGTTAGAAGACGTGCGCGTGCCGGTCTTTGCGCTCCATCCCCCCCCCCCCCCCCCCCCCCCCCATGCACCACCAGGGACCCCAGCGCAATGTGTCTTCAGCCCACCCCCCCAACCCCCCCCCCCCCCCGGTCACAAGGGGAGACCGCTCAGAGCCAGAGAGCGGACGCGGGAGACCGAGAGGGCACGGCTTTCTGCAGGGGAAAAAAACATAAATCCTCTTTCACGCTCTTCCCCTGAGCTTAAGTGTTTTGACCCCCCCCCCCCCTACGTCGGATTTATATCAAAACCATCTCTGTAAGCGGAAGCAACGCAGCGCAACACCGGATCAGCCGCGCAGCGCTCCTATTTAAACACCAGCGCTCTTTGGTTTCATGGGAGGGATTAGGTTCAGCCGGGTGCTGTGTCATGACATATCTGATGGCGCAGAACAGCCTCGCTCTGAGGCTTTAATCACCAGAGGGGAGATCTCCATGTGCGTGTGTTTGTGAACATGTGTGCGGAGCGCGCGCCTGTGTTGGGTGTTCTTGCTGCTCTCTGGGCTCTGATCGTGGTGGAGAGAGCTGCGCTGCCGCGGCTGTCAGGGCGACTTCTGAGGGAGTCCACATGCGTTTCCGATGTGAACAGCCGGCGCTTCTCGTGAGGGACGGGTGGTGAAGTGTGAGGCATCAATCGAGGAGTGATGCGCGTCACACCGCGTTCCCTCTGGATCTGTGATGTTGCAACACGGCTAGGCTAGCTCAAGTGGCGAACCAGCTCAACTCGGGGTTACCGGGGCGTTTGATTTCAGTCGCTTCACGTTTGGTTTGAGTACGTCAAGTGCGTGATCGGCTGACAGCGGACGCAAAATCGGCGCCGGCAAACTTTTTCCGAGTGGGGAGACAGCCAAGACATCCTGTCAGTGCAGCCCCGTTCTTAGAGAAGGTGTCTGTAAAGGTTTCAACTCCACGTGGGGCAGACGGGCCCGTAGGAACACCCTCATTAGAACCCCTTCTGAAGGCTTCATCCACTCGTGTGAACCACGTTTGATTCGGTAGAACGACTCCGTAGGGGAACAGGAAGAGATGCGGGGGGGCCGTTTGGGGTGTCTGGCCCGGGCGGCGTGCCCCTCCCTCACGCCTGTTACATGTTCCCGCTCAGGGTTCGAACATGTTATGTTTGTTTTATCAATTTCACCGTTCATGATTATAGCTGCTGGTCGTTATAAAGAATGCTCAAGTGGGCAGTCGATGGGCCTCAAAAGGGAAACAGCATTTAACACGCACATGCGCACGAACACACGCGCGCGTACACACACACACACACACACACACACACACACACACACACACACACACACACACACACACACACACACACACACACACACACACACACACACACACGCACACACACACACACACACACACACACACACACACACACACACCGTCGAGCAGCCCTCACTCAGCCCCCAGTCTTGTTTTGCCAGAAAATTATGTAATTATATCAACGTCGTCATGGCAACTATTCTTGTGCATGAATGGCCTGCTCTTTCACAATAAGAGCATCACGCGCTGGCCTGCTCCTCAACAGTAAGAGCGTCACATAAGTGCCCCCCCCCCCGCCTCCAACCCCCCCCCCCCCCGGACACATGTCAGATGTCATCTCTGCAGAGGCGGAGGACAGGCAGACAGAAGGGTCAACGGAGCATGTGCATTACATGAGGGGGGGGGGGGGGAGGGGAGAACGATGTCCTCTGCCTCTTCTCCCTGGATGCACAGCCGGCTGGTTTGATGGTGGTGCTAGTGGTGGAGTAGGTGGTGCTGGTCGAGGTGCTGATGGTGATGCTGGTGGTGGTGGTGGAGTTGGTGGTGGTGTTCGAGGTGGTGGTGCTGGAGGAGTCAGTGTAGGTGGGTGAGGTGGTGGTAGTGGTGCTGATGATGGTGGAGTTAGTGGTGGTGGTCGAGGTGGTGGTGGTGGTGGTGTAGGAGTTAGTGGTGGTGGTGATGGTGGAGTCGGTGGTAGTGGGTGAGGTGGTGGTAGTGGTGCTGATGATGGTGATGGAGTTAGTTGTGGTGGTGGTCGAGGTGGTGGTGGTGGTGGTGTAGGAGTTAGTGGCGGTGGTGATGGTGGAGTCGGTGGTAGTGGGTGAGGTGGTGGTAGTGGTGCTGATGATGGTGATGGAGTTAGTTGTGGTGGTGGTAGTGGTGCTGCAGGCTGGTGGAGTTAGTGGTAGTGGTGGTGTAGAAGGTCACAGCCTGCTACACCACCATACCCCACTCCCCTTCACCTCCCTCTCCCTCTCTGTACCTCGGCTATAACATGGCTGGTGCACAGTGCGCCACACACACACACACACACACACACACACACACACACACACACACACACACACACACACACACACACACACACACACACACACACACACACACACACACACACACACACACACACACACACCTTACCGCTGTGTGTTCCTGTGCATGGAGGGTTGACACAGTTCTGTCAAGAGGAGCCAGGGAGGGTTGGGGCCAGAGAGGGGAGGAGCCAGAGAGGGGAGGAGCCAGAGAGGGGAGGGGCCGGCGAGGGACAGAGGGCGGAGCCATATTCTGCTGATGGATGCTTCCTGCGATGGCTGCGTAGAAAGGTGATACAGGGCCGGCAATGGGGAGAGTGAGAACACACACACACACACACACACACACACACACACACACACACACACACACACACACACACACACACACACACACGAAGAGAGCAAGGGTGCATAAAACACTGTGTTCGTCACGGCTCCATTGTACAGTCTGGATCTGCATCAGCAACACACACTAGTTTAGGGAGATTTAGGAGAAGGGGGAGGGGAGTGAGTGTCAGGGTGGGGGTATGTGTGTGTGGGGGGGGGGGGGGGGATTGTGACATTGCTCTTTGGCTGGGAATTGCTTCCCCAAGCAACACGGTTGAGTAATCAGAAAGAGGTTGGGGTGGAGGAGGTGGTGGTGGTGGTGGAGGTGGTGGAGGTGAATGGTGAATACAGTCGATTCAATCAGTCTAGCTGATTAATGGAGATGGCAGACCACGCACACACACGCACATTCAGAAACACAGAAACATACACACAAAGTCTATCCCAAAATAGTAAGGGAGCACAGTTTCCTGGCAGCACCCTGGCATGCATGCAGTCTAGCTTTCTTTAGGACAGCATTCTCTGGCTAGCACGGCGACAAAGCTAAGCTAAGGCAAGGTAGCTTCTAGAGTTAGCATAGCTGTCAGAAAGGCTTGTCTTTGGCAAAATAAATAAAAAGTGTGCACCCCTAGGTTCTGTCACTCCAGTGTGTGTGTGTGTGTGTGTGTGCGTGTGTGTGTAGGTGTGTGCGTGTGTGTGTGTGTGTGTGTGTGTGTGTGTGTGTGTGTGTGTGTAGGTGTGTGTGTGTGTGTGCGCGTGTGTATGTGTGTGTGTGTGTGTGTGTGTGTGTGTGTGTGTCTGTGTGTACGTGTGTGCGTGTGCTTGCGGGTATCTAAGTGTGTAACACAAAAGGTAAGGCCAAGCTAGGCACGAATCAGTGGATCTTTGTGGTTCCCCACAGCTCTCTGCCACCTTGGTTCCAGCCTGGTTCCGTCCTGGTTCTGTCCTGGTTCCGTCACGGTCCCTTGGTTTCAGACACTAGCTGGCTGTGGCCACTGAATGTGGGGTTCTAAGCCCGGGTGAGTGGAGCGAAGGGGGCCTCCACCACTAAACCCATGCTCATGGGCTAAGGAAAAGGGGTTTGTAGTACTACAGTGTTTGGTTGATCTGCGTTAAGCCTTCCATGTGCTTTCCATTGTGAAATCAGGGAGGTGTTATGATTAATCCCTGGGATAGGTCAGGGGTCAGGGGTTATGAGGAGAACGGTCACCAGGGTTTCTCTAATGCAAAAGAAGAAGGCATGAACAATAAGATATAGTTGGAGGTTCTTTTCGTTACGTGCCTCAAAGCCTGCCTGCATCGCTGTACGACCACAGACACACGCCAGACACACACACCACAAACACACACCACAGACACACAACACATAACACAAACACACACCAAAGGCACACACCATAGACACACCTCCACCTCCACCACCTCCACCACCACCTCCACCACCTCCACCACCACCACCTCCACCACCACCACCACCACCACCTCCACCACCACCTCCAACACCTCCACCTCCACCACCTCCGTCACCACCACCACCTCCACCACCTCCACCACCACCTCCGTCACCACCACCACCTCCACCACCTCCACCACCTCTACCGATTGTTAATGACAAACCAAAGGTCCCATCGCCCCAGCCCACTCCCTACCTCCTCCTCCTCAGCCCCCCCCCCCCCAGCCGGCAGCATCCCCCGTCACCACGGCTGTCGCCCCAACCCTGCCTGTGTGTGATGAATGATTACAAACGGCCCCCGGCCTCACCGGGCCCCCAGAGCTTCCGGATGAATCAAGCCTCCGTGATTGGAGGCCAGCTCTAGCGGGCCTCAGAGGGGGGGGGGTCAGTGTTCGGCACCTCGCTCTGAGGTCCTTGTTCAGCGTCGGACCCCCCCCCCCCCCCCCGCCCCGCCCGGGGCTGGGACCGGGACCGGGCGCAGACCCCGGGCTGCAGAGGGGCCGGAATGTGACGGAGGAGCGGTGGAGCCGTCCCGTGTTGGTGTGAGGAGCTCCTGATTACAGACGGCCTCCTTAGTGGGACAGGGAGGGGAGGGGGGAGGGGGGGGGGGGCATGGAGGGGGGCGGTCAGAGAGGGGGGCAGGGTCAGGGAAGGGGGCAGGACACCCATATGCCCCGACCGGGTGCACTTCGCCGCACTCCAGGTTCTAGCGTGCGTTCCCAGTCTAACCAAACAGTCCACAGCTGCACACGGCACATGCTTGCTCATCTGCATTTGTATGTGTGTGTGTGTCACATGACAAAGCCGTAACTTTTCCATATGTTCAGCACATGCAACCTAATCCAACTCACGGAGAGCGCGAGGAAATAGCTAGCTACTCTTCGAAGGACACACACATAAAACACCCACAAACAAACACACACACACACTCAGACACAAACACATTGACACGCACCCCAAACAAGCCGCACGTACCTCCCACGCACACACACACACAAGCATTCACTAATCATGCCGCACAGTGTGGAAGAACCCAATCAATCCAACATTCTATGACAGATTTAATATAAAAAAATGCAGACAAACGGAACAAAAGCAACAGAATTAAAAAAAAAAGCGATGACAAAATTTTTTAGAAATGGCCGCCCACTAAACACTAAACAGAACCTCGCCTGGATGACAGCCAGCATCCGTGGATTTAAAAGGCTACCCTACAGCAGCACCGACGTCCACCGACCGCTGCAGACCACCAGAGGAACGGCGACCAGCGGAACCAGGACAGTCCCGAAGAAACACGTCCAGGTATTGCCTCACTCTGTCCTCCTGCTCCCGGAGAAGCCGGGAAACATGCCGTCTGCTCAGGAACCCCGGTACCCTAACCAGCTCTCTCTCCCTCTCTCCATCTCTCTCCATCCCTCCATCTCTCGCTCTCTCTCTTTCCCCCTCTCTCTCCATCTCTCCATCGCTCGCTCTCTCTCTTTCCCCCTCTCTCCATCTCTCCCTCTCTCTCTCTCCCTGCCTCCCTCCCTCTGCCTGCTGCTGGTGGAGGTCTGGAGGGGGGAGGGATGGGGGGGGGGGGGGGGGGGGGCGACACGTGTGAGGGGACTAATTGCAGCAGGCAATCTGGGGCCCGGTGGCTGCGGGCCCCTGGCAGCACAGACCGGTGTCGTTAATGCAGAGAGACGACAGGAGGAAAGAGTGCGGATATAACTGATGTGTAAATGTCACTCTCTCCAGCTGTTTTAAAAACCCACCCCAGGGTGAGTCATCATGCATCTACATTACAAGAGGAGAGAGAGAGAGAGAGAGAGAGAGAGAGAGAGAGAGAGAGAGAGAGAGAGAGAGAGAGAGAGAGGGGGGGAGAGAGAGAGAGAGAGAGAGAGAGAGAGAGAGAGAGAGAGAGAGAGAGAGAGAGGGGAACATAGAGGGACAGAGATAGACAGAGACAGAGAGAGAGATGAAGAGATGGAAAGAGAGAGAGAGGAGAGGGAGAGGAGGGAGAGTGAGGAGGGGAGAGAGAGGAGGGGAGAGAGAGGAGGGGAGAGAGATGGAGAGACAGTCTAATCTTTTGCGGCAAAACCACTTCAACCTCAACAAAAGTTTTATTGTAAACTAAAAGACTGAAACATATGGACAAAGAGTGTGTGACTGGTTTACAAACAACCGTTTCGAGGGGGTGTAGATTCGATTGTTTGGAGATCTTTGGGTTACACTTATAATAAGGTGCCATAATAAATAGCCATTACCTAACCCTTTGTTAATATTTGATAATTGTTACTAAAATATCTATTTGGCACAAGTTAATCGTTTATTTTCACTGGTTAGGGTTAGGGTTATGGTCGCGTGTTAGGGTTAGGGCCGTGTGTTAGGGTTAGGGCCATGTGTTAGGGTTAGGGTTAGGGTCTTGAGTTAGGGTTTGGTCAGGGTTATGCAAATAACTAACATTTAATTAATGATGAAAATACTATTAACTTGTGCCAAATAGATATTTTAGTATTAACAATTAACAAATATTAACGAAGGGTTAGGTAATGACTAGTTTGCTATTTATTATGGCACCTTATTATAAATTGTTACCGATCTTTGTAACCTGCAGTGGAAACGATCGGGGGGGCGTTAAGGCCGTCCTCGCGTCCGTCCTCACGTCCGTCCTCGCATCCGTCCTCACGTCCGTCCTTGGTCTGAACTGACTACGTTCAATCCTTAAAGGTGTTGCTTGGGATCTCTTGGTAAAATAATTCATAAAAGACGTTGTAGTTGTTCATGTGTTCTCCACCGTCGCCGGCGATGGTGTGCGGGCCGTCGGGCGTACTGGGACTAACTGGGCGGACTGGTGGACCGTCAGAACTTCCATCACGTGACCTAACCCGGATCACTGGTGGAAATCGATATGACGTGTAACATAGTTTCAAAAGTACTTGGATATTTCAAAGCAGAAATGTTTCATAGCATTAATAGCATTTCAATTAAACCGTAACACTGTCAAACTGAACTCTTGAAATACATGCTATTTCTTTCATTTTTTGCCCAAAAGAGTTTTCCAGAGGTATCTTTGACTGATCCACGTAACGGAAAAGAGTGAATGTGTTGTGTTTGTCTGCCAGGATTGATTCTCTCTTTGTTTAGCTCAGTATTGTCTGACTTTGTGGCAGATAGGCAGGGTTTGCATGCAAGTGCTAGCATCCAGCAGGTATAGAATACTCACTGACCATCCCAGTGTTGTGTTTGTGCATCCCTGTATTGATTACTGGCACATAGCAGGATTGTTGCAATGGTCAAAAGGTCAAACACACCATACAGTATACAGCAGAGATATATACAGAAAGGCAGGGAGAGAGAGTGTGGAAGAGAGAGTGAGTGGAAGAGGGGGGGGGGAGAGAGTGACTGAGAAGGAGAGAGAGGGGGGAGAGAGAGAGTGTGGAAGAGAGAGTGAGTGTAAGAGGGGGGGGGGGGGGGGGGAGAGAGTGACTGAGAAGGAGAGAGAGGGGGGAGAGAGAGAGAGTGAGAAAGAGAGTGTGGGTGAGAGAGAGAGAGAGAGAGAGAGAGAGAGAGAGAGAGAGAGAGAGAGAGAGAGGAGAGAGAGAGAGAGAGAGAGAGAGAGAGAGAGAGAGAGAGGGGAGAGAGAGAGTGAGTGTAAGAGGGGGGGGGGCAGAGAGTGACTGAGAAGGAGAGAGAGGGGGGAGAGAGACAGTGGGGAAGAGAGAGTGAGTGTAAGAGGGGGGGGGGGGGAGAGAGTGACTGAGAAGGAGAGAGAGGGGGGAGAGAGAGAGTGAGAAAGAGAGTGTGGGTGAGAGAGAGAGAGAGAGAGAGAGAGAGAGAGAGAGAGAGAGAGAGAGAGAGAGAGAGAGAGAGAGAGAGAGAGAGAGAGAGAGAGAGAGAGAGAGGGGAGAGAGAGAGTGAGAAAGAGAGTGTGGGTGAGAGAGAGAGAGAGAGAGAGAGAGAGAGAGAGAGAGAGGGGGGAAGAGAGTGAGTGAGAGAGTGAAAGAGAGAGTGAGAGGGGGGAGAGCGAGAGAGAGAAATGGAGATAGAGCAGGGAAGAAAGCAAGAGTGAGAGAGAGAGAGTGGGGAAGAGAACGAGAGAGAGAGATAGTGGGCTCCGTGAGAAAGCAGGCAGTGTGCACTGAGCTACTAGGGTTTATATTTCACATGGGGCCAGACCGGGTGAAACCCAAGGCCCCGTCTGCTGTTCTCAGAGGGAACACAGTGTCTCTCTCTCCCTCTCCCCCCCCTCCCCCTCTCTCTCTCTCTCTCTCTCTCTCTCTCTCTCTCTCTCTCTCTCTCTCTCTCTCTCTCTCTCTCTCTCTCTCTCTCTCTCTCTCTCTCTCTCTCTCTCTCTCTCTCTCTCTCTCTCTCTCTCTCTCATTTGATTGCCAAAGCAGTTTAAAAGTTAAAGCAAAAGGAAAAAGAACAAAATACTGTAGGAGGGTATAAATGAAGTGAAATAAGAATCAAACAAGTTCAGCTGAAAATTCAGAGGTAATGAGTGAGTTATTCAAACTAATTGGGTCACAGAATATAGATGAACTACAATATTAAATACTATAAAGAGAAATTACTCTATTGGTGGCTCTCTCTCTATCCCAATGTCTCACTCTGTTGGTGTCTCTCTCTCTCTCCCCATGTCTCTCTCTATTGGTGTCTCTCTCTCTCTCCCTATGTCTCTCTCCCGCTTCCCTTCCAACCCCTTCACCTAAGACTGAATGCAGCATCAGATCGTATGGAGATAGAGAGTGGGATTATCAAAGGCCTTTGCAGAGGATATGACATGATGCGGTAATGGAAAATGGCTGCCGCTGGGACAAGTAGAAGAACACCTGACTGAAGAGATAAGTAACCGAGAAGATGCGACAGATGGGAAGGACAGATGGAGAAGTGAGACGGTGATTTTTAAAAGGCCGGAGGAATGTGATCTGAGAATGCGACAGAAGTTAGCGCTGAGCTCAGGTGAGGAAAAACTGTGAGAACTCTGCAGGACCTCTTGACTTTGGGCGCACTTGGTCAGGGAAGGGTGGGTGTGTTTGTTTGTGTGAGTGTGTGTGTGTGCGTGCAAGCATGCGTGAGGTTGTGTGTGCGTGTATGTGCATGTCTGCATGTGTGTATGTGTGTGCTTGTGTGCGTGCATGCAGCTATGCGTGTGCGTGCGTGCAGGCACGCATGAGATTGCGTATGTGTGTGTGTGTAGGTACGTGTAAGTGTGCGTGCATGGACACTAGCAGGTTGCATTTCAGAGTGTGTGTAGCTTAATCTTAGATTCTTTGTGTCTCACAGTCAGGTGATTAATCATGTATTATAAGGAGACACGGCGGTGGTGGTATAATAGCCCTCACTGGAGTTCCAGCAACGATAACACGCACACACACACGCACGCACACACACACACACACGCACCCACACACTCAGGCACACACACACCCCCATGCACCTACGCACTCCCGCACGCACGCACACACTCACGCACACAGACACCCACGCATGCACATAAACACACACACTTTAAGATTGCCGCGTGAGGGTTGTGTGTGTATACATGTGTGTGTGTGTTTGTGTATATATTTGTGTGTGTGTGTGTGTATATGTGTGTGTGTGTACGTTTGAGCTCTTGCATGAGTATTCAAGGATGTGTGTTTCTTAATTCACCTGCGACTGTGTCTTTGAGTGTGTTTGTGCACGTGACCACAGCCCATAGGTACACTTGCTACGTTAAGTCTTCTCTCGGCCCCGATATGGCCTGCCGACTCGCAACATCTGGTTCCTGGCAACATCTGGAGTGCTGTATAGCCCCATCCACGGCTGACCCCAGCTCAGCTCAGATCAGAAAAACCCAAACACACGCCATGCTGTTATTACCCGACCTTTGTGGCTTATGTGCGTGCAATATTCTCCCTAATCCGGAGAAAGATGGTTGCTTACAGTGCCCTGAACCGTGAAAGTGCAGATTTTATCCAAGCTTGTGTGTGGTTGTTTTCGTGAGTTATATCTGTTCTGAAGGTCTTGATTTTTCTTGCACTGAATCATTTATGTTCTGCTCATCTCCTCCTGTGCATCAAACAAACCAGAAAAAGAAACAGATTAGATTGGGAGTCGGATCAAAACAGTGAGCCAATCAGAACGCGTCTTTAGTCATTCGAGTCGACCAATAGACAGCCTATCCTCCTCTTGCTCTCTGGTGCGTACAATGCAAGGAGAAACCATTCACGACTACACCAAATGACATTTCTTTGAAATCCTTGACATCTGAATTCCCTTTCTGGTCTCCATCCTTCCTGCAGATTACAGTTTGATAAATGCGATCTGGCCGCGCCGAAGTACATTGTCGCCGTGATGTTAGAGCGACAGAAGACACCACATCACCTCCCCCCCCATCTGCACCCTCCTCAGGGAGCTCATTCATTCATTTACATTCATCCATTCATTCATCCACCCATTCATTCATTCATTCATTCATTCATTCATTCATTCCCATTCATTCATTCATTCCCATTCATAATAACCTCATAGAAATCTGCATTGGTACTGAGAGGTTGTGACTTTGTGTGGTTTGTATAAAATTAACTACTTTCTGCTAAATCGTTGCAGACAAGGGAAACCGAACAACTGTCTGTTGTTGTTGTGATCGATAGTTCAGTGATGGTGTCCTGTGACGCTGGTGCTGTCTGTCATCACTCCTTCCCCCTGTGAGGTCTTCAACCCCTCCAGCCCGCTCCGTGCGGAAGATCGCTGGCAGTTAGATTAGCGGCTAGCTGTGGTGGGCTATCCATGCTAAACAGTAAGATTAGCAGTTAGCGGCGGCGGGCTATCCATGCTAAACAGTAAGATTAGCAGTTAGCGGCGCCGGGCTATCAATGCTAACCGCTTGGCAGTTCCAAAGGTGCTGCACGTTGTCAAGGCTTCCACTGCCCACACACACACACACACACACACACACACACACACACACACACACACACACACACACACACACACACACACACACACACACACACACACACAGGCACAAACACAGACACACACACAAACATACAGACGCGCACACACACACACACACGAACACCAAAAAAACGATATTCTCTCGCTGGGTTCCCTCTGTCTTTCAGCAGCAAAAACGCTCAGCAAAGAAAGAGTGAAAGATACACTGTAAAGCTCCTACACACACACACACACACACACACACACACACACACACACCACCCCCAGTGGATAGTGTGGCCTTGAGTACGTGTGCAGGCGAGAAGAGGCACACTGACAGACACAGAACACACTTTCTCTCTCTCCTCTAGCAACAAACACACACACAAACACAAACATACTCTCTCCTCTAGCCACACACAAACAAGCAAAGAAAGAGTGAAAGATACACTGTAAAGCTCCTACACACAAACCCCCCCCCCCCCCCCCCCCCCCCCCCCCCCCCACACACCACACACACACACACACACACACACACACACACACACACACACACACACACACACACACACACACATAAAGACAAGAAGAAAAGGCTTTTCAGATCTCATTCTGAATCCTTTGTGGTAAATTTATGACGTACATTAATGGTTCTCATATATTCCGGCCACTTGGTATCATGCACAGGTGCATGATAAACTTCTCATCAAACTGTTCCTGAGTTACCCATAAAATGTTTACAAGATGTAATTTTTATGTATTTATTATTGTTTTACTACACTTGGAAAACAGCGGTCCGGTGAAACCCTTCTGTAGATATCACGTTCACATTTACTTAAAATAGAAACCAGGACGCATGGGGGCTCCGTGCCTAACGAGCGCCAGCTTAAGGTCAGAGGTCAGCTCTCCTGGACGCCTCGGGGTGTCTGTCGTCAGGGCTCAACCACGAGTGACCCCGGTATGAATCCGATACGTCATGCAAAGCAGGCGAACTGCAAATATAATGCAAATCACCAGATCTACACCTTATGGCCCGTCAGCGCTAAGGGCTCAAACCACACACACACACACAGAAACACACACACCTTATATGCCCATGCTTCCCAGCCAATGAGAGCCCGGCTAGATAAGCTCTTTACTTAGCCTCTCGCCAGTCGCACCTTGCGCGTGCCGCTCAACTTGCCACGTATTTACCAAGCCGCTGAGGTAAGCGATCTGACCTCTGCCCTATTTTGCACTTCATCAGCGCATAGCCTCAAACCCCTGACCTTTGGCCTCGGGAGTCACATGGTCCGGCCGCAGCTCAAGGCTAACCCCCCCCCCCCCCCACCCCCCCCCCCCCCCCCCCCCCCCCAACCCCTCTCCCACCACCAGCCATCAGCCCTCTAAGGCTTCTACGGTTTCCCGTGTTTAGAACAAGCATTGTTTCTTTTCTTTCCAAATAAAGAGGTTTAGTTTTGTTTGAAGAGCTGTGGTTGAGGATTTGGACGCACACACACACGCACACAACCCGCACACACACACACATACACATTCCGGTTCTTTTTGCGTGGACGTCGACAACATTGTGAAAGCTTTGGGTGGCAAAGCCCAGATAATAAAACAACAAACAGAAAGAGAGAGAGAGAGGGAGAGAGAGGCAGAGAGGGAGAGAGAGAGAGGGGAGAGGAAGAGAGAGAGGGAGAGAGAGGCAGAGAGGGAGAGAGAGAGGGAGAGGGAAAGAGAGAGGGAGAGGGAGAGAGAGAGAGAGAGGGGGGAGAGGAAGAGGGAGAGGGAGAGGGGAAAGGAACTTTACCCCCTCTCTGTGTTGTAGTACTGCAGGTCACGTGACCGCGATGAGCTCCCGGAGAGGCAGTATGACCGGTGGTGGGTCAAGTCCATTCACCTGGATGTCTGTCAGCCCTGACATGCTCCTTGTCCACCTGGTTAGAGCGTTAGCACTGGAGCTAGCTACGGCTACGGTCATTCCAAGGACCCTCTCCAAGATAGGCCCCTCCCCCTCCTTAAAACAACCTACGGAGTTCCAATGGAATTTGGAACGTCGCCACAAATACAAACCTTTATAGATAACGACATTATAATACGGAGAGATTACTGACGCAGGGAAGGACCCAGAATGCGTCAGTGGCTGGTTATTATGGGGTGTGGGGGGCCTGCAGCAAGGAAGAAAACGCCCAGACACACACAGAAACACACGCGCACAACAACTTGAATACTTCTCCTTATCATAATACAATCGTTTGTGTAATGAATGACTGAATCCATACGCTATCCAAAGGCCTTGACGTTGTTATGCAGTGCCCCAAGGGAGCCACAGGGGGGCGTGCGCCCTGCCTGGCTGGGCTCCAGGTGCAGTCGATCGATACCTGATGAGACAGACTGCAGACAGGAAGTTAGCTGTTGTGGTTCTCCAAAGTGGATTTCACGCTCCCTCGCCCTCACGTGGCCTCTGTACCCCAAGGAACTCTTCTATTCACAGGCGATCGCTAGAATCACATGGAGGCCTCTTTAACTTATTCTGAGGGTGTATGTTCCATAAGCTGTGCAGGCGAGGGTTAGGGTTACAGTTGTATCCAGCCCTTTTTTTCCGTGTGCACCTCACTAGTGGGGAGGTGCACACGACCACTACTGCTCCATATGTTTCATAAACTGCCATAAATGACCCCAAAAAGCCCACAAATGAATGTGTAATACAGAAAGAGTTCCCCGTATTGACATTACTGAGCAAAATGGGACATTTGATTGTCAGAGCGAGAGTGATATAAATCTCTTCTGCAGACATTGTTGCAGAAGAGATTGTCTGCAATCGTTGGAGGGGGAATCCAAAAACAAATCTTCACAAGCAAACATCCAACACCATCCGATGGACCCACCAACTGTCCTCTCTGTTTACCTTGGATCGAGGTTTTCCGTGAGAATTATCCCAAACAGCGGACATCGAATCATCTCAAACGGCTATGGCAACATTTAATTAACGTGACCAAACATATGATTAGATTAAGGCACGCAAAAACATCCACGCCAGCCACATGCTCCACATTCTCACGGGAAGTGGATTAGGGTTGATTATCTCAGACAGTGAGAGTGTAGAGAATATATAATCTATACTCCTACTCATCCACAGGTTTCAAGGGGAAAGCAGGGAACTATATGGGGTAGATTATATTCTCTGTTGATTGGACGTCATTCCTCTACCTTTCAGTTAGTGTGAACACAAATACGTGTGCAGACACACACACACACACCCATATAAACAAACAAACACGGACGCAGACTAGCACACACACACACACACACACACACACACACACACACACACACACACACACACACACACACACACACACACACACACACACACACACACACACACACACACACACACACACAGCTTTCACAAACAGTCACATTCACTCTGTCAATGCTAACCCTCCACTCAGGCTTTACGTGTACAATATTCAATTGGGTCAATGCCTTTCTGCGGTCGCTTTTTGCCATATGAAAAGCAGCAGCAGGGCTGAAATAACCATTGAGAGCTGGTAAAAGGTTTATGTTCCTGCTGTCGCTCAAGCCTGGCCCACTCATTGTTTGGGGAGAGAAAATGCTTTTTAAAGATTAAGTCCATCCTAAATAAAACCGCTGACCTTACCGAAGTATAAATTTAGAGACAGAGAAGAGAACGTGTCTATGAGGACATTTTAACTACATCTCTGTGTTCATATCCATTTCACATATTAAATAAGTATTATTTATTAGTTATTTTGTGGAAAGTGATGCCGATGTATTGCAACAAGTCATTTTAAAAGTTGGAAACCAACCAAATCACATTTCACTCACAACTGAATATAGCAACGATCCTTCTAAATAACTATTACAGCTAAGCTAACAGCTACCAACAGGATAAATAGCAGCAGTTACATCATCCGATAATCCAGACCTTCTATGCCTGAGCATACAGAACTATTCAGCCAGATAGCTACGAGCTACTTAGCAAAACAGCAAAGAACTACACAGTCAGATAACCTATCGCCACTCAACATGAAAGCACCAACCCAGAATCACAACTAGCCCGTTGAATAGCACAGAGCTAGCCAGCTGGATAGCCCACAGATACCCAATTGAATAGAGCCATGCTAGCCAGTTGGATAGCATGCAGCTATCGGAGTTGAATAGCAAGAAGCTAGCCAGTTGGCCGGCCCGCTCAAACCACTTAATAGAGTACACTATCTAGGTAGCGCAGGATGTCTGGACATGTTGCCATGGTTTTAGTTAACGTCTCGATGCCAACGCTTTAGAATTGTTCCCTACCAAGCGGCCTCAAACAGCTGACACACCAGGGAATGTTGGAGCGGTGCATCGGGAGGAGCAGAGACGTCTGAACGTGACGCGGCTCTATGGGGCTAGAGCTTCCAGAATACCCCCAGCGGGACGTATCGTAGGGGACCGGAAGAGGCCCGCGCCAGAGAACCACTCAGTGAAGACAGGTTTACCCTGGGAACAGGCCCCTGGTGGAGGCTGATAAAACACAGATACTATCTTGTCAGCGGAGAGAAAACCCCTCAGCGTAAACAAACATGTCAAGTCAACAGAAACCTTCACTCTCCAGCGACCGCAGGAGACTGGAGACTGGAGTTATGTCTGCAAGGCCGCCTCCTGCTTAGTGGTTCGTCGAGGATAAGCAGTGGTTGTCCTTCGCTAATCATGCTTATCACCACCTCATCTCAAGTTAGCAGAAAAACTTAAACAGAGGAGGGGATAACGTCAAAGATCTGTTCGGGTTGGAACGCTAAGCCAACGGTCAGTTCACTCCAAAGAGGTTTCTTGTCTTTCAGAAGCCTGTGAGAAGCTACTAAGCCGAGTTGTGTGAGACCACGTCTCTATGAACGCACTCTTTCACTTAAAAATATAACTTAGCCTTGTGTAGCATCTTAGCCTAGCTATCTTTGTTGTGTACGGGGAATGGGTTAACCTAGTGATTGTTAGTGCTTGGCACTTGGTTCTATGAACGTCCTTACTGTACCAACAGAGATCTATTGTTGTTTCTCTTTCCAACCAATGTACTCATTGTGAGTTATTTTTTTTTTTTTAAATCGTCTGCTAAGCGCCCTCAATGTAAATGAACGCTGTCTTCATTTGAAAATGGCCGACCCGTCCCCAGCACCCCTGAATCTTTGAAGATGGCCGACATACCGTCGCCGTACCTCCTGGCCCGAGCCCTGGTGACCACCTGCTGTCGGAGGACTGACCCACATGGGCACCACCTTGCTGATGCGATCAACTGGGAGAGGTGGAGCAGCTGAAACGGGTCACAGACCCTTTTAGACCCTCGGACGTTGACCTGGCCCCTGATCCCTGCTGCGACGGCCTCCGGCCCACACCGCGGGGCGGATCATGTTCTGGATAGGGCGGTGGAAAAAGTCGACTCTGGACACTCTCAGTGTCATGCGTGTGTGTGTGTGTGTGTGTGTGTGTATGGGCGTGTCTGTTTGTGTGTGTGTGTGGGTGTGTATGGGCGTGTCTGTTTGTGTGTGTGTGTGTGTGTGTGTGTGTGTGTGTGTGTGTGTGTGTGTGTGTGTGTGTGTGTGTGTGTGTGTGTGTGTGTGTGTGTGGGGGGGGGTTTGTGTGTGTGCGTGCGTGTTGTCTGCAGATCTGGGGGTTTACTCGTGTCCACACTCAAACACACGAGTGGACGGGGGTCAGATCAGACGGCCGGGGGTCCGGAGCCTCTCTCTGTATCAACGGGGCCCTCACCTGACCTGGTGGGGCCCCGGGGACCCGACCTCAGGAAACAGATGCAAACGTCAGAGAGAGTCTCTCTAAAAAACCTCCTATCCCCGGGGTCAGACGCACAGGCCGGCACACACAAACTCAGACGCACACGCCCAGATGAGCGTGATCAGACCAGCTCGCTCAGACCATTACGCTCAGACCAGTAGCTCAGACCAGTACGCCCAGACCAGTATGCCCAGACCAGTATGCCCAGACCAGTAGCTCAGACACATACACTCACGTTCTCGAGCTCGGTCCATAAAACCTTGTATTTGCACATGAATGGACGACGTGAGGCGTAAATGAATGACGCGCAAGCACATTGTTCTTGCCGGGTGTCTTATCTGCAATATCCATAAAGTCCTCTCTCTCTCTCTCTCTCTCTCTCTCTCTCTCTCTCTCTCTCTCTCTCTCTCTCTCTCTCTCTCTCTCTCTCTCTCTCTCTCTCTCTCTCTCTCTCTCTCTCTCTCTCTCTCTCTCTCTCTCTCTCTCTCTCTCTCTCTCTCTGAAGGGCTCAGAGCCCACTTTCTCTCTCCCTGTCTCTCCTGTTTCATTATCGCTCTGTCTCTGAATGGATGAAAGGGCTGAGATGGAGGGGGGAGGGGGAAGGGGGAAGGGGGGAAGGGGGGCTGGAAAAGAGCAGAGCAAACTTATATCATGAGGCCCCACCTGTGTGTGATTGTGAAAGAGAGAGAAAGAGACAGAGAAAGACAACAAACCCTTCAAGCTAAGAAACTAGAGGGAGACACAGAAAGAGAGATAGAGAGAGCGAGAGCGAGAGCGAGAGAGAGAGAGAGAGAGAGCGAGAGATGGTTAGGGACAAAACAGGAAATAACAGCTTTTTTGGTCCTTGTGTCCATACACACTGGTTCCATCGACTACAACCCTTCATGCATCCTTTATCGAGAGGGCCCTGTGATAGGAGACCCCATCTCGAGCGGAACGCTCCGAGCACACCCCCGCGGCTGATCCCTTTGTCAGCGGAGGATGTGTGTCTGTTTGGCGGACTGCCAATGTCTTCCTCACCAACACACCGACCTCCCCGTGGTGCAGGCGGTTCCTTGTTTGACGCGTTCTACGCGTCATCCGCTCTCAACGCGCGGAGCGCCGCAGTGAGAGCCGGCCGGTCTACCTCACGGAGAGGGAGACGTTCACACACACACACACACACACACACACACACACACACACACACGCAAACCACACACACATGGACACAACCCCAGACACACACACACAACCACACACACATGGACACAATCACACACACACACACACAACAATCGCCATACACACACGCACATACACACCAATCCCCACCCACACCCTGACACACGCACACACACACACACATACACAAAAACAACAATCCCCACCCACACACACACGCAGGCACATGCACACTAAAAAATCCACCCACACACACACACACCGAAACACGAACATATAGTAAACAGTAGGGGTGATAGCGGTGTAGTAAACAGCCCCCATCACCTGCTCAGCGAGGGGGGGCTAGCTAAGACAGAGCCCTGCCCCCCCCCCCCCCCCCCCCCCCCCGCCCCCCCCCCCCCCAACCCAGGGGCCTCCTGTGGGCCCTCAGGGAGGATCAATGTCAGAGAGAGGCCAGCATTAGCAGCTGAGCTAATGAGGCTAATAGCACGGACCTTAAGATGTTCTCCTTTTGCTACGGAGCTGACCTGTACACACAGGTAAGGACGCACGCACACACACAGGCAGGAGAACACACACACCCACACACAGACACGGACGCACAGACAAACACCCACACACTCACTCACACACAGGCATGTTACCAGGCAGGAGCACGCACGCACGCACGCACACACGCGCATGCCCACGCACAAGCACGCATACACTTACTTACTTACACACACACACACACACACACAAACACAACCATGCACACCCATGGCCACGCACGAGCACACGCACAAGTACACTTGTACACGCATGCACACACACGCCCACACACACCTGCCTAGCTGACCTCAATCTGGTCTGGGATCAGGGGGAGGCCTCAGAGGACGCTGTGTGTCTGTGTGTGTCTGTGTGTGTCTGTGTGTGTCTGTGTGTTTGTTTGTCTGTTGGTTGTGGGGGCTTTACTCAGTACTATGTCCCTGTATTTATAGCACCTCCACCGGGGCGTTGGGGGCTATTAATACAGCCCGCGGTTATCTCTGGTTGTAACGAGCTGCAAATCCATCTAATGCTCCTGGTTCCTGTCTGGCTCAGCCTGGAGCTCATCTCGCTGCTAATAGACGCACACCTCATCCATTCCCATCGCAGCTACTGCTGGGTTTCTAGGCATGTTGTGTTGTACGCTGTGTATAACCGTGTTAAGCATGTATGCTATGTATGTCATTTCTTTAACGCATTTTATGCATTCCACTTTCCATCGATTGCATAAGCCCTTTATCACAGTTTGACAGCCATCCATGGCCCTCAAATGGATTTAACACACACATACGATAATAATAACATAACAATAATTTAATATTATTATTATATTATGATATAATACATGTACTACATATATTATAATAACATTATAATATATTATATATTATGATAAAAAATGATAACATAATAGTTATAATATTTTAAATTATTATAATAATATTATAATAGAATATATTTGTAAATATTTTTTTGACATCAGTGCATTTATTTTAAAGGGTCAGAGAGAGGATGGGTTGAAGTGTGTGGATGCTGGCAGCTCCGGCCGTGTTCACCTGCTCTGCTCTGAGGATGTGTGAGCGAGAGGTCTGCTGGGGGTCAGCCACCGTCCAGCCCCGAGCTGGGGTGTGTGTCTGTTAGATCTGCTTTAATGGCTGCTGCCTGCCGGCCTGGACGAGGTATTAGGCAGCGACAGCAACTCAATTCCTGCTAGCCTCAACCGACCCCGAGTGGTTTTTCTCACATGGAGGCGCGCCACACACACACACACACACACACACACACACACACACCGCAGACGCAGACACACACACACACACACACAACCACAGGTACACGCAAACACACACACACACACACAAACAAATGCAAAAATCCAGGGAGGTAATGGGAGAGGTGATGTAGGCAGGACCCATCTAAAAAATATTCTCTCTCTCCCCCTCTCTCTCTCTCCCCCTCCCCCTCTCTCTCTCTCTCTCTCTCTCTCTCTCTCTCTCTCTCTCTCTCTCTCTCTCTCTCTCTCTCTCTCTCTCTCTCTCTCTCTCTCTCTCTCTCTCTCTCTCTCTCTCTCTCTCTCTCTCTCTCTCTCTCTCTCTCTCTCTCTCTCCCTCCCTCCCTCCCTCCCTCCCTCTCTCTCTCTCTCTCTCTCCCTCCCTCCCTCCCTCCCTCCCTCCCTCCCTCCCTCCCTCTCTCTCCCTCCCTCCCTCCCTCCCTCTCTCTCTCTCCCTCCCTCTCTCTCCCTCTCTCCCTGGGTGTAAATTGTCCTTCCTACTCTTTTTGTTTCCCTCATGAATGTTGGATGCAGCTGATACTGAGGCTGCTGTGTACGCACACACGTGCACACAAACAAACACACGCACACACACACACACACACACACACACACACACACACACAAACACACACTACGGAAGTCCTTGTGCGTCTTGCACTCTAAATGCACTCTCAGACATTCTGAACCAGCCTCTTGTCTCCAACGTGAGGAGGTTATTTCTGCCTCATTCATAGACTGGGGAAGAAACTCACTAAATAGCAGCAAGAACCGGCTGTCATTTTGGGACACCACACACACACACACTAACCCAGAACAGCATGCCTTGTTGAGTGTGTTGCTAGGGTTAGCTGTGTTTTAGCATCCCCTCCGGCAGCTGTGTTCTAACGTGGGCCAAAGCAATTAACAATTATAATTAAATATTAAATAATTATCTAACACAACGCCAGATTCTCTTTCCTACAGGTAAATAAACAAGCTGCAATAAGGCAATTATCGGCCAACTGGTTAGCTTCTTCTTTCGCAGGCTTCCCATTTCTACCCCTTACCCCTTCCCTTTAGCCCTTCAAAACAAGGGGGAGGGGTAAGGGGTAGAAATGGGATTGGGCCTTACTCCCACCAGCAGAGCACTCTGTGTGCTCCATTGAATGGTTTAGTAAACAACCATAAACATATTCTAATATCTGGAGTAAGTGTAATAAGGTCTAATAAGGATAATATTGATGCATTATCCACCTAAATCGGTGCATGATGTGAAACATTGCTCATTCCGGGGGGGAATTTATTTTATACAATACATATAATATAAATAATATACATATGAAAAACGAATTGGTAGGGTAAGACTTTATATTGTCTTTTATCAAGTAGAAACCCAAAATGTACCAATACAATTTTATTTATCCAAAATATATATCATAGAATTAATATGAACATTAAATATGAACCCGCGGGGAAGTATAAACTTTATATCGCCATTATCGAGAAAAAAACAACTCCTCTGTTTACTCGTATTTGTTTACAGGAGAGTCTTGATCTTTCCAAAATGGCGGCCCTGTTGACATACGATCCAGCTACCTATGCAGTGTCTTCACATTCATGTCCCCCGCCCATCTGCCCTTTACAACCAGGCCAGCCGCCAGCCACTAAAGTGAGGGCAGGTCTGGACGGCCTCGCTCTCCATGTGACGACAGCACGAGGTGGCTCACCCGACGTGTGACTCTCCGTCGCCCACCTTCTCAAGGCATATATGTTGTTTGGCCTCACACCGAGGCGACGGATGGCTGAGCTACCAGGGCCGGTCCAGAGCAGGTCCAGAGGTTCCAGGTGACAGGAGCTTCCAGAGGGGAGGGGAGGGGGGACGCAGCGCAGAACTAGGTCAGAGAGAACCGGAGGCGGAGGTCTCCTGTTACTGGGTCCTACAGGGATGAAGGCGCTGCTGCTGCTGGGAGTGGAGGAGGAGGAGGAGGAGGAGGAGGAGGAGGAGGAGGAGGAGGAGGGCATGACCTCATGGCGCGACGGCCAGAGACAGAGGCGTCTGACTCGTCTCCGGGACATTCATTATGCATTCACCTGCAGACTGTCAAGACACACCGTGCTCTGCAGCCTGGGGCCCCCAACACACACACACACACGTACACACATATACATATACACACACACACACACACACACACACACACACACACAAAGATATACACACACATACAAACACACACATCCATATATACACACACACATATACAGACACACAAGGCTGTAAAATAAGCTCATTTTGTAAAGCATGGTAACGGTACTGTCTGCTAGTGAGGGTCTTGTAAATCCATGAAGGCCGGGCCCATTGGGACATGACCCACAAAAACGCATTTCAAGTATCAAATATATACACACACACACACACACACACACACATCGAATACACAGACGCACACACACTATTGCACCAACTTTTTTTAGCGATAGGTTTCCTTGATCATCAAAGGATTCTTAGAAGTATTTTTTAACTCGTTGATATCTTCTCCTCATCTCGTCTCTCAAGCCTGTAATTCATGCAAATGCGCCATCATGCACAGATACCTCCAGCTACGGTATCCTCCAATCAAACATGACATTAGAAACACTAAACCAAGGACTCAACTAAGGAAAGACAATTAACAAAGAGTTTGCCAACAACTAAAACTTGATTGGGAATTATATTTACATTGAGGGCCAGCAGGCGATTTTATCCAAAGAGATACAAAATTTGTACATTTGTCGAACGAAAGAGAACCAATATATCTAACCCTATCAGTACAGTAAGGATGTTCAAAGAAACAAGTACCAAGCACTAACAATCACTAGGTTAACGCGTTCCTCGTATACAACAGAGATAGCTAGGATAAGATGCTACACGATGGAAGTAATATCTTTAAGTGCAAGAATGTACAACGTACAACAAGTGAGTAAGAGGGCTGGGGACTCTCCCCTCTGAACAAGTGGGTCTTTTAGGGAATGAATCATTGCTTCAGGGCCCCCATGGTGGAGCTTCTGCTGAAAGAACGAGGGAGAGGAACGTCTGCTGGATTAAGATGTTCAGACGGCTCAACGACCGCCAGACTACACCACAGCTAGACGACCATCCCCTCAGTGGCCATGAGGACACACACTTCAATGCTAAATATTTATGTAAAAATGAAAGTACAGAACATTGAGGTCAGTTCTCAGACGTTCCTTCAGTCCCTCGGTGGAACGTCACACGGAACGTGGAACCAAAAAAATCCGCTCCTGATTATAGTTGTGTTTTCTCGATGCGAACAAATGTCCTCAACAAATTCTCGTTGGTTTAGGTTCGCAAACGGCGGGATTTGCACAGCGATAACGTATGTAGTGTGGGAAGAACATCTGGAAAAAGTTCCAATATCCAGTGTGTGTTTTTCCACTCTGGACGTCGCCCGGCTGGCAGCGTGTATCTTACAGAGCAAACAGGGAGTGACCGTGAGCCCTGGAAGGCACAGAGCACCCTTTACTTAACAAACAGAATGAAAATATTAACAGAGGTCCCCAAGGCGGCCTGGCGCCATGTCCGCCATTCAGGTACACAAAGCGAGCAGCGAGGAGATCTCAGGCGTGCTGCTGTTGCTGCGTGGGATACTGGACGAGGTAAACACACAATGAACAACTTTGTAAAGCCTTTAGGAACTACTGGTCGAGGTGCAAAGAGAACAGCCTCGGTTTCAGCTCGCTAGAATACTGAAGAACACAGAATACTCCAAGCTGAAGACAAACACTAAACTCATTGTATCTCAAAGAATTGACGCACACGCACACACACACACACACACACACACACACACACACACACACGCACACACACGCTCTAGTTGAGACGGTCCCAGCAGGGTGACCTTTAGCCCAGGTCAAGGTCCCAGGCTGAGGTTGTCGTTTTTCGGTGTGTTATTGTTCTGTGTGTGTGTGTGTGTGTGTGTGGCCCCAGCAGAGGTCATGACCTCCACTGAGCAATGAGTGTGACCCGCCCCTCCCTGGTCAACCAGACTGCAGGGAGTAAGTGTTTCCATGTCTCCCCCGCCCCTCTCTCCTCCTCCTCCCCCCCAGAGAGAGGGAGGAGTGACCCACTGACTTCAGGGTCACCGTGAACTACAGCTGCATGTGACACAACAAGAGCACACACTCTAACACACATAAGCACGCGCACACACACAATCACATATGCACACACACTGACAATCACACACAGGCACGCACACTGACACACTGACATTTTTTACGCTGACTCGCGTGTTTTTCCCTTTCTTTCATTGGGTGTGATTCGTTGCATAAGGCCCAGTTGGGGGCCACGGTTGCCGTGACACCCGGAGAACAGGACGACATTCATGGTTAAATGTTGATGTAATGATGCTAGCAGGCAGCCAATGGGAAAAAGGGGGGGGGTCCGGTATGCCTTGCTCATTAACAACAGAGGGACAGGGGACAGACACCAGTGGGTGGTGGGTCGTCACGCTCCGTCAGGCTGGGAGGTCGAACAGGGATCCTCCCAGTCCCTTATGGACTGGGCAGGCACGGCTCTGCACCCATTGGGGGGGGGGGGGGGGGGGGTTTGAGCGTGTGTTTGTGTGTGTGTGTGAGAGAGTGACTTTGTGTATGAGAGACAGAGGGTGTCTGTGTGAGAGAGAGTGAGTGTTTGTGTGTGTGTGTGAGAGTGAGAGTGTCTGTGTGTGCGAGAGTGAGAGTGTGTGTGTGCGAGAGTGAAAGATTGTCTGTGAGAGTGTCTGTGTGTGTGTGTGAGAGAGAGTGAGAGTGGCTATGATAGAGAGAGAGCTGTCGTTTTTTCTAGCGTCTGTCATGAATTGATGTTGAGACAGACAGACAGTCAGTCTGTCTCTCTTTCTGTCTGTCTGTCTGTCTTTTTCTTTTTATGTCCTATTTTCCCCCTTGGTGTCCTTCCTTTCGGTGTCACCTCGTGTGACGTTGCCTTGACAACAAGAGACTACGGGGGGAGCTTGACCTTTAACCTTTCCATGTACCTATGTTTGATTGACGGATCGAGGTAGAAGGTTGTTCCTGAAGAACACCGTTGGTTATCCGGCGGCGACTTTCACAAACTTAAAGTGAGTTTGCTTGTGTGTCGACGACGGTAGAATTAAACTGAGTGTGCATGCGTGCATGGTTATGTGTTTGTGTGTGTGTGCGCATGTGCAGCCCTGACATGGCCTATTTTTTTTGGGGGGGGGGGGGGGGGGGGGGGAGGATACCGCCTCATAATAAGCAGAGGGTGAGTCACTGCATCCTCAGACATACTAGCAGCCCCTGGGTGACCCCATATTTACAAGGGATATATTATGTAATGGTTCAGTAGCACTCGGACACACACACAAACATGCACGCACACACTGTAAACCTACTCTAGTACACACATACATAAACACGCACACTGCAAACCTACTCGAGTACACACACACACACACACACACACACACACACACACACACACACACACACACACACACACACACACACACACACACACACACACACACACACACACACACACCACACACACAATAAACAAACACATTTATCTCGATTATCAACATTTCATTTGGAACTGTTTTGAATATGTTGGGATGAGCAATATTTTTGCATTGCGATCTGATTGAAGCCTAACCGAATTAAACCGAAGTTTCAGGTTAATTGAATGAGAGTGGTGCAACCGCATACTTAAGTGGAGCACAACCATGGTTATTTAGCAAGCAGAGCCTTTTGTGACTCCGACCCTACTTTGGAAATGGACTCTTCCTCTATGCAAACAATATATTCTATTCGGATCAGTCATTTTCATTTTCTAGATACCAAAGAAAGTTAAGAAGATTACGATTCTTTCATCTCCCTGCACTCCCTGTAGGCCTACTGAGACACTCGGCGGACCGACGCATTGCGAATCCATGAGATAATCTGAAATAACAAAACCCTCAGCGGGTCTGACAGATGGAGATATTCGTCGGAAGGGTTTGAAAATTAGACGGTAACCGTGTTTGTTTGAAACGGTGGTTGTGTTGGAAGATAAGAAGAACAAGGGGCAAAAGGTGACGGTCTTGCGAGACACAGCGCACAGAGCCACCAGCTGGCCATTACGCAGGGTGATCGGGACGTCCCAGGGACTTTAAATAAATAAAGAATGATAGACGTATAGCATACTTCATTAACTTCTCATTTAAGGAAACAGTCACTACAGAGACGTTTCCTTTCCCGGCTGTTAAAGCCTCGTTGCTCTGTGACTATCATTCGCGATAGCCGCCACGCATTCTCCCAGAGGAGCCTGGGAAGAGATTAAAGCCTATCGATTCCCTTTTTACCGATTTTAAACTGCGCTTTAGGCCGATTAAATGGGATGGAACCAAGTCCCCGAATAGAACACGTCGTGTCGTCCAATCACATCGCGGGGAGTGGTGCCTCGTTGTAATGAAGTCATTTTACGCACCGCACACACGAAACGGCTCAACTTCGCTCTCTAGCGGTGAGTGAACTGAACTGCAGGCTCCTTCGGGCGTTGTAAAAACCCGTTCAATCTCAACATCAATTCAGGACAGGTAGAAAAAATACCCCCAACAGGTCATTGGAAAGCAATGACTTACTGCTGGTGATTACAGGCATCTGGCCAGCATGGGAGTCAATATAATCTACATGATGAACATACATCGGCCCACAACAAGTACATGGGCGGAGGTTATGATAAAGGCAGGCAATTTTAAAAAACAACTTCTGTCTTGTTACCAAGGAGACAAGCGAAGGAAAGAAAAACACAACAACGACGGCGGTTAGTTTCCCCAACACAAGTTGGTTTGATTTATTGATCGCATATTCAACACAGTAAGGCTAGAGTCGCTGTAGGAAACATGGGCGTGTCTGTGCTGCAGTGGGGTGCAAGTGCACACACACACACACACACACACACACACACACACACACACACACACACACACACACACACACACACACACACACCAGTACCAGTTTGGAGGCGGTGGGAGACGGTAAAATGAGCCATCCCCCCCCCCCTTCCACCCCCAAACCGGACTCTCTCCGCTCCTCCTAAAGATAGTGCATAGCTCAGTCAAATTAACCGTCAGAATAAATCAAACATATTTCATAAAATTTGCCTCCAAATGCAACAAAGCATTTCACAAAATAATACACCCCAGTTCATCTAAATGATTCATATATAATCATATATATATATATCATCATGTGTTCAATGTACAAAGTTACATTCTGAATTGCCAAAGCTCATTCACCGTAGTAATAATAATAATAATAATAATAATAATAAATACTGAAGTGGCCAATATTGTCAAACAATAAACAGCTCTCGCCCCGCGGGGAGAATGAAGGCATTCGCTTACAAACACAAAACTCTTCAGGACAGGAAAGGAGAGAAGGAAACACACAAGACTCGCCCGATCTTCTGGACGGCTTCTCTACGACACACCTAGCTGGACGCGAACGTCCCGGCAGGACTGAACACACCCAGCGGGACATGAACACACCCAGCGGGACATGAACGTCCCGGCAGGACATGAACACAGCTAACGGGATGCGAACGTCCCGGCAGGACACACTCTTTCCTCCGTCCGAGACAGCGCACCCAAGAGGTCAGTTGCATAAAAATATTGTTAAAAAAGAAAAGAAGTTCATAAAAATAGGCGTAAAATGTGTCTACAGCGCACCCAGGTAGGGGCCAGGTAAATGAGTGCGTCTCGCGTCTATTGCTTTAAACGTTGTCCAGGAAACCAGAGCGAGCCAATCATGGCACTGTGAAGTAGCGTCGTCCACTTTTGAACTGGACGTCAGCGTTTTCTGGATGGTTTCTGATTGGCCGACTAATATGTCAGTCTCACCTCCACCACGCCTCCCCCCTCCCCCCGCCCCCATATGAAAACACTTGAACACACCTGTCAACTTTGCAAACAATCCAACTCCAAAAATAGATCTATCTGTACATTAGGAAATGCGTTAGAAAACCAAAGGCATCACGGTCTAGATGCCGTCGAGTTTTCACGTCAACCGATCGTTTTTTTCCTTTGGTAGCGAAACCCAGTAACATTCTCTCAGGAAAGAATAAATAGTTCTGTCATTTGTCAAGAAGAGACGAGATAGTCCGAAGGCAACTGGAGCTCTCCGTCCAGAGAGGGGTGCCTGCTGATTCTGGATCAGAGGCCGTTCAGGGAGACCGGCTCAGACACATCTGCCGTCAGCCTCCCATTCCAATGACCCCCCCCCAGCCCCATCCCCACCAGCAGACTGGTAATGCTCCTACCCCAGTACGTAGGAACTCTTTTGATCATCATGGCCGTGCTTACTTCACAGAGGACGCAAGACTGAGGGACTAGGAAGGATTGGAAGGGATGCACAGTGAGCAGCCTTAGCCTAGGCGGGTTTGTACATTAGTGGTTATGAAGGAAGGAACAAGAGTTAGCGAAGGGTACAAAATTAAACAGGCCCCGCCTTCTAATCAAGAAGAGTCATTGAATAGGTTCTTCTGCGAACCAATCAGAGCCCAGCAAACCGTTAAACTCTGCTGCATACTGCAAAGGGTGAGAACTCAATCCAGGCTCATTCTTTCTCTGCCTCCTCTAGCAAAACATGTGATGGAGAGTGATTGGTTTGTAACATATGTTCGAATTCAATTCAATTAACCAAACGTTGTAAATAAAAACTAAAACATGCAGTTCTGTGATTCGGTTTGAGGCTGACACACGAGAACGAATCACAACGCTCCGTATGTCGCCCCGTCCACGCCAAGATCGCTTTCAATCACCCCATTGGACGAGATTAGGAGGGGGTTGGGTTTAGAGGGCGGCGCATTCGAGGACAAAGAAAACAAGAGCTGTAGGTCAAAAAATGGGCGACTTCTGCAGCTTCACATCATGATAAGACGCCTGTAATCTCTCTCTCTCTCTCCCTCTCCGCCTCTCTCTCTCTCTCCTCCCCCCCTCTCTCTCTCCCTCCTCCCCCTATCTCTCCCTCTCTCTCTCCTCCCCCTCTCTCTCCTCCCCCCCTCTCTCTCTCTCTTCCCCCTCTCTCTCTCTCTCCTCTCTCTCTCTCCTCTCTCTCTCTCCCCCCCTCTTCCCACTCTCTCACCCCCTCTCTCTCTCTCCCCCCTCCCCCTCCCTCTCAGGTACTGTGGGGCAGCACCTGCCACACGATGAGGTGGCTGCTCTCCGCTGACGCCTGGAGGGGCTGCAGGGTCAGCCGAGGCTCCTCCCCCTCCTCCGCAACGTCACCTGGAACACACACACACACACACACACACACACACACACACACACACACACACACACACACACACACACACACACACACACACACACACACACACACACACACACAGAAAGAGCCACACAATGACAGACGCATAGAGAGACAAACACACACATACACAGAGTGACAGACAGACATACAATGACGCACAGAGAAACACACACACAGACACACACACACACACACACACACACGTTAGTTCCAGGCCTAAGTGTCTTCCTGGTTGAGGTGTAACTCGGTCATGTGACCCCGGAGCCCCTCCCCCTCCTCACCCATCCTGAAGTCGATGTAGCCCTCCCCCCCGCTCATCACCAGCATGGACCCCGGCCCGTCCTGGGAGGGACCGTCGGCCCCGCCCCCGGCCGCACCCCCCTCCGAGGGAGGCGGGGGGTTGGGGTGGCCTGTGGGGGGAGGGGGGGAGAAACAAACCAATGAGAGGGAGGAGGGGGAGGAGACCAAACAAGTCCAACCATAGAGGGCACACCAACGCATGAAGAACATCTTAAGAAGGGCGTGTAGCGACCAATAACGAAATAACCGCCAATAACGCAATAACCGCCAATAACGCAATAACCGCCAATAACGTAAAAACCGCCAATGGCGTAATAACTGCCAATAATGTAACAACTGCCAATAACGTAACCAATAATGTTATAAAGTAGTTGAGCCAAAAACATAATAACTTAAGTTATTGGCATTATATTAAAAAAATCCTTTATTGGCAGTTATTACGTTAATGGCCGTTATTCCGTCATTGGTTGCTACAGGGCGTCCTCCGTAGAACCACATCATCATCACTGATGCAGTCAGTCAGTCAGTCCTCTCGGCTGGTAACCGGAAGGTTGCTAGTTCGACCCCCGGCTCCGCCTAGTGTCGAGGTTTTCCCTGAGCAAGGCACCTCTAACCCCGACTGGTCACCCTGACCGGCTGGCTGTCGCCTCGCGTGGTTGATACCGCCGTCGGTGTGTGAAATGTTTGCGTGAACGAGTGAACGTGAAGGCCGTATTGTGCAGCACTTTGAGTGGCCACTGGTTACGAAGGCGCTGTGTAAATGCAGTCCATTCACCTTTAAGGGATAAACACTAATAAAATGTAATGCGGTTGTGTGTGCGTGCCGGGGGCCGTACCCGGGACGGCGGTGAAGAACTTGACTGCGTCTCGATGCCCGTGGAAGCAGAGCTGGGCGTTGGCCATGGAGCAGTACGGCACGAAGGTCCCCGCCGTCACCTTGTCGCTGGCGGCGTCGCCGTACACCCGCACCACAGCGCCCCCTGTCGGCTGCTGCTGGCCGGCGCCGGCCGGCACCAGGGCCTGGTTGGCCTCCGAGGCTGGCGGGAAGGGAGGGGGAGCAGGGGTGAGGAGTGAGTGAGTGTTTACCGAGTGTGCGTTTAGTGTGAATGTGTGTGATTGATTGTGTGTATAGTATGTGTTTAGAGCAAGTGTGTGTTTAGTGTAATCCGTCCATATGTGGGTGTGCGTGTTCGACGGACATGATCACACCGTTGTGTGAGTGAGTGAGTGAGTGAGTGAGTGAGTGAGTGAGTGAGTGAGTGAGTGAGTGAGCGAGCGAGTGACAGAGGACGTACTCTCGGTCAGAGGGACGGACATGATGACCCCGTTCCCCGTCCCGATCCAGAGGCGGTTGCAAGACACCATGAGGGCCGTGATGCGGACGAAGGAGAAGCCCAGTTTACCGGTTCCTGAGGGAGGGGGGAGGGAGGGGAGTGAGAGAGGGGGAGGGAGAGTGGGTGGGAGGGTGGAGGGAGAGGAGGGGGGGAGAGGAGAGGGGAGGGAGGGAGAGGGAAGGGGGGGAGGAAGAAGGGAGGAAGAAGAGAGGGGGAGGGACACGACACAAACGAAGACAACACTTCATTAACCTGCAGGTAACGACGAGAAAACAAGGATCTTCAACCAAACACAAAAACCAATACAAACATAAATGCATCCACTTGTTTACATGAACGTTCATTAAATGCATAACAGTCAGATGCGGGCGGATTGGTGGAGCTCTGGCCCCACCTAGCATCTTGCTGACGTAGGGCTCGATGTCCACGTCCTGGAGGTGCTGGTGTGTGTGGGCGTGGAACAGACGCAGCGTGGAGTCCAGACGGATCGACACCCAGATGCCGTCCCCGTCGCGGGCCAGCTGCCGCACCTGGCTCTCCTTACGGGGGTGGGCGTCGAAGGACTTCTGCCGGGGGGAGAGAGGGAGAGGGAGGGGAAGAGAAAGAAGGGGAGAGAAGGGGGGAGTGGATCCATTTCAGTGTCCAGAGTTGTGTTGTGTTAAAGACTGCAAGCAGGGGCACTGGCCTGGGTTTCAGGACTGGACCCTTCTACTTGAAACGTTCATGCGTTCATGTGTTCATGTGTTCACACTACCTAAAGCACAACGAGCCGCTGTGAGCACACTGGGGTCCTGCTGTTGGAAACACCGTCCTCCAAATGTTCAATCATGACCACGGAGCCCCCTGCTATGAGCTACTGTGTTCAAATGTATTATTTTGGATCTTGTATTGACGCTGCTACTTATTTTAACTTGTGTCTTCTAACTTTGTTATCATAATCCTGTATTGTTGCTGCTATGGGTCTGTTGAGGACCCAAGCCTAAGAATTGTACTCTTGTGTACGCTGAGATGAAATAAGATAAACTCTGAATCTGTATGTGTGTCACGCAGTAAATCAACTTACAGCAAAATAAAAATATGCATAAAACCGTTATTCATTATTGTGCAGACAGTGGTTTGCCCTCCAACGTCACAGTGGGCTGTGGACAGGCAGAGGAGGGCTATTGCACAGCAGGCTGCTTTGAGTGTTGAGGTGTGGAGTCTGGACCAAGTGTATGTGTAGACACTACTTGAAGCCCTGGCCACTGGCCCCTGCCCTCGGGCCCCTGCCCTCGGGCCCCTGGTCTCTGGTCTCTGGCCCCTGCCCTCGGGCCCCCCCGCCCGTTCCCAGTCCGTAGTTCCCAGTCAATGCCCCTGAACCAGCCCCGGGGGACCCACCTCCACCCTCATGGCCTCCGGCTGCACCACGTAGATCTTGTTGCTGAGGCCGCACCACACGCGGTCGTGGACCACCGCCATGCAGCGCACCGCGTGGTGCGGCCGGCCCAGGTCCAGCAGGTGGTAGTTGCTCAGGTCCCACTGCCCGTCTGGGGGAGAGACACAGCGGGTGAGAAACGGGTTGGATGGTGACCGGAAGGTCGCTAGTTCGAACCCCGGCTCCTCCTAGCGGAGTGTGGAGGTGTCCCTGAGCGAGACGCCTCACCCTGGCTGCTCCCGACGAGCTGGCTGTCGCCATGCGTGGGTCACGCCGCCGTCGCTGTGTGAATGTGTGTATGAACCGTTTTAAGTCGCTATGGGTAAAAGCGTCCGCTAAACGCCCTGAATGTAAATGTGCTACCTGTCTGTTCACACCGCGATGAATTTGTTTTTCAACGTGTGGGATGTGTAGTGCTCGATGAGTTTCGGGCGATTACAAAGGAGAGAGCGTACGACTCTGAGCGCGGGTTGAGTGGAAATCGAATGGTTTCCTGGTACGGTCATGTGGTCATGAGGGAGGTTATGGTGTCACACAGAAGAAGAGCTGGTGGGGGGTGTGTGCTCTGCTCTCTCTCACCTGCTCCCCTCTGGAAGATGGCCAAGGTGCCGTCCGAGAGGCCCACCAGAACACGGCCCTTCACATGCCTGCAGACATCAGAAAGGGTTCTTATCATCCCTTGGTGAAGTAGAAACATATGAACTACTAAAGTATTCCCTGTGGTTGATGTGCGGCCGTTCGTCTCTCCGGGCCGTACTCACACGATGCCTTGAACCGCGTCCTTCAGCTTGATCCAGTGGAGGCACTTCTTCCACCGGGCCACCGAGGAGTGAACGTACACACTGCGGACGCGCACACACACACACACACACACACACACACACACACACACACACACACACACACACACACACACACACACACACACACACACACACACACACACACACACACACACACAGAGACACACACACACACAAACGTCAACGGAGAGCACAGCCATCAGTGGAGGGACGACCTACTGCACTACACTACCCACGAAGCAACAAAACATCGCCATGACAACGCCAACGACGGGTCGGCGGCTCACCAGCCGTTCTGCGCCCCCAGCCACATGGTGGGCAGCACGCTGGTCATCTTCTGCGCCTCCTCCATCAGCTTCAGGTCCTGCTCCTCCTCGCCAGTGGGGCCAGCGCTGGGCCCCAGGCCGTCCTTCACCAGGTCAGTCTCCCTGGGGGGGAGGGGGGAAGAGAGAGAGAGAGCGAGAGAGCAAGAGAGCGAGAGAGAAAAAGAGAGAGAGCGAGAGAGAGAGATTTAGTATCAGAAGACAGGAGTTTTGTCCTCCACAGTGATAGATGACGGAGGGCTTCGTAGAATGATCTTCAGGACTCTTACGCGGTGTCAGAAACACCTGGCCTGTTAATGAGGACATCAGCGGCCAATCAGGCGATGGTGAAGTGTGCTTCACCAGAGCCTGGAATCGATTGTCGATTGAATCGATCCCTCATGCACATTGATTTTTGTGCTGCTTTCTTGGCCCGGTCGCACTCGGGACGATATATTTTAATCTCAAGGAGACATCTTCCTTCCAGTGCATTCGTGCAGTTAATAAACAGATCGTTCTACATCAGTGGCAGCCATATTTCTTATTGTTGTTGTTGTTGTTGACAATGCCTCCACGGCGATCCTCTGGACGTCATCGTATTTGCCCCGCCCTCATATGAGATACACGGCTGGGATTGGTCGGTCTATCGCGGAGGGGAGGCAGACCTTCTCTGCAGAGCCAGTGAAGCGCGAGCGTCAGCGTACCTCTGGGTGTAGCCCGCCGGGAGGTCTGTCTTCTGGGCCCCCAGTGGGTCGGCGAAGATGTGCTCGGTGTAGGCTCCCCGCGGGCCCTTGCTGCGGCCTGAGGGCCCCGTGCAGGACTCTGACGCCTCGCCCGCCTCCTCGATGGGCCTGGTGTCTGGAGACACACGCACACGCGCACACACACACACACACACAGAGAGACAGACAGCGAGAGAGAGAGACACAAACAGACAGACAGACAGACAGACACACGACCGTTAAACGCTGCCGTAATCAATGCACGGTGCGTCCAGCAGAAGCCCAGAGCTCGTGGCCACCACTAGCACCACCTCCACACTCTCACGCTGAGATCACGACATCATTCTCTGCTCTGCATCGGTTGTTAGGAAGGCACAAAGCACCGCCAGTGTGTGAGGCTCCCTGAGGAGCGGGTACAGCAGCAGGTCCTATTGATGCAGTGTTTCAGCAGAGCCCCTGGGGGAGGCGGCCGGTGAACGGAGGCGGGGTTTGCCTTATCCAATAGGAACGAAGGACGATGTTAAAGGTCTAACTGCGTGTGTTCTGTCCACCTGGACAGGACCTTTATCTGTGGGTCTGGCTAATGGTCACTCCAAACGAATGGTCACTCACAGGAACCAATGGTGTATTATACCACTTAATATACACACTTATTGTATGTTGTACGTCCTTGCACTTAAAAAAAAATCTTAGCGTTGTGTAGCATCTTCTCCTAGCTATCTTTGTCGTCTACGGGGAAAGGTTTAACCTGGACATTGTTAGTGCTTGGCACTTGGTTCTATGAACATCCTTACTGTGCCGACAGAGACAGTAAGGATGTTTTACTAATTGACTAATTGTAAGTCGCTTTGGATAAAGGCGTCTGCTAAATGCCCTCAATGTCAAAATATAAAAGTGCCAAAAATATATGAAATCAAATAAAATAGATAATTTTTTATGCAGAGTAGGAGATTGCTCTATGAAGCGCCGTAGTTCTACTGAATCAGGTCTCCGGTATGCAACACCATTATCGGTACTGATGAACAGGTTCCTGATTCCAGTGGTCCTTACCTTCGTCCCCGGAGGTCTCTGCTGTACTTCCTGCCGTCTGGCGGATGGCCGCCGCCCCCTCAGCATCACAGCCAACCACGGTGATGCCCCCGAGCACGCCCTCGCCATTCTCTCCGACGCTATTGGTCGAGGCGTTCAGAGAGGCGGAGCCGTTGTCTTCCACTGGCCCCGCCTCAGAGTTCAGAGGAACCAACTCTCCAGCCGGGTAATCCGTCTCCCTCGCACCTACGATTAATGGAATTGATTAACACGCATTATAACTTTAAAGAATAAAAGAATACTTTAACCTGATTGGTCACCATACCACAGGTTCATTGTCTTTCAAACACGGGTTACCTCCCTCAACAGTCAGACTGATAGCTTTCAAATCAATCAATTAATCAATATCCTTTATATAACCAGGTGAAATTATCAGCTATCTATCAGATATTTATTTGAAAACACTAAAACAATATTCTCAAAGGATCGTGGAACAATATTACAATTCCTTCCCGTTAAATCTCTTAAACCACTACTTTTTAGTGACTAGGGAACTTCTACCACCGATGGAAGTAACCAATGTCTAATCTAGGGGTGACTCGGAATCTTGGACGATTTGAATATTCAATAGAACGACATTTAGAGGACATAGTCTCTTATGGCGGAAACTACTTGGTCAGGGAAACCGTGCGTGTGTCAAAACGCTCGATACCACAGCGCTGATTGGCTCCTAGAAGGATAAGACTAGAAGTTCTAAAACATGATTTGAGGGGGTGTGGGATTGGCTCGGTCTTGTGTGTGCAGTTTGCTGTGTCAAGTTTTTCTTTGAACAAATTCTTTCAACTACTGGATCCCCCCTTTGTATAACAGCAGTGGAACGATCCAACACACACACACACACACACACACACACACACACACACACACACACACACACACACACACACACACACACACACACACACACACACACACACACACACACACACACACACACACCTGGGACGCTGGCGATGCAGACGACGTGGGAGTCGCAGACGGGGAAGTTGTCCAGGACGTGCCCGGGCTGGTTGGCGTCGATGACCAGAGCCCGGGTGGAGCTCTGAGTGGAGCTCTGGGTGGAGGTGCAGATCCAAACCAGGGAGGAGAACTCATCCGTCTGCCGCAGCTCCTCCTGCTGGTCCTGGACACACACACACAGGCAGACGCATACACACACACCCACACCCACACCCACACGCACACGCACACGCACACGCACACGCACACACACACACACACACGTTATACTGTGGTGTCGGGGGACAGCGCTGACACGATGCTGTCTGTAGTGAACACACTCAGAAGCAAGTATCATGACTTAATAGCACAACTGAAATAAGACAAAGACACAAACACTATCTAGTGGAAGTCAATCTGTTAAAAAACACACGTTCTATCAACGGTTTGTTTCGGCTTGGAAACGCCGCCCAAATCAAAGTAGCTGAGAGGTGCGTCCAGCAGAAGCCCAGAGCTCGTGGCCAACGCTAGCGTCACCTCCACAGTCTCACTCTGAGATCATGACATCATTCTCTGCACTGCATCGGTTCTTAGGAAGGCAGTGTTCGAGGCTCCCTGTGGAGCTGGTACGGCAGCAGGTCCTATTGATGCAGTGTTTCAGCACAGCCCTCAGAGAGCAGGTGAAAGTGGGCGGGTTTGCCTTATCCAATAGCAGTCAAGGACGATGTAAAGAATAAAATGCACTGCAGCAATGTTTTTTTATGCAGAACGAGAGTTTGCTCCATGAAAAGGCCTAGTTCTGTCGTATCAGGTGCCCAGATTGTAACACAAATACACACACTAATATGACTTATATTTATATATATATGTCGGTGTGTCGAGTAACATAATCTGGATCAAATAAATGATCCAGATTGATCACCTTGCACATGAGGATAGTTAAAATATATGAAACGAGATATGTAATGAGATATGCAAGGTACCAGTGACATGGCATTGCAATAAAGCTATGAGGCGCGTGTGTGCGCGCGCGTGTGTGCGCGCGCGCGTGTGTGCGTGTGTGTGCGTGTGCGTGTGTGTGTGTGTGTGTGTCTGCGCGCTTGGGCGGGCGTACGAGTGAGTGAGTGAGTGAGTGAGTGAGTGAGTGAGTAGTGAGTGAGTGAGCGCGTACCTCCAGTTCCTGGTCCAGCTTGTCCAGGCTGCTCTGGGAGCCGGTCCTCCTCCGGGGGGGGGGCGGCCCGGGGGCGCTGCTGTAGAACACGCTGGCCCCCACAATGGAGCCCCCGTCCCGAGTCTTACCCCCCGACAGGTTCACCCCCGCAGCGCACCACAGCTGCACACACACACACACACACACACACACACACACACACACACACACACACACACACACACACACACACACACACACACACACACACACACACACACACACACACACACACACACGTAAAAAAATATAGTACGCATATAATTAAACTGTGTCATTGGATAAAGCCATGATTATCATATTATTGACCATAGTTATCTAATATAATTTTTCATATTCTACAAATATTTGTTATTCAAGAGATGTATCTATAATAACATTGACATCGATTTTCAGTCAAAACGTGTATACTGTTGTGGAACTGATGAATTGATCGGCTGCGTGACGCATAATACCGATCTTTGGATGTGGATTGATTGGTGACGCTGTCTCATAGATGCGTGTGTCACAGAACGGCCACTATCAATCCATCATGTTCAACCTCTCCGGGCATCAGACCCCGAGTTTGTATTCACTCCTCTGTACACAGCGAGCGCAGAACACCACATAGATCTCTGGTTTCTACTGAACACAAGTCGATGGGTTCCTCAAGCTGGGGGCTTACCCCACGAGGTTAGGGGTCTAACCCCACCTGGTTAGGGTTAGGGGTCTAACCCCACAAGGTTAGGGGTAGGGCTAGGGTTAGGGGTCTAGGGGTAGGGTTAGGGGTCTAGGGGTAGGGTTAGGGGTCCAACCCCAGAACCAGCGGTACCTTCATGGATGTGTTCTTCTCGTCCAGCGGTCTGAGGAACACGGGGATGGGGAGGTTCCTCATCTTGGTCTCCGACTGTCCCCCGTTGGCCACCTGGGGAACCGACCACAAGACCACAAGAACCCGACTTTAGACAGGAGAGCGGAACACGTACGTCATGATCACGGTGCCCTGGGGCAAGGCACAGATAGGGGAAGGGCGTGCCGGTAAAATGGTTGTGGGTTTGAATACATATGAGAAGGCAACAGTGCGCAAGTGAAACATAGCAGCACTTTTCATGATATGCTTCACCATGTGTTACAATTAATCTATAATGAATGATTAATCTTCCCCAAATTGAATACAGACTTTGGTCGAAAAATGCAATTTCCTGTCCGGTTTTTATGAGCCTGGATCCCCTAGATTTAATTACATTTCACTGCCACTGCTTGTGAAATATTATAACCGTTACTGCAAACATTATCCTAGTAATGAGCTGTGGGACTTTTATCAAATCATTCCAATAACATTAGAGTTCTCCTGGAGTGTCTGTCTGGGCTTGAGCTTAGCCTGTTGGAGAACAACCGAGCTCTGAACTACCATTTTGCAGTACCATCATGACACACATTCTCCAAGAGCAACTTAGCATATCTTGTATCGTCCATATTATCCATGTGGATATTTTATTTTATCATCTTGATAATGTTGTATGTGAATGCGGTGTGTGACGTGTTGAAGCGACTGTGACTTTGTATTTCCCCTGGGGATCATTAAAGTATACATCTATCTATCTTTAGTATATGCTACATGTACAAGATGGCGCAATTTGATTGGTTCGCTATCTCGGGAATATCCTATGATTGAGATCTCAAACTCGGGATATTGTTTGACGTTTGCCTCATCAGACTAATAAAAACAAATAAACCGCTGATAAATAATAAGACTAAATAAAATAAATCCCGGCAAAAAGTGTTATCTTGTTTATTTTTGGAGTGTTCATTTGTAGTATTTATTAAAACAATTATTCACCTCAGGCTCTGCGAATATAGGGGATTGGCCCCCACAATTCACTTCGCCTTTGGCGAATAATTGTTAAATCCATCTTCTACAGCGGTTCCATACCTTGTACTTGTGGGGCAGGCTCCAGCCGTAAGCCTGCACCCTGCCGTCCTCCTTCTGAACGTGGTCCTTGACCTGCTGGTACTGCGCTCTCTTCTGCTCCCTCCTGGACACCGCCGGGTCTGCTGCCGCCCTGGGGGACGCGGAGAACATAGCAGCTCAGTGAGACCGTCCGCCTCACAACACGTCAGCTCAGGCCGGTGGTGCCCCCCAAACAGGAGGCAGAATGCATTAACACCCACCCCTTCATAAAGCTCGGAATCATCCCTTCGCTGGAATGAAGTGAACCACGGCAAAATGTGAAACTGAAATCATACATTTCTTTAAAGTCGCTTGCTAATAACTGTGTCGATATTTGTGAATGCTGTACTTGGCCTCAGTGTCTCTTCATTGGCCTTGTTTGTGTTATTTGATGTGTATTTGTTCCAGGGTCCTCTTGCAGAAAACATTCCCATGGATATCATGACAAACAAACAACAACAGCATAAACTGTACACTAGCGTTCAAAAGTTTTGGGTCACTTGGAAATGTCCTTATTTTTTAAAGAAAAGCATTTTTTTCAGTGCAGATAACGTTAAATTAATCAGAAATGCAGTCTAGACATTGTTAATGTGGTGAATGACTATTCTAGTTGGACACGGCGGATTTTTAATGGAACATCTACAGAGGTGTACAGAGGCCCGTTTCCAGCCACCATCAATCCTGTGTTCTAATGCTACATTGTTTAGCTCATCGTGTTAAAAGGCTAATTGACGATTAGAAATGCCTTGTGCATTATGTTAGCGCAGCTGAAAACTCTGGAATAAAAGTGAGAGTTTTCATGGAGAACACAAAGTGGCCTGGGAGACCCCAAACATTGGAACGGTAGTGTAGCACCCATCCGGTACGAGATCCCAGGCGACCGGGACTCACTCCTCGTTGAGGAAGTCGAAGGCCTTGCTCTTGTCGCTGGGCAGCTGCTGCAGCGCGCTGCTCTTCTTCTTCACCGTCGGCTGCACCTGGGCGCTCGGCGCGTTGTACTTCAGGTTGACCGGCGCGTCCCCCGCGGGCTTCTTACCCGCGCCGCCCGACGAGCTGAACAGACGGCTGAAACTGGAGGCGTTAGAGGGGGCGGGGCCAGGGAGGGGAGGGGCGGGGCCAGGGAGGGGAGGGGCGGGGCAGGGGAGAGGGGTGCGGGGCCAGGGAGAGGAGGGCGGGGGCCAGGGAGAGGAGGGGCGGGGCCAGGGAGAGAGGGGGCGGGGCAGGGGGAGAGGGGGGCGGGGCCGGGTGAGGGAAGGGGCGGGGAAGGGGGAGAGAAGGGGCGAGGCCGGGTTAGGGAAGGGTGTGGTCGGGGGGGGGAAGGGGAGGGGCCAGGGGAGGGAAGGGAAGAGAGAGAGAGAGAGAGAGAGAGAGAAAGCACAAACAGAGACACACATATAGAGGGGTGGACACAAAGCAGTAGCCACGGCAGACCGGGGGTTCGGACACAACATGCCATCGGGTTCGGGTTTCTCGCTCTGTTTCTTTCTTTGAGGTTTTCTTGCCTGTAGTGCTTTTTTTGTCCCAATGAGACACTCCTTACAGGATTACTTTTTAATCATTATTATTACATGCCCAGATGCATTATATTTAAAATAATCAATGAATAGAGATCACAGCTTTCCCTTGGTGCAGCTCATAATTCGCCCCATCATAGTTAGTCCCACTGAAAGGCCCTGGTCCCCTAACGGGGATGTGACGGTGAGGTACCCGGGGGGAGACTGGCCATTGGAACCCTAACCCACTGATTGTACTGATAATAAATAATATTTTCAGACTTTTAACTCCAGACAAAAGTCTGATAACAATTATCTCTCTCTTATCCCATCGTCATGACGACCGTTGAGGGGTACCAAAAAGAAAGCCAGCTTCGATGCAGCCGACATCGGAGCTGGTCTCCGGCGGTGGTGGGGGGAGGGGGGGGGGGGGTCGCGGGGTCAAGGCTGTACGGGTTAGGGCTGTACGGTTGACCAGGCGGTTAGTAGACAACACAGCACACAGCCCAGCCCTCTCTGCTACCGTCTGAAACCCCCCCTGCATCTGGACCGCTGTACTTAATACACTATAGTCGTACGCTATAATAGGATGTAATAAGTTACAATATGATGTAATGCCCTATAATATAATATCTTATAATGCATTTTATGATGAAATACGCTATGATAAAATACAACATGCTTTAAGTTAAAATATGATGTAATATGTTATGATATGATCTCATACATTAAAGTATGAGAAAATGGGTTATAATATCATGTGATATGTTATAATAGGATGTAATATGTTATAATATGATTTGATTCCTTATAATAAATCATAATATGATGTAAAATGTTATAATATGATATACGTTGTAGCAACATTAAAATATAGCTCTTATTTATCATAGAATAGTTGGAGTTCCTGTCTATCAAATCCTTACTGCTGCCCCCCCCACCCAACCCGATCACACCCTCCCCAACACACCTCCTGCCCAACAGACACACACACAACATGAGGAAATAGAGAGGGGTATGGGGAAGGGGGGGAGGGAACGGGTCCAGGGAACACACACACACACACACACGCACACACACACACACACACGCACACACACACACACACATGCATTTTAGCAGATGATTCCACACATGAGACATGTCCAGGTGCCCTGGCTCAAGGCCCGGGTCAGATGGTCACAATATGCTCTTTAGCAGAAGACAGCTGCTGGTTCACGGCGCCATGTTGTTTACAGGTACATCATGCATGTAGAACTAAAGAACTAACGAATCATTGGCACTAAAATATGAACACTATCTCAAACATTTGGTCCTAGAATTTGGCAGCTAGTCAGTCTATGTTTTCATGATTAAAGTCTCCACTAATATGTCGTATCTTAGTTAGTTCATTCCGTTGGTATAAAAATTTCTCCAGTTCAGTTAACACGTTTGTCATGAGGTAGCACTAGTCATTGTCAGTTCAGCTAATGCAACTCCGGTGATTGAAAAAAAACTTGATAGCAAAAGTATTCCCATTCCTCCACAGAAACAGAGCACACAACCAACCAACCACAACCACCCCACAACCACCCCACAACCAGCCCACAACCACCCAAACCAAATTCATCCCCAGTCCCATGCAGTAAGAGAGACAGCCAAGGTCGGGACAGCGTTGGATGTTAACTAACACATTTGTGATTTTTGGAATCACAAATTGGATTTGCAGATGAAAATCCCCCATTTCAATGTTAAGTAGGCAAGACTTTGATAGAAGCCACTCCCCCTGGCCTGGCTGTCTCTCTACGAGCGCGTGTGTCGGCCAATCAGGGCCCAGTACCACTACATCACCCCAAACATTTACCTACATCCTGGAGCAAACCGGTTCACAAACCATGGAATGAACAGAGACAACAAAATATATCAACAATTAATTAATTAAGCAGATCGAAATACATCATGGATTGGAGTGTGACAACAACAGTAGCACAGGAATGATGAAAGTACAAAAGATAGTGCTTACAACTGCCAAAGACTGGATTTCTTCTTCTCTGTGAGAGCTGGGTTCTCCTTGGATTGCCTGAATAAAAATAACGATAAAACACAAACCCAAAAAGAAATTAAAAAAATATTAAAATGTTTCTTCCCATGACACAATTTAAATAATTACAATTACAACAATTGAACAACCCCTCTCCTCTAAAGTGATAAAGACCGGACAGCGTTTGGAGACGGTTGTCATGGTGACGGGCGGCTCACCGGATCATCTCGGCCCATCTCACGGCCTCCTGGAGCTCCATCAGCCGCTCCTTGTACTGGTTCCTCTCCATCAGCACGCGGGCCATCTCCACCCGCGTGAAGCGCTTCCTCTGGGCCGTGGGCACGTCGCTCTGCTGGGGGTCCGAGGGCACGGGGGGGGGGGGGGGGGGCAGTTAGCACGGTCAGTCAATCTGTCTGTGCGACTGACTGCATATCTGTCTGTGTCACTGACTGTACATCTGTCTGTATATCTGCCTGTGTGACTTACCGTACATCTGCCTGTGTGACTGACTTTGTATCTGTCTGTGTGACTGACTGTATATCTGCGTGTCTGTATGTCTGTATGTCTATGTCTGTGTGTCAGTCAGTCAGTCAGTCAGTCTGTCTGTGTGAGTATCTGTGTGAGTGTGTGTGCGCGCCCGCAGTCATGGGTGTGTGTTCAAACTCACATCCTCTCCGTTGTCGCTCTTGGTCTTCTGCTTGGCCTCCTCAAGCTCGGCCCGCAGCCTGACGAATAGAACATCATCATCATCATCCTCATCGTCAGGAACATCCTTCAGGTTATTGACATCCAGAGGGTTTTAGATGTCCAGTAAAACAAGGTCACTCTGAAGATTCTCATCACAAGGCCATCAGACACTTGGAGCGATATCGATCTATAAGGGGGAGCCAACAGTGTGCCGACAGGGCCTGTACTAGGGGCGGGGCCTGTACTAGGGGCGGGGCCTGTTCTAGGGGTGGGGCCTGTTCTAGGGGTGGGGCCTGTTCTAGGGGCGGGGCCTGTGTTGATGTCCTTTGTGAACACTTGCATTGATGTTGATTTGATGGCGATGGCAATATTCAATATTAAATTGTAAAAACAAAAATATATTCTGAAATCTGACCATGTCTGGAAAGAACAATATCGTGCGCACTCTTTTCTGAGACAAGCCGTGCAACATTTGTCATTCAGGTAGTTTGTATCAAACAACCCGCCCTCGTATTAATCTGTACCCTGGAAGTAGCTTTCAGGTTTGTAAAGGTTGCTGACCCAGTCCTAGAGCATCCATCCGGCAATCTAAACGCCTACATCTAAATATACACACCGAAGGATCTAACTAGCTTGAGACGCAGGTAAGGGGAGTCAGGGTATCAACTCTCAGGTATGAGGCCACAGGATATGACGACATGAGACAGGAATGAGCGAGGTGGGAGCAGGAAGTGACCTACTTCTTGAGGTCCTCCTCCAGCTCCTTGTTCCTGTCCTCCACTCTGGCCTTGGCCTGGCTGACGGCCTCCAGCTCACTCTGCAGCCCCTCCCGGAGGCACGCCAGCTCGTCCACCTGCGCGATCAGGTCGTTCTTCACCACGTTCAGGGCGTTTCTGGACCCCACACACACACACACACACACACACACACACACACACACACACACACACACACACACACACACACACACACACACACACACACACACACACACACACACACACACACACACACACACACACACACACACTATTATTACTGTCCGTTAGCCACAAGGAAAAGCTGCTCAGATGCTAAAGCACATCGAAAATGTTTTTCTTTGGTATAGAAATAGTTGATTATTATTATAGTTGCGTTTGCCTAGGATTTAAGGCGAACGAACGCATGATAATTTCCCTTAATGCAAAAGTATAATTGTTTTTTAGCTTACTGGCACATTCAACTTGTACACAACATGAACAGAGGCTAACCCTAACAAAACTTTTACAAAAGACAACTTTTACAAAAACAAAACTTTACAAAACACAACTTCTACAAAACACAGCTGGAACAGAACAGAACTTGACCGAATAAGATTGTAACAGATCAGAACGTTAACATAACCTGGTGTTTAGTGAGCGGTACTCACTTGGTCTCCAGCAGCTGTGTGTTCTCCTGGATGAGATGCTCAACCTCACGGCCCATACCTGGAAGACAAGAGGAAGTTGTTCTGCTAAAGAGCGTACAAACACGTTATACCGGGACAAATTTCCACCAAGGTGTCCAATAAAGTAATTCATATATAATTGTTCAACTACTACTATTACAACTACTAAAACTATTACAACTGCAACTATTACAACTACAACTAAAACTACTACAACTACAACCAAAACTATTACAACTATAAATACTATAACTAAAACTACTACAACAACAACTATGTTTTTAACAATACAACAGCGCCATGATAATCTACACTAATGTATTCTTATGGAAATACAGAAGGAAGCTGAAATGGAGTCAGCAACATACTACCGGGTAGAGTTGGGTAACGTTTGAAATGGGCAGATTCGGCCACTTTGCATTAAAGTTAAAAAAAGAAAATGTAAATGTGAGACATTAATTTTGGTAAATACAGCAGAAAATCCATTTATGCAGTCGCCACCCAACCCTACATCTGGACACTGACGGGAATAAAAAGATCGGAAGAACCAGAAAGATCCAGAAGGATTCCAAGCAAATGATACACACCCGAGAAGTCATCTGCCAAAAGGAGTGCGACGGTGAAGAGAAGTGAGAAACGATGAGTTCAGAAGGAGCGGGAGTGACGTGTGCAGTGGGGGGTGGGGGGGGGGGGTCTGAAAGGCAGAACGCCAGCCCCATGTTGGTACGTTAAACCAGGACAGGGAAGGTGCTTCCTACCCAGGAGGTCGGCTCCGTCATCCATGTCTCCGATGAGGTCGTTCCCGGCGCAGGAGGACAGCTCCTCAAACAGGGACTCTGTGTTGCGGTCCAAGGCCAGGTTCTCCACCCCCCCTATACCCTTTGTGGGCGTGCTGAGAGGAGAGGAGAGGCGGGGGGGGGGGGGGGGGGGGGGGGGGGGGGGGGGGGAACGAGATGAAAAGGAGCAGAAAACTAAAACTAGTTCTAAAGCCTGTTTCTGTTACCCGGTGGGTCAGAAAAACAGATCTTGAAAATGTTTATTCAATTATATTCTCGATTTCTCATTATTTTTCCTCAATTAGCAGCCTAGTGAAATCCAGAACATATAATCCAATTAAGAGTAATGTGCTTAGAGTTCAGGGATGAAAATATTTGTTCATGGATGTTTACAAAAGGCCATGATGACATTGTGTGTGTGTTTACTATCCCGCTAGGAAGATCTATGGAGTATAGTTCCTAGTGTCTATGAAGTTCTATACAGTATGAAGCTCTCCACAGTACAGTACCTGGTGTCTCTGAAGCCGTCCATCTCCATGTCGAGCTCAGGGGTGGACTCTATGATGGCCTGAACCTCAGACTTCTCCAGCTGGTCTTCTCCATCTGGCGGGACGGAGGAGCGAAGGGAGATAACAATGTGATACACGTTGATCCATCACGGACGGGAGGGGGCTTGTACAACACACAACACGCGATTCAAGACGTCAACACCCTTTGACATTAGTGACGATGACCCTGATGCCTCAGCTCCTGTCTCACCTTCACCTGCGAGGGCCAAGTCTGCCGAGTCGGAAGGACTCCCCGCTTCCGGTCTACCTTGCCCAGACCCAGTGGGTCCTAGTCCGCCTTGGCCGGACCCATCAGGTCCTAGTCCACCCTGGCTGGTCCCAGCTGGTTCCAGTCCACCTCGGCCAGTCCCAGCGGGTCCGATTCCCCCCTCCTCCTCTGCCGTCTCCCTGCCGTCCAGCTCCTTGCCGGGTAAGCCGAGGTCCTTGGTGACGCCCTCGCCGGGAGCCCCTTCCTTGAGGGAGGCTGAGGCGGTCTCCATAGCGACGCCCATGGCGCCGGCAGCAGACGGAGGCGAGGTCGAGGCGGAGCCGGGGGCGTGGACGCTGGCGTGGGTGACCCCGAGCCCGGCGGTCCGGTCGTCGGTCGGGTCCTGACGGGACCGGTGGACGCCTGGGGAGCGGGGGACCCCTGGAGACCGGGATGGCCCCGGGGAGCGAGGGACCCCCGGGGAGCGGGGGAGGCCGCGGCGCTCGGAGCCGGGGGTGCTGGCCTTGCCGGGGGAGCCGTCCGGAGGGAGGCGGGCGCTGCGGGGTTTGGAGCCCGGCGAGGAGGGCTCACCCTTGACCCCGGGACCCAAGGGGACGTGGGACAGTTCATCCTGGAGACGGAGACGGAGACGGAGTGGTGACCAGCTGGACACCGAGCCGAGAACGGTTGGACCAGTGTTGGAATGGGTTAGGTTGTGTTCAACACTCAATGCAAACTAAAATGTTATTTCAAACCAGCGTGTTCCTCAAGACAAACGGACCAATATAAAACCCTACATCTACCAGGGGGGGGGGGGTGTCTGTTACAGGAAACAGAAGAGCTTTGTGTTAGAAAACTATTGCCAACTGCAACTCCAAAATGCAACTTGCATGACATGCGCCTCCTCTATAGTCTCTCTGAGCGTATGTTCAATGAAGGCTGAGCTCCCCATGCAGCCTCCCTCCTTCCACCTGCAGCAACCGGCCACACACACTGAGAACCAGGCGGACGGTGAGTCACATTTGACTCGGTACTCGGTTATCGAACTAGCAACCTTCAGGTTACCAGCTAACCCAATCTACCTCCTTAACTGCATTGCGCCCCTATTGAAGACCAGGGCTGTGTATAATCTCAGGGCCGGGCTGTTTGTGAGTTGCATGCAGCTCAGGTGTAGCTCAGGTCATTGTCATTCCCACAGCACACGGGGTCACACCACAGCTGGGCCTAGTGGTCCTGGGAGGGCTCGGTGGGGTCTACCTGCTGCTGCCGGTCAGGGGGCGGACGGGCCAGACTCTCCCTGGGTACCTCACCCTCAGATCGGCACTGGGAGACCAGTGCCTTGTACTGGTTGGGAGAGAGGCAGTGGGTCTCAGGCAAGTTATGAACTGCACCAGAGAGGGCTTTATTCATTTGATATCATAAAAACATATAGAAGCTTTTGACTTGAATGAGAAGATGGTGTCGTGTCATATCAAGGATGTTCACGTTAAAACATCTCAGCAATGTGAATAAAACTTAATCATATTGTAATTGGAATGCTTCAATCTTTGTGTGAATAAAATAGCGTCCCATTCAAAATAAAAGTACCTTTAGAACTTTGTTATGGTTGGGTTAGCTAGGATTAAGTTTATTATGACAAAGAAACCTAATCTATCCAGGCCTCGGAGATAACACACGCCGCAAAGCATGCTGGGATCCATGGAGGGCGGCCTTCGGACCGCCAGCGGAGCCTTTCATCATCTAACAGCGGTGCCTCACTTTGAGGGTCAGTAGGAGGTGGAGCAGCCTGGCTCACGCCGCAGTTAGCTGCTCTTTCAGGCCCTCTTTAATCGGATTACGGTGGGACTTCGGAACCTCCTGTCCTATAAATAGTTCATTTGATTAAAACTGTACCGAGCGCCATGTCCCTGATGAACCACCTCCCGGTTTCCAGGAAACAACAGACGAAGACGCGAAGCTTAAAGCTAATGCCAACTATGTTTCAAAAACTGCTTCGAGACATGGAATCAAATGGAGCGAAGGAGGAGTCTCTCTCTCCCCTCCCTTCCTTCCCCCTCTCCCTCCTGCAGGTGACAGTTCTCTTGTTGTTGCCATAGTAGCACAAAAAATTGGATGCAAGTCATCATCGCTCTTATAATTCGTCCTCCACGCACATGCACACACAGTGCTTCGAGAGAGAGAGAGAGAGAGAGAGAGAGAGAGAGAGAGAAATACAGAGAGAGCGAGCGTGAGAGAGAGATAGAGAGAGACCGAGACAGTGGGAGCACTGTGTGGATCAGACAATGAGAGCGATCGCTGGCTGTAAATCTTTGGAAAATGTCAAGTCAGAGTGCGAGAGACAAAGGACACGCTATCGACTCCATCGCTGCGAGCTAGCCTGGTTACAACCATGAGGTTGGTTGTGAAAGTCTGCGTCTGCGTGCGCGAGTCTGACTCTGCAACAAGAATCTCAATAGAGGGTTAGGTGTACAGAATGAGGAGGTGACAGAAGGCCCAGTGGCCTCTTGGGGGCAGCCCTGAAGAGACATCCTATTGGCCGGTCCCCACTGTGATCCAGGCTTGTGTTCCTGTCTTCTCCGTACGGTTTGGTGCAACGTTATCCCGACAACTCGTTAATATTCAGCAGCAGAGTGCTGCGAGCAGGACGTAGTCCTAAGACGACAATGTGAAAACACTGTGTCCCTGGACACACACACACACACACACACACACACACACACACACACACACACACACACACACACACACACACACACACACACACACACACACACACACACACACACACACACACACACACACACACACACTTTTTGGCTGTCTCTCGCCTGGCATTCAGCCGGTCCACACTAAACACCAGAGGCCCGGGTGAAACTATCCCATGATGTCACCGTTACCCGGGAACCTAAAAGGGGGGGTGGGGGGCGGAGGTGGGCGATGATGTCACCGTTACCCAGGGCCCCAAAGAGGGGGTTGAGGTGGGTCCTGGGGCGATAGCCCACCCCATTAACAACCCGTGTGTGTGTGTGTGTGACTGTCACTATGTGTGGGTGTGTGTCTCTTTCTGATTGTGTGTGAGTCTCTTTCTGTCTGTGTAAGTGCGTGTGTGTGTCTCTCTTTCTGTCTGTGTCTGTGTGTGTGAGTCTCTTTTGGTCTGTGTGTGTGTGTGTGTGTGTGTGTGTGTGTGTGTGTGTGTGTGTGTGTGTGTGTGTGTGTGTGTGTGTGTGTGTGTGTGTGTGTGTGTGTGTGTGTAATAATAATACATTTAATTTAGAGGCGCCTTTCAAGACACCCAAGGTCACCTTACAGAGCATATAGTCATCATTCAAAACTATGTAAAACAGACTAGGAATAAAAGGAAAACAGAGGTTAAACATGAAGAATAATAATAATAACACTCAAAGACGCCTAAAGTGAAGAAGTGTGTGTGTGTACCTGCAGGCTGGCGTTGCAGCGGGGCTGGCTCTGGCCAGCGAACCTCCAGGGTTGGGACGGAGACTCCGGGACGTCCCTCTGGAGGTCAGAGGTCACGCTGTCGGTTCCGGGAAGCGGGAATATACCCCCAGAGATGGGCCTCTCTTTCCTGAGAGAGAGAGACACACACACACACACACACACACACACACACACACACACACACACACACACACACACACACACACACACACACACACACACACACACACACACACACACACACACACACACACACAAAGGGAGAGAGAAATACACTTTAGCTGAGGGCTTTAGGTAGGTTGCTTAAAAGAATACCAATCCCAGAAGACCCACATTATTACACACTGATGGTAAACCCCCTCCCCCATTGCAGTCGGGCCCCTGAATGTTGAGGGTGGGGGGGGGCTTCCCTCTGCATGGTGTGATGTTGCCACTGAGTGGGAGGGATGAATGGTTCCTTGCGTAACAGATCCTTTGATCACTCCTCACAGGGAGTGTTAGAGGCGGATGTGTTGGTTCCCGCTCCAGGGGACAACATGCGCCCGGAGGACCAGGGCTGGACAGAACTTCACCCCAGGTCAGCCTGCTCGGTGGTCAAAAAGCCCAGCTCCCTATTCCACAAGCAGCCATCACTGCACCACACATAGATACCTACTAATACTTAATACTGACTTTAAAAAGGTGCGAGTGAGATTAGTAGTTTGTGGAACCTCCCTTTTGTGTCAGTGGGCTCATGCTCAGGGAATTTTATGTCTCGAGCAAACGTTTGGATTTTTGCACACATGACAACAGGAAATAGATCTATCAGAGCACCAATCAGCAATCAGCATTACTCCAATTGGCCATGGAGTGTGGAAGAGTAGGCATAAGAACCAGGACTTTCTTCGCCCTATGACTAAAGACGTGAGGATGACTGTCCCGATGGCGAGTGGCGTTGTGGCGTTGATAAACTCACTCCCCCGCCCCCAAAAAAAGCAGGTATCTATCATCTCCGGGGCAGGTCGCAGCAGATCAGGCGATCATTACATATAAGGTTCCTCGAATCGTTCTGGCCAGTGGAAGCCTCTCAGTGCTGCAGTACGACGGGCCCCTAGCTCTGCTTCTTACAATTCTTCTTCTTCTAATGAAAACATAAATAACACAGCAGGCATTAAGTGTACTACAGTAGAGAGGCCGGTGGGGTGAGGAGCTTCGTTGCAGCAGGGGCAGAGCCAGCGGTGGGGGCACTGAAAGCCAGCGAAGGACAATAGTGTCCAGCGCCCAGAGGTCACAGGCAGGGCAGCGTTTTATTGTTTGGCTCTGTGCTGCGTAGTTCGCTCTGTAATGGGCAGGGTTAGAATCGATACGACAGGGCGGCATGGGGCTCGGGAGGTAGAGCGGGTCGGCTGCTGATAGGATGGTTGCTGGTTCGATCCCCGGCTCCTCCTATCCGAGCGTCGAGGTGGTCCCTGAGCGAGACGCCTCACCCTGACTGCTCCTGACCAGCTGGCTGTCACTTTGCCTGGTGGACTCCGCCGTCGGTGTGTGAATGTGTGCATTAGTAGGTGAGAGTCAGGCAGTGGCCACTGGTTTGAACAGCGTTATTAAAATACAGTCTGTTTACCAACTGTTTCATAACAAAAACAGGAAGCAGAGAGCAGGCTGCGACGACATTGATTAGGTAGCAGGACGCAGTGCTGTCCTGCCGCGTCGCAGGGGGTCTCTCTGTCTCTCTCTCTCTCTCTCTCTCTCTCTCTCTCTCTCTCTCTCTCTCTCTCTCTCTCTCTCTCTCTCTCTCTCTCTCTCTCTCTCTCTCTCTCTCTCTCTCTCTCTCTCTCTCTCTCTCTCTCTCTCTCTCTCTCTCTCTCTCCCCCTCCCTCCCTCGGACGAGCTGACGACAGCATAGCACCGCACATGCCTCACACACACACACACACAAACACACACACACACAGGGATGTGGGCAGCAGCACCGACCAATCGTCTCACTCGCGGACGCCAGATGATGGCGTCGCCTGCAACGGCTTGTTCTGAGGTCACATGGCCACAACAACAACAACACCACCACCACCACCACCACCACCATCACCACCACCATCACCCCCCCCCCCCCCCTCCACGCGCGCCGGGCGGTACCTGCAGGGCCGGGGTATGGGCGGCAGGGCGGGCAGCCCCCCCGTGGACACCGAGTAGTGCACCAGCAGCAGCACCGAGAGGGAGACCAGCACGGCCGAGTTCACCACCACCGCGCCCCCCACGAAGCCGAACACCAGCAGCAGCATGCACCCGGGGTTCATGTCCTCCTACCCCCAGGGCATGGCCCGGCGGGTGGGGGGGGGTCCCAAAGGGGGTCGGAGCCGCGGGAGGAAATAGGGATGCGGGGGGTTGTCACGACGACAGGAGCTGGAGTCGGTGCTCTTCTGGCAGAGTCGTTCTTTCAGCGTTTTGCAGACTGAGAAGACCCCGGAAGAAGGAAAACAAGGGATGCTGGCTCTCCGATCGAGAGGAGGAAGACGAGGGAGCGCTGTTGGGAACGTCGCCGGTCCCGACCCGTCAGAAGTCCTCCGAGAAGGAGAGAGAGAGCGAGAGAGAGACCACCCCGGTGGATGTCGGAGGTAAACAGCGCTCGGCCGGAAAAGAGAGACAGCGCGAGGGAGACGGATTTAGACCGAGAGAGAGCGTGGGAGAGAGTGGGAGGGAGAGAGACAGAGGGAGGGAGTGAGACAGCGGGAGGGAAAGTGATGTTGGCCGAGTGCAGCTCCAGCAGCCGTCACAACAGGACTGATCCCAGCGGCTGTTTCACGGATCAGAGGAGCAGAGGTACACAAACATGAGCAACCGCACACACTCATGACTCCTCCTCTTCTTCCTCTTCCTCCCCCTCCTTTTCTTCTTCCTCCTCCTCTTCCTCCTCCTCTTCCTCTTCTTCCTCCTCCTCCCCTGAGGGACAGTAGCGTGTTCCGGTAGCCAAGGTGATCCCGCTGTTGTCTAACTGTGTTCCCACTAGGCCAGGGTAGCTGTGACTGCGCTGGTTTCACTGTGGGGTCTAGAACTCTCTGGCTCTCTGACGGGAACCCCCCTCTCCTCCCTCCCTCCCTCCCTTCTTCTCCCTTTGTCTCTCTCTCTCTCTCTCTCTCTCTCTCTCTCTCCCTCTCACACACAGTCGCTCACAGATGCTGAGGCAGGCCCGCTCGGCCGCTCTGATTGGCTGCGACACGGGAGGCCCGCTCTGAGGTGTGGGTTGGCCCGTGTGGTCGCCAGTTAGCTGGCAGCCAGTCAGAGGCCAGGGAGGAGAACGGAGAGGTTACAAAGAGCTGGGTGCTGGGGGGGCACCGGGCTTCAGTCCCACCACAAAGGCCCCCCCGTCCCCCCCGTCCCCCCCCAGGGGCCAGACTGCCTGGCTATGAAATACAGAGGATAAAGTCTGCACAGGGCAGGACTGAACTGGTCAGAGCTCCTCTCACATGTGTGGCCGTCGTGGGACTCGTGAAGGCACAGAGGAACCAGAAAATGTTTCGTTCAAATAATCACACGTTGGTAAGTCATTCACACCATGCCAACAACTGAAGTTCACACGGCCAAAGCACGAGCCGTAGTATCACAGGCCTGGACTGCGTTCACATCCTGGTTGTTCCCTCGTACAACTCAGGACCTCAGAGCTCAGAGCAGCGGCTCTTGGCCGACTTCCGCCCAAAGAGGGGAAGGGACGGAGCCAAGAACAGCACTCACACCGTGGCTACTCAAACGGCCTCTCTCTACGAACAGCCTCCCACTAAGGATATCACTGGGCTGGAGCATGTGGTTCGGATGTGTTATCTGGTGGTCAGGGTGGGGGTGACGTGGTTCTGGTGGTGATGGTTCAGGGTGAGGGTTAGGGTTCTGGTGGGTCGGGGGGGTGGGGGGGGGGTTCTCACCGTGCTCTGGGCCCGGTGTCGGCGGGTTCGCTGGGGGTGACGGCCGTGGCGTGCTGGTGCTTGGTTCGCTCCAGGTGCTCCATGTAGCTGTGGATCATCTGTCCCACAACACAGGGGGTCGGCACAAATAAAACACCATCCAAACACTTTCCCAAAAGGCTAGTCAGGGATCAGTGTAGATGTGGTGGGAGTGGTACGTACAGAGGAGAATCGATCTTCAAGTTAAATGTTATAGCGATCGATTACTGGGCACATGGAAATGTATCGTTGTTTATTTTCACACAACGGCCTGCATTTGAGCCTTTGGCTGTGATGCCTTAGCTGTGTGTTTTGGGAACAGCTGGGGCAGACACGTCCTTATGGGCTATGTAGCTCAGTGTGCATGTGACAGGCACATCCTGGTTGGCTATGAACCTCAGTCCAGTGTGCATGTGACAGGTACATCCTGATTGGCTATCTAGATCAGTGTGCATGTGACAGGCCCAACCTGATTGGATGTGTAGCTCAGTGTGCATGTGACCGGCCCAACCTGATTGGCTATGTAGCACAGTGTGCATGTGACAGGCACATCCTGATTGGCTATGAGCCTCAGTCCAGTGTGCATGTGACAGGTACATCCTGATTGGCTATATACCTCAGTGTGCATGAGACAGGCCCAACCTGATTGGCTATGAGCCTCAGTCCAGTGTGCATGTAACAGGTACATCCTGATTGGCTATATAGCTCAGTGTGCATGTGACAGGCCCATCCTGATTGCCTATGAACCTGAGTCCAGTGTGCATGTGACAGGTACATCCTGATTGGCTATGAACCTCAGTCCAGTGTGCATGTGACAGGTACATCCTGATTGGCTAAAAAGCTCAGTGTGCATGTGACAGGCCCAACCTGCTTGGTTATGAACCTCAGTCCAGTGTGCATGTGACAGGTCTTAAACAGACCTCCATGATCAATACAGTCTTCAATATTTTTAGCTTGTTTGAGGTCATATTCTCTATGTGGTGCAACCATTTCATGATTTAAAAGGCAGGTAGAAATTATTTATTATATATAAAATAAATATATGATGTTAAATACATTTAAGACTTACATTATGACACAATTATAACACAAATTGAGCACATAACAAAATCCCATTAACTTTAAACCTCACGCAATTCTATTTAATGAAACCGATCCTAGTTACCACATTTTCTAATTACTGTAGAATATATATTGTTCAAGTGGCGGGAAACCATCTTCCAGAACATTGTGGGAGATCTGGACAATATGTGTTTCTTTCCAGCATACCTCTGTGTGTCTCTGGTGTAGGGATGTAAACTCCTTCTTTAGCTCGGCCTCCCTCTCCTCTAGTCTGTTAACTGGAAGAGAGAGGGGGGGGGAGAGAGGGGGAGCGAGTGGGAGAGAGAGAGACACAGAATAGTAAACAACAATTTAAAAACACTGAAAGCAAATCCCATTGAAAAGGAATTAAGTAACCAGCGAATAAAATGGACATCTAGCATAAAATACATTGTATGATTATGGAGGTATGACCATCAGGAAATTCTCTGTGACGAAAGCATTGACAACAAAACGGTTCCTTTATTTATGGCGAAACGATAATTGTTCAGGTTAAAATGATGATCAAATCAACAATTCCTTCCTTAGAATTCGAGTTGCTGGGGCCCCTTTCTACCTGCTGTAATACCAGTTCACGTCCACTAGGGGTCCTCAGTGCTACGATAAAAGGCCTCCCCAGCAAACCAGATGGAGGACCACAGGCCCTCACACCACACCACTATGCAACAGTTCAAACCAAACAATGGCTCAAGAAAAAGTAATTAAACAAAGAAAGTCAGTCAGTCAGTCAGTCAGTCAGTCAGTCAGTCAGTCAGTCAGTCAGCCTGCCTGCCTGCATTTGTTCAGGGCCCCGTCAAATTAAATGGGGAGTAACCCAAAGACCTAATCTTTTACATTATCACTAATTAATAAAACCAAATTGCACAGCGGCGAAACACAGGTCCCCACAATGACATCTTTATCCGTCATTTTAACACACAGCATCCATACTATAGCACCCTGTGTGTAACCATCACTTTAGCAATTGGTCAACATGGAGTCAGAGCTACTAGACTGTGACAGAAGCTAAACTCAAGCTAACCATGCATGTCAATCGACCTGGATATCAACAGGTGGCGAAGATGGGAGGGAAAGAAAAGTCATTTTAGACCCGTTTGTCGAAACTCGAGACTCAAGAAAAGCATTTAACACACGAGCACAGAGCGAGTTAAGCACACACACCAAGAACTGTACTCCTGAGGATTTTGGACTCAATCTAATGAATAAAAGGCACTTCATGATTATGCTGAGAATCTGGGTTATAGGTAAAACTAATTGGGTTAGGCACCAGGTTAGGAGGGGGGCTTAGCAGTTAAGTACCAAGTATTAAGTTCTGAGAGCTTATTTTATGTCAGCACTGAGCTGTCGCCAAGTCTCTCGTTTTCATGTTTTTGTATTAATCTGCTTAGTCACTCGTGGATGAGGCCACGACTTATGAAGCTTTGTGCCGTGTTTACATGCAACAACGTAGACATACGCATTCTCTAAAGCTCTGGTGGGATGAACATGACGCAGAGAATATAACGCGTGTTCAAGATGAACCTGACAAACAGAATATAATGTAGGATAACATGAATATGACAGAGAATAATAATGTGGGTTTAACATGAACATGTTAGAGTGAATATAATGTGGGTTTAACAAGAACATGAAAGAGAATATAATGTGCGTTTGACATTACAGAGAATATAATGGGTGTTTATCTTGAACGTGACAGAATATAACCAGACTATTACGAGTCACGTTTGGAGTGAGCGTTGAGATTTTTGCGGTCCCGTTCATGTTTACCCGCCACCCAGCGGAGCAAGGTTACGCCTGAGCTATCACACATGTGTGCCACTTCTGCAAAACACTATTTTAAAAACCTTTTCACAAAAACCCAGAGCGAATGAGGAAACAAACCCACGCCGGGAATTGTAAAAGAAATTGAAACCGCTGAGAAATTCAACGTTTTCTGTGGAGCTCTGTGTGTGTTTTGCTCGGCCGATGAGACAGAACAGGCGGTCACACGCGGCCGTGCGCTGTGCAGTCACACTCACATCATGTGGGTTTAGTGGTTAAGACTCTGTAAAGCATCACACATTACCCCGGCGGGAGTCCTTAACTAGGGCTGCTCGGTTACGAAAAAATAATCATAGTCAGGATTATTTTGGTCAATAGTGAAATCACGATTATTACACACTTTGTAACTGAGAACTTTGAAATTTCGCCTTAAAAAAATACACAAAAGGGTCAAATAGAAAATGTTCAAATCTAAAATAATGTACAGATATGTATCCAGCTGTTCTATATAACATTTAATGAAAAAAAAAAAAAAAGAGAACATGATGATATTAGTTTTGCGATCGTTTGACGCTATAATCGAAATCGCGATCAAAATTTGATTGATCGCCCAGCCCTAACTTCAACTCACTCCGGCTCACCCCCAGTGTCGCGTGTTCAGAAAGAAGTGCTCATATAATCCACAATATTATGGTTACAGTCAAGTATTATAGTCCTTGTGTTAAGTCCCACAGCCAAACAGAGCTAACGTCATCTCTCAACATGTTGGTCTAGACTCTAGAGTGACTCCTCTTTCCTCCCGCTGGGGTCTTTCTCAGGTATCTCTGACGTCTGTCCCACCCTCCCAGCTGGACCGTAGCGCGTTCCGCTCTAAGTATGGCGGGGGGGAGATGGGAACCTGGACTGGTGTGATGTCCAGGAGTCACGGCTGTTAAGAGGCCGTTAAACCACATCAGCCTCGGAGGAAGAGGGAGGCAGAGGCACTGATACGGCCTGTGTCGTAAGGCCTGCCAACACTGGCAGTGCTGCTCAGCCGGTCCTGCTGGTTTGGGAGAGCGTTGAGAGCACTGGTTCTCTTCCGCCAAAGTGTTGGTCTGGAGACACACCACGCACTCTATCACTATATTAACCATGACTTCTCTCTATTGCTAAGAGCCCCGCAACCACACTCACACATCGATGCAAGAGGCGTTTCAAAACAAGAGCATCGGCACCCAGACCACTTGCAGTCCACATGAACCCATCACAAGGCTCAAACAGCAGAATGAACACGGACCGCTTGCGTGGCACCACGCATTCAGAGGATAGCTCCCCACAGTGGTGCAGGTCTCAGGCCTTAAAGGGCTCCATGCGTTTGTGTGAAGTGGAAGTTAGTTGGTTTTATGCAGGCTGAACGGATTGGAAACATATGAGTGAGTGAGTGAGTGAGTGTGTGAGTGGATGAGTGTGAAGGCTGAGTCAGGGGGGGGGTTGGAGGGACTTACTCTGGTCTGCGTAGTTCCTGGCCTTCAGCTCCATCTGACGCGTGTGAGACTCCAGCAACACCAGACGACTCTGCAGCTCCTTCTTTTCTCCATCCTGGGAGTCCTCCAGGACAATGTACCTCTGGAGAAAAGGGAGAGAGAGCAGGCGTTAAACCCAGAGTCCTCCAGGACAATTTACCTCTGGAGAGGAGGGTGAGAGAGCAGGCGTTAAACCCTCTGTCTGAGGCCTCCAGGACAATCTACCTTTGGAGAGGGAGAGAGCATTCTACCCACCGTCTTTCGTGCGCAACATGAACTCAACGGGGTGATTTATAGCGTGACGAGAGGGGAGAATGTGACACACCTGCGCGGAACCCAAATAGGTCACTTCCTCTTTCTATCATCAGTCCAACCTCTCTGACCCTGGGCTCTCCTCGTTGTGAACCGCTAACAGACGTACTGAGGCGGGTACGTGAGGCCGAGACGGTTACGATTAGAGATGCTGTACCGTTCAGCAGGGCATAATGAACAAGGTTGTGTGAGATGGTTCTGCTCATCACTCTGACACCGAAAGGTCCACCTCTATTGTGGGTGTCATTCAATACCACGTCGCAGTCAACAGGTGGCCAGCGCCCGCGTCTTGGTGTGTGTGTGTGTGTGTGTGTGTGTGTCCCCCTCATGTTGGAAAATAGTCAGTGTGTGGAAACTGAGTTAGACAATGACTTCATTAGCAAGTCTCTAAAATGGACACACACACACACACACACACACACACACACACACACACACACACACACACACACACACACACACACACACACACACACACACACACACACACACACACACACGTTAAATAAGGGCAGCCAACAGTAACCTCACCCCAGACCATGGAAGGCCAGTTTACGGTAATGACTATCCTAGTGGTAGACAGTGAGTCTATCTCATTCTCTCAGTGTGGGTCCCATGTGTTCTCGGGGGTTTCACAAAGAACAATTGTATGCAGACATGTGGTACAGTCCAGTGATCGCTGAGGGAAATGGTTTGTTCCAGGCTGCTCCCCTCTGCAGCAGCTGTCATAACGCTATATGCACTGCTCTCTCCGTCATCTTACTTATGCAAGGTTTGCATGTGTGTGACGTGCGTTGCGTGTCATATAATCCACAATATTATTTTATCTGTCAGGTATTATAGTCCTTGTACCAACACGCGCGCGCGTGCGTGTGTGCATGCGAGTGTTTCCGCACGCGTCTATGTGCGTGCGTTTGCGTCCGCACGGGTGTGTGCGTGTGCGTGTCTGTCCGTGTCAGTCAGCCAGGGAAGCGTCTGGCCAGCCCACCTCCCCCCTGACCTGCAGCACTCTTCATTCAGCAGTGAAGTGTGTTGTTGCAGCTTCTAGTGTCGACACTTCAGCACAAATAACAGACAAAAACACAACGCGTCCCTCCCTGAGGGTTGGGTTGAATAAAACATTAAACATGTCGAGTGCCAAAAGACATGCTTATGTAATAATAACTTAAGTTAGGCCCAGTAAAGATTGTCTTGGGGGGGCCAGTATGTTTCGGACCCACTCTCCCAGTAGAAAAGCATTTTATTGTTGGTTGAACCCGGTGCTATAAAGAGCAGCAGACCCCCAGGCCTGATATGAACAAAGATATTCATTCAGAACAACAACAAACCAGCTCACATGGGCATCCTCAGTACCACGGGAGGAAGCTGATTCAGTAGCCCCAGCAGAGACACATTGTTTTCAGGAGTTGGGTTAAAAAAGGTCAAGCTTTGCAGTTCTTGACGCTTTGCAGTTCTTGACGCTATTTTCGAGGGCTCATCGGCAGGCGGCCGGCGCTGCAGAAAGGTTTCCTTCACGGAGGCGCCGCGTGTTCCTCCTCCGGGTCAGAAGGTGTTGGATCAACGCCGGAGGGCCGAAGACTGATCGTCAGCGCCGCCCGTCTCATGCGATGGCGTTTGAGGGCACGTCCTCGCAACAAACGTTTTTTTCCGGCGCAATATGTACGATGCATTATTGGCTACTTACTGGAGAAGTACTTTCCAACATACATTTAATTTAATGAAACTAATGACATTATGTTGTTGGCCTCTCCTTAGGAGCTGCTGATCAGTACTACCATGTACTGTATACTTATTGTATTTTTTACGTCCTGGCACTTAATGTTACGCACTTATGTACGTTGTACGTCCTTACACTTGAAAATAGTACTTAGCATCGTATCCTAGGTATCTTTTTTGTGTATGGAGAAAGAGTTAACCTAACGATTGTTAGTGTTTGGCACTTGGTTCTATGAGCATCGTTACCGCGACATATTGTTGTTGTACTCTCTTCTGATAAATGTACCTATTGAAAGTCGCTTTGGATAAAAGCGTCTGCTAAATGCTCTGATGTAAATTTACTCTATCCTTCTCCACACCCTAGGAACTCTGATCACAGGAGAGAACTGCGATTGGGGAACTGTTTGTGCGTCGCACCATACACTGTAAAAACCATGGTTTGCGTTCAAACGTTACAAAGATGTAGATGTCACGTTGTGGACGACCATTGGTTGAGATTCTTTGCAAACGGCAGCGGAAAACGATATTGTATTAGTATTCAGCTCAAAGGACGGGAATTAAATGGCCGCCCCCACAGTAACCAAAACTTATTAAATTAAATCCTTCATAACTCTTAAATTAAATTATACTATCAGTGGGTCTTCACAAAACCAATGGAGATTAACTAGCCACTAAGTTTCTAACCAAACAAAGAAATAAATTACATTATGAAATATAGAAATATATCAAAATCATTGAACTAGAATGTGGGCTGAATTTTTTGGCATCCAACCAATGCACACTGCACTCCCCAGTAAACAGCTGTTTTATTGACCCCAAGACAGACAGCCGATGGCACTACATTTATCAGGCTTAATCTAACTATTGTAGAGTGATATATCGATCTGATATCGGACCACTAGAGGCAGTAATTCTATTGCCGTCTACAAGAACCTACCTATCCTGACCTACACCTGCTGATGTATGAGTGCTAGGCTGCAGTGCCATTTGCCTGTGTTGACCATAAACATGTCGAGAGTCATCTCAGTATACCAGAGTAACGTCTGTTCATCTGAGTAGGCCTATACCCAATATACTACAGAGTAACGTCTGTTCATCTGGGTATACCCAATATACTACAGAGTAACGTCTGTTCATCTCAGTGTACCCTATATACCACAGTAACGCAGAGAGGCTAAATGTGTTTATCCACACAACGACAGCACGGCCGTCCGACGAACACGAACAGGACGAATAAACGGCGGTTCCTGCCCTCCATGGGGTTAAGACATGGGGGCCGTAAATCAGCAGCCGGTGGGCCTACAGCCCAGGGATGGCAGGCCAGCTGTAAGCTCAGGTGACCGACCCCCCCCTGCCCTCCTTCAGGTTCTCACAGAGACACAAGGGCTCCATTCTTTCGGCAGACATCACACAGGACTCGTGGTGCTGATCACACCGAACACGTCTAGGGGCTGCAGTGTGAGGTGCTCTGTGGCCTGGAGACAGGCAGAGGAGAACGCCTTTTAACTGTTGCACATCAACCAGAGAACGGTTACGTCTACCTACACCTAAAACTACAACCCTGGGACATCTACAGCTAAAGCTACAAACCTGGAACATCTACAGCTAGAGCTACAAACCTGGAACATCTACAGCTAAAACTACAACCCTGGAACATCGACACCTAAAGCTACAACCCTGGAACATCTACACCTAAACCTACAACATATAAACCTAAACCTACAACATCTACACCTGAACCTACAACATCTACAGTTAAACCTACAACCATACAACAACTCCACCTAAACCTACAACATATACGCCTGAACCTACAACATCTACACCTAAACCTACAACATTAACACCTAAACCTACAACTTTTACACTAAACCTACAATCCTAGAACAACTCCACCTAAACCTACAAACCTACAACGTCTACACCTAAACCTATAACATCTACACACCTAGACCTACAACATCTACACCTAAACCTACAACATTTGCACCTAAACCTACAATCCTAGAACAACTCCACCTAAGCCTACGAACCTACAACATCTACACCTAAACCTATTACATCTACACCTAAACCTATGACATCTACACACCTAGACCTACAACATCTACACCTAAACGTACAATCCTAGAATATCTACACCCTATCTTAGTTAGGCGCTGGGAGCGTTCCTCCAGAGAACCTGAGGTGCTCAGGGCAGCAGATCAGGTGCTCAGCAGCACTAAAAGTCTGGGGGCAAACGTCTGAGATCGGAGGCATTAGGGAGGGAGGATGAGAGGAGGCTGCAGAATAGGTCAAAGGTCGTCAGCATTTTAAGATATTCATCAGATTAGAAATAACTACACAGGACTTCTGCTTGTTTGACTTTGTTTACGGGATGGATTCAAATATCAGAGCTCTGCACTCTGTGCTTTGTGAAATATCACACACACACACACGTTACTGTGTTGAGGTTGTTAATCAAAACAAATGAATCCATCAATGTAGGGATGGCATGTGGAGGGGTGTGTGTGTGTGTGTGCTTGCGTGCGTGTTCTCATGCAAGTCGACTAAGAGCATTAGCATTGCGACAGACAGAAGTCTGTGTACGTTTGTTAACAGAATTAAGAGACCCTCCGCATCAGTGTCAGAGGCCTTCAACTAGCAACACATACATGTCATAGGGTCAGTCTGTACATCAACTGGATTAAAGGAAACACACAGTCTGACCATAGAAGAAGAGAAAGACTTTCCACGCATAGCTTCAATCTAAATGGCTGGTCTTCAAAACACGCTTTCCATTTCAGTTTATAAGGAGTGGACTGGCTTCACACACACACACACACACACACACACACACACACACACACACACACACACACACACACACACACACACACACACACACACACACCTTGTGCTTTATCACATGACGTGGGACACGCATATGATAGCGATCCAGAGAACTAGTGTTTTTTGCCTCCTCTCTTCCCCTTCGACTGGTAAATAACGCTCCCATTGTCCCCCCCACCCCCACCCAACACACACACTCACCCCCTCACACACACACACACACACACACACACACACACACACACACACACACACACTCTCTCACACTCTTTCCCTCCTTCTCTATTGGCACTTCATTGAGTGTGAGAGAGACACTCTGAGTGTTCTGTGGTTTTTAGCGCTGTTGGGAATCCTAGGAGCCAGAGATCAGAAGGCCACTGGAGCCAAATCGGGGGAATTATTTGACCCAAGCTGTAGTGGGGCCTGTGTGTGTGTGTGTGTGTGTGTGTGTGTGTGTGTGTGTGTGTGTGTGTGTGTGTGTGTGTGTGTGTGTGTGTGTGTGTGTGTGTGTGTGTGTGTGTGTGTGTGTGTGTGTGCGTGCGCATGCGCACTTATGTGTATGTAATAACTGATTCCAAGAAAATCTTGATTATGGCAATAATCCATGAATTACACACAATAATCTCCTCAATGGCTCGGAGCGAAAGCCGGAGAGACGAGTTAACCATACGGTTAACGGTTTTATACTGCTGGTCACGGCTCCAATAGTAGATATTCTCTTGAATTGTTATAAATCATGAAGCATCTGGTTTTAATAATATCCTACTTTGACAAATTTGGAAAGACTTTGTGATCATGTGAATGATCGTAGAAAGTCTCAAACTGCAACAACAGATAACCCACTACTACTACTACTGAAGTTTTTCCTGCACGCATGCTGGTCAATTATCCCTCATTTGTGACGGTTCCATTACTAATGTCCTTTTGAAGCAACATTCACACCATGTTAAGTTCTAACAAATGAACCTGATAGTAAAAACCCCCAAAGGAAACCTGGAGTTTGTGCTCTGCTTCACGTGCCTGAACTGGAACTTCTCATTTACATTTAGGGCATTTATCAGACGCTTTTATCCAAAGTGACTTACAATAAGTACATTTGTCAGAAGAAGGAGAAATAAAAATATATCGCTGTCGGTACAGTAGAGATGTTCAGAACCAAATCTGAGCGCTTACAATCGCTAGGTTAACCCATTTGCCGAAAACAACTAAGATAACTAAGACAAGAAGCTATAGGATGCTAGGTACTATTTTTAAGTGCCAGGACGTACAACACACAATAAGTGCTTAAGAGGGTTGTGAGGGGAATAGGGGGGTTGTCAACAGGGTCTCGGTGAAGCCAAGGCCGATCCCGTCAGCTGTAGACCCCCAGATAACCTCTGATCTCACCCCGGGGTCTGACGTCATGCCCCCGGACTATCCCGGCCCGGGACATTGTTGTGAGGGAAGGGCTTCATCCCACAGAGAGGGATTCCTCCAGGGGGAGAAGGCTGTTTGTCCAGAGGACTTCCTGCCTGGCCCTCTCCCTCTCCCTCTCCCGTCGGTTCGGCCAGACGGAGAGTGAACGAGACGTTTCTTTCAGGAATCACTGATCGATTCCGGTCTGTCATCGTGACATGAAACAGCGGCTTCTGGGTTGAAAAAGCAATTGTCCAATGAGTGCTGCAGGGGGACTAATTAGCCAATCAAGTCACGGGTGGGAGTAATGATTAGCCAATCAAGTCACGGGCGGGCCGAACACTGTTCTCAAGCTGTTTTCGAGGTGTGTGTCGTTACCAACTGGGGTAGTAGCAACAATTGCGACGGCTACAGACAAGAAGGACGCTGTTATGGAGGCTGTTCTAAATCTTTTAAAAGTACAGATTAAATCTGGGAAAGAATAAATCATAGTTTGTTGTTATTTCGCTCCGCTCTACTGTTATGACCCCGGGCCAAACCACTACGTTGGCAGGCAGGCCTCGGCAGTGAGCTGGTGACCTATACAGACATTATGAGTCATGAGTCAAACCCGCCCGACCAAACAGGAGCCACCACAGCTCAGACCATCCTGTAATATGCGCCTGGTCTATAGTCCACCAGGCTGAGCCCAGATCACCGCTGAGATGATTCAACAGGCGTGGAAGAAGCGTCCCACATGAGGACGGGCCCGCCCTCAGGGAGGGGGGGGGGGGGGGGGGGGGGGGGGGGGGGGGGGGTTGTGGGCAGGGAGGGACATGATCATACATTCACGTGACTAACCAGTGTGGGACAGTATGGTGAGTGAACTGTCATGCATTCCTCTAGATAGAGCCAGTGTGTGTGTGTGTGTGTGTGTGTGTGTGTGTGTGTGTGTGTGTGTGTGTGTGTGTGTGTGCCAAATGCACCCTGGCTCCACAGCGCTCTGAGCTAAGAGGGGCCGATGGAGTCTACCCTGACAGGAGTCTTTCCTGACAGGAGTCTTTCTTTCTGGGGTTAGTTGGTTGGTGGTTCCCCAGGACATGCATGTTAGTGTGCATGACGTTGGCGTGTAATGCATAGCACGGATACACAATGCGATTCTCCCAAGACGACTCTGTCTGCTTATAAATCACAGAATAGGTTGTGATGACACGACAGAGCTGCAAAATCCAACACCAAAAATATTTTTCATTTATTTTTAACTCCCCGCAATTTTAAAAATACATTTAGTTTCACTTTATGTGCAGTTGCTTTGTAAAAACAATACAACCATATTGTTGTACTATTATATTATATATTACAATGTCAAATTATGGATGACAATTAAAGGCTGACTGAATACAAACACTATGATTCCAAAAGATTTACAAGCGGCTCGATCAGCAAGGCTCACTGTTCAGCCAAAGAATTGTAGCTGAATGGAACTCACTCCCTGAGAATGTGATCATGAGTGATAGTATGAACTGTTTTAACTCAAGACGACCGCTTCTGGTGTAACCAGCAGTATAAGATACTGTTATTTTATCATTACAATTACAATTAGGGCATTTAGCAGACGCTTTTATCCAAAGTGACTTACATCTGTTAATACACACATTGACACACCGACGGCAGAGTCAACCATGCAAGGCGACAGCCAGCTCGTCAGGAGCAGTTAGGGTTAAGTGTCTTGCTCAGGGAGGGACACATCAACATTCAGCTAGGAGGAGCTGGGGATCGGACTAGCAAGTATTAAGTTGTTTTATACAGTTAAGACCGGAGAACAACAGTCATCGTGACTCCATATTCCGTATATACGGTATCAAGGTATCAAGGTATAAAACAATCAACGGTCTAAATTGTTTTCGTCTGTAAAACCCCACCCTGGAAACGTTCCAGAAGTTGGCAAAGATGTGAAAGCATCGGTCGACCATATGCATCCCTCACCCCGCCCAGTGTGAATTATTAACCTGACACCCTGTGGCCCATTCCACGTTCCATTCAGCATGTGGCGTCGGGAGGGGTTAACGCCGTCCCCACCCGGGGGGTGAAGACCTGAGGTGGCTCTAGAACCATCCCCCTGTGTCTCCACCTGAAGGAGATTTCCCAGCGGCCGCAGCCACAGGGAATCCTCCCATGTCCAGAGCCAGGGCAAGGCTGTTATCGCGGTGGTAATGCTGTCAGCGTCTGCCCTGGCCTGCTAAAACCAACGTCTGCTTGGCTGGGACCTTTCTGGTCGGCAGGAACACAAACACTTCGCTGGTGACATTACTCGTATTGTGGATCAGAGAGACGTTTTGAGAGAGTGACTGATGCTTGTTTTTGTGATGCAGCAAGATGTGTTAAGGGTGAGGTTATTGCTAAAAAGGAGAGTGTGAATAAGCGTTCACTGCCCGCCATGTTTGACTCAGAATAGTCTTTGAGGAGACAGGAGCTGTCTTGCATTAAGCATCGTTTGTAGCCTTCATACGTTTGGTCATACGGTTGCATATTAACTTTTGAATGCCTGAATGCGTCAGGGTGGTGATATTGAATTTAATGAAACTGTCACATTTCAGAGGTGAATCGGCATTCCTTCCCAACTGTTGAACTCTATGCTTTTGAATAAATGTAACTTTTTTTTGTTTTTCAAAAGAAAACAACAGTTTTGAGACCAGCGATGGGTCGGATTTGAAACACCACATTGGACAACTCTCTGACCAGTGACACCAGTGACACCAGAGTGGACGCTCTGCTCTGACCAGTGACACCCCAGTGGACGTTCATAAGAGCCACTTATCCTGCTGATTCCAGTCGGGGTGTTTGACTGGTGTGTGAACAGTGAATACAAACTGTGCCCAAGAACGCAAAGTTAAGCAAAGCTGGAACTCTATAGTCTCTATAGTAGAAAACTAAACTAACAACTGTATATTAACTGCGTAGACAGCCTATTAATACAAGTAAAGATTACGCCTATTATTATTAATATGCTTATAATATGGACTAAAAGAAAACTTGCAAATTCATCTTTTCCATGAGCATCACAAAATAGTTATACCATGAGCATTAAAAGATTGACTTATTTGGCATTAGTTTAGATCAACTGTGGGAACGGACAAGGCTGCAGAATCAATGCAAAAACAGGAGATGCATTTCGACGTGCAGGTGTTCATTGTGAATACGCAAAAAGTTTAGTTTGAATTTCAAAGGAGTCGGGCACCCCATTGCAGATGTCCATCAGACTGTAGTGCATAGATGCTGCACCCAGCAACCAGTGCAACAGTAGAGACCCCCCGCGGATTTTCATGCATTCTCACACCAACCAAATCCCACAGTAACACAGGGAATAGATTGTTACAAAACTATGCAAAGACCCAAAGAACCCGTTCGTGCACCCACTCAGTACAGAGCTGGAGCAGCAGTACCAGACGGTCAATGGCCTGCAGAAGGGACTCATGTTCCGTGTCCAGCGACTCCTCACGACCGACACACACAACACGGGGTCCGGGGTCGACCTTACCTCTTCGGTGTGCTTCCGAAGGGCTTTCTCTCGCTCGTACTGTGTCACCAGCTGCTCGTTGTCCTCCTTCAGAAGCTCCAGCTCCACTTCGTGCTCCTGGTTGATGGAGAACACCGAGTCCAAGTTCTCCAACACGGCCACCACAAGCGGCATGAGCTGCTTCACCACGTCCTCGTCGTAGCGGCCGATCAGCCGCTCGAACTCCTGGTAGATCGAGCTGGCCAGACCCGAGACGCGCTCGGACATCATGTCCGAGGCGCCCGAGTCGTCCTGGTACAGCACCACGTCGTCCAGCTCCATTTCCTTCCCCTTCGCTTCAGTCCGTTCGGACCCAGCTAACGGGTTAGCCGAAGCTCTTCGGCTTCACCCCCCTCCTCTGAGCTACTTTAGGGACAACTCAGTGATCTCCCTGGGATATAAGTTCAGCAACATGTGTTGAGAAAGCCGCGCTACGTTTCAGGACCGCTCGTATAGCGGTGCGCACAGGGGACGGCGGTGAGGGGGCCGCCTGGGGAGGCTGGTCTGGGCGCGCTAGCGGAACTGGAAAGTCTTAAGTTGGCTCCTCTTCTCCCTGTTGCTGCGACTCCGCCGGAGCTCCTGTTGATGGGCTGGCCTCTGACGTCACGGCGGACCTCCTGTCGATGGGCTGGCCTCTGACGTCAGTGGCCCTCCTTCCAGTCCAGCACTGCGCCTGGGAGGGACGGACTCGACGGGCTGAACTTGGTGATCGGTTCAGTACGCCATGGGACGACCCACACCAAATCCCGGTTTTGGATTATTGTAACTTTGAATAAAACACGTCATACGGGAAAAAAAAGTATTATATTTCATAATTTGGTTTTACAAGTTTTTGTAAAAAAAACAAACATCGAGGCTGAAATATGTGTGATGTTTATTTATTTGCACATTTTCTCAGATCTGAAAACTTGTGCATACATCTCAGGAGTCCGAGTTTCTAACTGATAAAATGTCCACAGCCTTCCACAAGTACAGGATATCATATTACTATTTTACATCCATTGTTCTAAGCAAAAAAAGTGGGCTGCAATGCATGCTCCGTTGTAAACCTACGCCGAAATGTAAACCCGTCACGTTTATAGAATTTGGATCAATCACTCAGTTATTTTTTCTCTGCGATGCATTAGGCACTAAAACACCCTGATGTTTATTTTAAGACATTCAAACACGAGACAAAACCACAGGAACTGAGGAACACAAGTCCATGCGTTGGCAAGCTAATATCCTCCCCCTCATCTTGCAGGCATCTGCGTGGGTGTGGAGGTCCTGCGGGCAGCTGAGCTGTGGTCGCAGCATGTGGTGGATGTGCCTGCGAGGTGCACGAGTCTCTACCAACACTACAGCACTCACACACAAACATTAAATTAAAGTGATAACACTTAAAAGTGCAGTTAAACTGCATGGCTAAGCGAACACTGCTGTACACAGCGCACAATCAATGCCCACGCCACGTGGCAAGGTATTATATTTTTTTTCACCTGCTTAGAATTGGCTGTTGAATCATGAATACATTAAATTTAAAAATGGAAAAAACTAAAAAGTGCGAGTCAAACTCAGAGTTCAGGGAGTTTAAAATGAGTGCTCCGTCAGACCCGTCCTCGTGGGGGAAAATCAGGTTTGCCCAGAAGTTTGGGCGACAGGTTCAGACTCATTCCTGCCGTACATCCATGCAACCGCTCCCTGACGTCCCTGGAACACGGAGAGCAGAGTTCAAATCCCTCTGGCTCTGGGGAAGGAAAGCCTGGGGCCGGATCCGTAAGGAACAGGAAGGGCCCCGACGCTGGGGCCCGTGGAATGGGGCGGGGCCGGGGCGGGGCGGGGCGGGGCCAGGGTGGAGTTGGAGTCCCAGGAAGAGTTTTTTCTGACCCCAAAGAAAACCGGACAAAACCAGGGGTCTCGATCGAGACGGCGTCGGGCCACGGGGTGGCTTTCAGATGACGGTGTGGTGGTTGTTGCCGAGTGACGAGGAGGATGGGCAGAGGTTGAAGGGCCGGTCGGCGGTGAGGCTGCGCAGCGCACGGAGCACGGCGTCCGGCATGTGGTCGGCCATCATCCGGGGGCTGATGAGGACGCTGCGGAACGCCGCCTCGCTGGACCACTCGGCACGGTACCGGACCTGGGCGAAACAGGACCTGGGGGGGAGGAGGTGGGGGAGGACAGGGGAGGGGGAGGAGGAGGAGGAGAGGGGGGGGAGGAGGAGAGGGGGAGAGGGGAGGAGAGGGGGAGGGAGAGAGAGGGGGAGGAGGAGGAGGAGCAGAGAGGGGAGAGGGAAGGAGGAGAGAGGGAGTAGGAGGGAGGAGGAGGAGGGGAAGGGAGGGAAGAAGGAGAAGGAAGGAGGGAGGAGGAGAAGGAAGGAGGGAAATAGAGGGAGCAGGAGAGAGAAGGAGGGAGCAGGAGGGAGCAGGAGAGAGAAGGAGGGAGCAGGAGGGAGCAGGAGGGAGAAGGAGCGTGGTTAATGTTTTACTATCTTCTCGTTGGCTCCCTGTGGGTGTCAGACTCTACTCCAGCCCAAGGCTCTAGCCACCTGCGGGAGGGCCCGTCCTCCGTCAGGTACAGCACGCGGCCGGGCAGGAAGAGGGGCAGGTGGGTGGCGGCGTGGGCGGGGGAGTCGTCGGAGGCCAGGCTCTGATAGGACGAGGAGTGGCGCACCAGCAGAGACTCCTCCCCCAGGAGCGGCTGGCTCAGCTCCTCCTCCAGCCGCTGGTGCTCCAGCTCCGTGGGCGAGTCGTCGGGCTCCCCCCCGAACACCTCGTACCAGCAGCCCTGCAGCAGGATACGGTACTGGGGGGGGGGGGGGGGGGGGGGGGGCACACACACACACACACACACACACACACACACACACACACACACACACACACACACACACACACACACACACACACACACACACACACACACACACACACACACACACACACACAGGGGGAGAGAGTCAGCTGACAGGACTAAAGTACAGCGAATGGTTTTGTTCTATTGGGATTAAATAACTTATTATTATTCAATTCCAGTTTTGATTTGGATAATAATCACCTGTTGATGAACTTCAACTAGCTCTATTTGCATTTCAACATACATTCACACATATGTTTTACATTTCTAAATCAGTTTTGTTCAACTTTGGTATAAATATGCTGTTAGAGAAAACAAACTAAAAACTAAATGAATTGTAATCCTTTATAGTTGATGTGTGTGCTATGGGGTTCGGAGGAGTCCTCACCTTTGGTTTGTTGCAGTTTGACACCATTTTGAGGATTCTCCTCTTCAAGTCTTCCATGTTAGGAATGCTGAGTCTGTTTCCAACACATGGAGCAAGACAAAGCATGAAAAGGATGGACTATAACACACACACACACACACACACACACACACACACACACACACACACACACACACACACACACACACACACACACACACACACACACACACACACACACACACACACACACACACACACAGTGGGGGGTATGCCCAGATTATGGTCTCATGCTCACCTGGGCACTAGGTCCTTCCCCAGCACAACAGAAACCACAAAGTCCTTTGAATAATCGGCCAGGGCTTTACTGCAGGAGGAAACGAAAAGAGGCATTAGAGACAGTTACCTCTGATGTCTAACATTACAGTATTATTACTTTACCTCGCCACGCTGAGCCTTCTGCAAGGCTCACAAACCAACAGGTTTAGTGTTCCGGAGACACGACTGTTTCTACATGAAGGTAAAGGTCTAAAGGTTTCTACATTTCATAAGCATAAGGCCCAATCCCATTTCTACCCCTTACCCAATTCCCCTACCCCTCCCCCCTTCCCCTTAGCCCTTCAAAACAAGGGTAAGGGGAAGGGGTAAGGGGCAGAAATGGGATTGGGCCTAAATCAGCCTGTAACTCCAGTCAGCCGAGTGGAAAGTTCACCTCAGCAGTCCCCCTGGTGGCGAGAAGGCGTAGCACTGCAGGTTGGGGAAGGAGTGACGCAAGAGGACGGCCAGCAGAGAGGCGGTGCCCCCTCCCAGGCTGTGGCCGGTAATGACCAGCTTGTACTCCTGGAGACGCAGAGAAACAACACCAAACACACGACGTCATCACCAGGGCCCACATGAGTCATCGGACGTTATAGCGGCCTACATGGAAAAAGAAAGTTGAAAATCGAACTGCAACTTTTTTTCGCGTTTAGCAGATGCTTCTATCCAAAGAGACTTAAAACAAGTCAGTTTGTCAGAAGAAAGAGAACCAACGACATATCGCTGTCGGTACAGTAAGGATGTTCATAGAACCAAGTGCCAAGTACTAACAATGGCTAGGTTAACCCATTCCCCTTATACAATAAAGATAGGGTAAGGGTTAGGATAAGATGCTACACAATGCCGAGTACTATTTTTAAGTGCAAGGACGTACAACATACCATAGGTGCGCACTTTAATTAACAACTAACCAAATTGCTCCATGAGGAATAACTAAGTGTAAAGGGTTATTTAGTACGAGGCGACTCAGTGAAGCAGTGGAGTAAAGAACAGAGGCCGGTTGATCTACGGTTCATTCAGCGTTCATCAACAGGTCCTCTGTGGTGGGTCGTTACCGGGGCGATGGCGAAGGCCTGGTTGAGGATGCCGTCGTTGACTAGCTTCCTGTAGATGTAGCGGGCGGCCTGGGACATGCCCTGCATGGAGCGGACAAACATAGCATTAGTATCTGAGTCTCACTCCATGTCTCTCTATCTCCCGCTCTCTGTCCATCGCACGCACTTCATGGATCCATCTCGCCGTCAGTTCCACTCTCCATACGTCTCTCACTACAGCCGTCTCGCTATCGGTCTCTGATCCTTCATCTGTCTATATATATCTTTGTGTCTCTCTGTCTGTGTCACTCTGTCAGTCTCCAACACTCCATACGTCTCCCTCTCCATACGTCTCTCTCCACCTCTTTCCAATCCCATCTCCAGCCATCCATCTCACTCTCCATGCATCTCTCCATATGCCACACCTCTCCATACGTTGCTCGAACAACTCCTATCTCAATCCCATCTCAATCCATCCATCTCTCTCTCCCTTTATACATCTGTCTCCATCTAAATCCTTCTCACCCTCCCCGGTCCTCTCTGCCCATCTCCATCCCTCTATCGGTCTCACTATGACCAAGCCGCCTCTGCTTTGACCAGGAGGCCCGCGGCCCGGGCGTGGGCTCACCTTGTGGGCGTAGCAGGTCCCAGAGACCCCGTCCACTGGCAGGTTCTCACAGTCGGCCGACAGGTCTGTGAGGACGTCCTACAGAGAGGGGCACAGGACGTGAGCCGGTCGCTGAGTTAGAAGACAACTACTAGCGACAGTCGAGTACAAAATTAAATAAAACAACGGTATCCTATTGAATAGTGAGCTACAAGACTACAGCAAAATAGTATATTAAGAAAGTGGAAGCATATAGAAATGAGCAACGCCTTTTCTGTGAGTGCTTTCTATGTTGTGGTGGTGTGGTGGCAGGGGTAGATGAGGTGGGACTCACCTTTAGTGACAGCGTTCCACGGACAGCCACCAGTATAGCTTCCCTCTTATGATCCAGGGCCACAAAGAATGGGATCTCGTAGATCTGCAACACATCGCGTACATTGGTCACTGGTCATTCATTATGGTGTTTGACTTCTGTGAAATAGTTACAATCCCATAAATAAAAAACTAAAAAAACAGGTTCAGTTTATACAAGTTGAGATTCACAGTTCACAAAATTCACATAACTGAGATAACTGCTACTGAACATGGATTTACACTTGTGACCATGTCATTTGTCAAAAAGACTTTATATGCAATCTTATTTTCCTGAGTGTATTCCAAAGTGTATTCCCTTCACGTGATCCATTTGGATGCTCTGTTGGGACAGCAGACCCAAGGAGGGCCGGCCCGTTCCCAGCCTCTCGCCCACCTGGTTGTGGAAGCTGACGTAGATGAAGTCCCTGTAGCCCAGGCCAGTGCTGAGCAGCACGGAAGAGAAGTGACAGCCCAGGTGATCTCCACCCACGATGTCGTACTCCGCCGCCTGGCTCCTGCAGCTGAACGCACACCATGACAACACACACACACACACACACACACACACACACACACACACACACACACACACACACACACACACACACACACACACACACACACACACACACACACACACACACACACACACACACGCTGTTAAAAAGCCACGTCAAAAGTACACCCATTCATCTTCTGTTTTATGTTGATGTTTGTTTGTCGATTATTAATACACTGAATCTGTTGAACTGTGAACAATCGTTGCAATTTTGCGTCCGTTTCCCTGACACGCATCTCAATGAACGCTATTGACCACCGGTTTACCAGTCTCCGCTGAGCTTGCAGGGGCCTGTGAGGGGGTTGGAGTAGATGTACATGGGCCAGCCGTATGCCGCGGCAGCGAACTGCATGCAGTGGGCAGCCTGCCCCAGCTCCACCTCCAGTTCGGCCTCCTGCAGGCACAGGGACGCAGGACATGTGGTCAAACATCATGAGCTGAATCCCACCGGTGATACGGCGCTGAAACATTAGGATAATTATGTTAAATAAATACATAAATATGAGGTTGCAAAATATTTCGGTGGATGCATTCCGTGTGGACTCAAGTTGTTCTAACTTGTAAACGGATGAGCTTAAAACAAACATAACCAGTCTGACGTTGTTACTACTGTTAATAAACCCCAGATACCAAAACCACAGTGACCAGTACCAGTCACATGATGGGGCTGGCAGTCACACTCTTACAATGGGGGAGGAGGGGCTATGGGCCAGAATGTCGTCCGGATCTCTGTGGTGCGCCATCTTGTCTTGTTCCTGGTGAAGTAGAGCCAGTCCAGCCGCAATGTCACTGGGCACCAGGTCTGTATCCTGTTATCACACAACACACACAAGCAGAGAATGGAAGCATATGAAATGTTATGTAATCAAGTTAAATAAATAAAAGGAGACAGACAGACAAACAGAGACAGAGAGACAGAGACAGACAGAGAGACACACAGAGACAGAGACAGAGCGACAGACAAAGAGAGAGAGGGACAGAGACAGACAGACAGAGAGACAGAGAGAGAGAGAAGGGTATAGAGGGAGAGAGAGACAGTGAGAGAGAGAACCAGAGTCCCACAGAGAGATGTTTTCCTCACAGAGAAGAAGCCGCTGACGAGCTGAGCGATGCTGGAGAAGGCCGCCCGGTGGCTCTCGTCCTGCGGCAGGCAGCAGCACAGTAGGCGCAGCCGGCTCTCCCACACCTGGGTGGCCACCGAGCGCGCCGTGGACAGGAACTGGCTGCCCTCGCTGCTCTCCAGGTCCCGCACGCCCAGCTGCTCCGGGGCGGGCGGCCGCGGCCGGGAGTCGCCCAGCGGGTCGAAGACAAACACCACGCCCAGCCCCGTGGAGAGCAGCAGGATCCAGCTGCAGGAAGCACCACAATCAGGGTAAGAGTGTCGCATTTAAGTCTGCCCCCCATCAGACTGTAGTACCGCTAAAAGACTCAAAGGTTTCATCACGGCAATGTTGTTGTTATTATTAAAACACTATCTGTATTAATAATGCAGATCTGTGAACAATCATTGTATTTTTGCATCAGTTTTACAAGAAACGGATCAAAATTAATATTAACAACCACCGGTTTGCCAGTCTCAGCTCAGCTTGTATCAGCCTGTGAGCGGGTTGGAGTAGACGTACATGGGCCAGCCGTGTCTAATCACAAGACCCTTGACTTCTGAGGTCAGCTTGTGTGTTGTGCGTCAGGCTATGCAAGGATAAATATTTGTTGCTATCTAGAAAAATTAGGTCCAATATTATTTGGGGAAATAGATTCCGCTGTCGAGTTCGGATGAGCCTACCTCGCTACGACCGCAGCGATGACGGCCCCCACTGTGGCGGGGTCGCAGCCTTGGCTGTCAGCCGACGCCCAGATAGCCCCGAGACATGCCCACACGATCTCCGGGAGATAGAGCAGCGCTCGCAGGTACACCAGCACCGGGATGGACCGCCTGGGGCCCGGGTTGGTAATGGTACCTGGGGAAACCAAAAGCCTTTCTCTATAAAACGCTGTAGACTCTGGATCCGACAGCAACAGGTCAATAAGGGAAGGTCTTTAGGAACTTGGAAACAAATTGTGCCGTTATGCATCCTGACAGCCGCGGGTTTCTCACCTTGAGCACTGACGTAGATGATGGCACACAGCGACAGGATGACCAGAGCGAGTAGGACCAGCAGCACCACCAGGTAGCCATGAAGCACCCCCCCGCCGGGGCAGTCGAAGCTGCCTTTGTGCAGGCTGTACAGGATGAGGGTTCCGATCCACCTGAGGGACGACAGTGAACGAGTGCGTTTGAGTTTGAAAGGTTGGGACGTGTGAACGTCCATAATGATTGTCCATCCATTTGTAAAGGACATGCATAAACCATCAGACGAGGATTTGTTTTTACAACGAACCAGATCACTCGGAGGAACAGCTCGAAGGCCCCGGGCAGGACGAGGTCGTCGCTGGCGATCCCCCACCGGCGACCAAAGGCCACCATGCCCGGCATGATGAGACTGAGGTACTTCGCTGTTTAGAGAAACAGATGTGGCCGACAGTCAGCAAGACGGTCCATCATCTACTCAACTCCATTCTACTCACCATAAAGGTCAAATATCTACTGTATGTCCAACATGGACTCTAGTCTATTGTACTCCCCATGAAGGTCTTACATCTACTCGTAATGTAGGTCTAATAACTACTGTATGTCCAACATGGACTCTACTCTAATCACCATGTAGGTCTTACATGGACTCTACTCACCCTGCAGGTGTAACAACTAGTCTCACTTACGTGCAGGTTTTCAAACACTGTGGCGAAAGGGGTTGAGCTGATGTCTTTCACCCACTAAAGGTTATATGCCTTCGGTACGTCATCACCAGAACCACATTATCAGATCGATATCCTGATCGATATCGAGCATCCACGTACCTGGGCGTTCCTGTTAGCCAGTTAGCTAGCATCGGTTCTTTTAATAATCTCATTAATGTATTATATAAAGACAAACCAATCAAGACCCTGACCTGTTTGTGACGGGTGCGGTTACATCGTCCTCGGGGTTGTGTAACCTAGAGCTGAACCGGGGCCATGGTAATCTGTCCTGTTAGCAGCCTTGCGTGACTGTGTTGTTGTCTTGTGGACCGGATGCTCGCTTGTTGTGGTTTGTTTTGCTGAGCCGAGCTGCGGTCCGCTCGGCTCAGCGGTCCGCAGACAGCACGGATCTCTGTGAATAGTTCCGCTTAAAGGGAAAAAATATGTTTCATGGAAAACCTTTCAGTAACTAAAATAAACGTGTTAATTCAAAACAGCGGCGTCCCCTTTGATATATGATGCATAAGATAACAGCACAAAAAAACGCTGAATATCTTGAATACGAATCTAAAGATTGGACAGCATTTGGTTCAGGAGTAAATACAAATATGGATATTTTGTGTTGGACAAACTATCTGTACTAAATAATTAAAAAATCTTCGATTCGTATGGAAAGGAGGCATGCAACTCATTAGATGGGCGTTCCTCTTACAACTGTCACTTGGGTGATTCATGGGTGTCTCCTCTTGGGTGTAATTACACACACCGCCACGGCATGTCACTGTCCCCACCCTTACACATTTTATTACTGTTCCAGGGTAAACAATACATTTCATTCTACGCTCCCATCGGTTCTGCAGGAGCGTCAGTAAAGCCGGAGCGTATTTTGGACAGCAAACATCATCCGATAAACATCATGTACATATATGGTGAAATTGACCTTGATCGCCGTGGTTAACGACCTCTCCCCCGTCTGTAGGGTATACCGTGTGCTGGAATTGTTGGAAGTGTTTCGGTATTTCTATCCTTGACACACGGAAGTGAGGATAGAGGAGAGTGACAGGGTGTCCACTGTCCACTTGTTAGGGTGAGGAGGAGCCGAAGACGAGCGCATCTCCACCGCCTCCGACCTCAGACGCACACAGGAACATGGCTCCGAAAGACGCGCTTCTCGGTACTCTTAAAGGTACAATGAAATAAATACACATTCCTAATTGTGGTTATTAAACGTCCAGTGTGTATAAACTCATCCAAGGCAATATCGAGACATGTTCTTCTTTGATCAGTCTAAGCCTTAGCTGCGCTCAAGGGTGAATCTAACCACGGTCTTATTTTCTTCTAGTGTGCATCATGAATCTCCAGTCAGACGGGAACGTAGTGACGGACAGCAGTGCGCATCTGCCCTCCTGCTGCGAGCTGCTGGAGTTCATCTTGAGGAAAGGACTACAGCGTTAGTACTCCATCATACTGAATCCTCACATATTCACCAAGTATCGTCTGTATTATCGCAATTGATCGTATGTTTATTCACTTGTTCTTCATATCATGACTCCTGGTTGCCATAGATGATGATTGTTATATTTTTATTGTTTTATCGTTCATTATTAATACTTGTAATAGTAGTATATCACATGGTTATTGGCATTCTTATTGCCCGCTTTTGATATGGGTGTGGTGTCAGGTAAGTGTCATTATTAATTCCTCTATTTGTTTTGATTTAGAGCCAGTTCTCAGCCTGGTACACCGGGATTACTGGCACTGTTTCGAGCTCCTCCCCCAGTACGACAGCTGTGGCAGGTACGAGTCCTCTGGCGTCCCTTCACCCCTCCCACTCAAACCGAACGGAGGCACAGCTGCATTCAGGAAACCACTTAAATACATGACATAACTGCTACAGCTGTCACATCGGCAGTGTACTCTATGAGGTCAGGCTTCTCTGACCCAGAAAAATGCGTCATGCTTTCTACAAAATCACATTATTGAGGAGGACATTGATAAAAGAAAGTAATTTTCCATTATAAGAACAATATGAATGCAACAAGATCATCCTAACACCATTCATCATCACATGATAACAACATCATGAGCCTCAAAAGCATAATTGCCTGCGTCCTATTTTGGCCAAATTGTGATATCTAACCTAACTCCACTCTAACACTGCTGATTCACTGTGCTTCATTGGCTATATCCTGGGCCAATCAGATTGTCTTTTACACTCCATAATCACCATCTGACGACTGCGACATTTTTTTTTATGCTAAACACCAGATGAACCTTAATTATGCTACGAGGAGGCTAACGACACGTTTACCCTGACCCTAGTGGTCCACTGTCGTCCTAACTCCTTATGCCCACGTGTTCCCTGCCTCCCAGCTTCTCTGCCCTGGCGCTGGCGCTGGACCAGAGCCGAGGGTGTAAGAAGCTGCTGGGCCCCCAGGGGAGAGGGCGCTACCTGCTTCGGCTGGCCCTGAGCCGCCGGGGCCTGGGGCGCTTCGTCACACACCTGCTGCACACGCCCCGGGTCCTGGAGGTCGGCCTCCTCTGCTTGTCCTCTGTTTCAGCAGCTAAGGGGTTTGGCTCGGGGGGGGGGGGGGACAGAACTCCAAGAACCTCCGTTCCTGTGGACACACTCTGAAATGGTGTCTTGGGTCTTTGGATGAAAATGTTGAACCGTCTTCTATGGGATACGGCTTAATATTGTGTGTTGTGTGGTTATGTTATCCGGTTTGAATTCAGCATTAGCCATACAGATCTGCCTGTGTGTGTTGGGAGGTACTTATAACATGGTTAAAAGTATTATTTTGGTTATTTTCACAGTGGTACAGCTCATCTTGTTCAATCCTAAGGAATGAGGAATCTGTGGGTGAGTAGTTCTTTCATTTCTCATCTTCTTATTCAAATTTATGAACCTGCAAACTGCACAGTGAGTAAACTATGCTATGGTCAATGACTAGCTAACCACTGGTTTACTGACTGGTTAGGATTCGTCAGTCCTTGATGTCTGAATCCCTCTTCCCCTTTCTCAGAACCCTTCATGTCATTGCTCCTCGTCCTCTCTCAGATGGACTTCCAACTTGAAATAGAAGTAAGGACATGTCAACATCTGTGTTTGTGTGTGTGTGTGTGTGTGTGTGTGTGTGTGTGTGTGTGTGTGTGTGTGTGTGTGTGTGTGTGTGTGTGTGTGTGTGTGTGTGTGTGTGTCATAGAGTTGAAGGCACATCATTCATTATTCACTTTTTCCTTCTTGACAGAATTGCAGTTTTCTAGACGAGAGCTGGCTCTTACCTGTAAGAAAACAATACTATGATGGATTTTACTGCCGAGTCACTGTCAGTGTGTCTTATGGGGAAATATTCACTCTGAATGTGGTGCTGCAGGGAAGTGTGACTAGAGATTGTGTCGTCCACAGGTGTGTGAGATATACGAGACAGTGCCCTGTCGGGAACTGGGAATGGTGCTGAGGTTAGTTTTCACCTGTAAAGGTGTGGATACTAATGCCGTTGTTGCGTCATCATAAAGATTCCCTCCCATCACTTTTTAAAGAGCGATCAATAGGTAGCGTATCCGTTCATTTTGTGACTTTAAATGATTAAATTGACCTATTTAGTGTTTAGTGTGAGGTTGCCTTTCTTCAAGGGAAGTAACAAAAGATTTACGCACATGCTCAAACAGATTTGTAACAGTACATTAATGTGCAGGTATTCCTCTGTTTTCCTGGCCCCCTCCCTCAGGTATCTGAGGGGTCGTGTGTTTGTGTTGGAGCTGTTACCGGGGAGCCAAGCTCAGGTAGACCGCGCCCTCTGCCCCGGGGACATCATCGATGAGATCAACGGAGTCTCCCTGCGCAACTCCAAGAACGGACAAGTACGTCGGAGCCCCACTTCAGTTATACAGAACCCAGTGACATTTAAAGTTATAGAGTCGTGTAAAAACATCGCCGCAATTAGTTTGTACACTGCCAGGGCCCAATGTTCAGCTGAGTGTGTGAAATGTTAAGTCAGTCATTCCTGGAAGGCCACGCCATTGATAGACAGATAACCACAGCCAGTCTTGTGATGTTTGCCTTGTTTTTCTGAGACCCAGCCGCAGCAGTTAGCCCCCAGGCTCCAGCCCTCCCTGCTGTTTACCTCCGTTCTACATTCTACTGTGTCTGCCCGCTCTTCCAGGCCGGCGTGGTCCTGTCTAATGTGTTCTCCTGGTGACCTAGTGTGGTCCTGTCTATATTGTGTTCTCCTGGTGCTCCAGACGGGCCTGGTCCTGTCTAATGTGTTCTCCTGGTGTTCCAGGCGGGCCTGGTCCTGTCTAATGTGTTCTCCTGGTGTTCCAGGTCGTTGGGTCCTGTCTAATGTGTTCTCCTGGTGTTCCAGGCGGGCCTGGTCCTGTCTAATGTGTTCTCCTGGTGTTCCAGGTCGTTGGGTCCTGTCTAATGTGTTCTCCTGGTGTTCCAGGCGGGCCTGGTCCTGTCTAATGTGTTCTCCTGGTGTTCCAGGCGGGTGTGGTCCTGTCTAACCTGTTCCCCTGGTGTTCCAGGCGGGCGTGGTCCTCTCCAGGCTGAAGGGCCTGCCGCTGTCCCTGCGCGTGCTGCGCTGGCGGGCCCGTGACGGCTCCTCGTACCGGCCCCTGATCAAGCTCCTGCGGGAGCTGCGGACGGAGAACCCCGCCCTGGACCTGGGTCTGGCCCCGTCCGCACCCCCCCAGGCCGGCCCACACCGCCCCCCCGCCTCCTCCACGCTGTGCCTCAGAGACGGAAGGCGGGTTGGGGGGGTTCGTTGGGTGGGGGGGGGGGTGTGTGCACGTGTGCTCCCAGAAGTAGCAGGGGGGGATGAGGGGCCGGATAATAGATTGGTGAGGGGGTTGGACGCCCGCCCTGAACGGGGATGAACCCCAATGTCTGCAGCGTACCTGAGAAACATTCACTGTAAATCTATTTGAGTTGTTTTAATCAAAGGGTTGGTTAAATGAGTCTTTAGCATTAAACAGCTCCCTAAATGGACATGGATTGTGCGATGTCGTCTACACTATACCACCAGTTGTTTCATTATTCAGTCTTGTTTAGATGAGACTGACCCTCTCTCTCCTGCAGGATTGTGTATGTTCTGCAGTACTTGGGAAAGGCCAATATTGGAATGGTAGATATGTGTGTGCTATTATTCAGTGTCTGTGTCTTACGCATGCATTCAATGACTCTCTTTGTACTCGTTTTTTATCCTTTTTGCGCACATTTTTTGCACAAACGAACAAATGGTTGCATGAACGAGTGAATGAGTGTGTGCCAGACAGAGATAATTTTATCCTTCCTCCTATCCTGTTTGTTTTCCAGTGCGGTGGCAAGGAGATTCTGCAACAGGCCATCCCACAAGTGTTGCAGAGGAACCTGCCAAGCAAGGTGTCAGTCCCCCCCCTCCCTGCCCTCCTGTCCTACAAACACATAATGATGCATTATAACCACTGGTGTTTACCATGTAGAAGACCTGGTTTACTTTTTTACCATAAATGCTAAACTCATGTAATCTGGCTGACAGGAAGTGTACTTGGACTTGAAGGAAACACATTTGATTTGCACAGAAAAAAGCAGTAACACGGTAGGTAGCTCTGACCAATCAACTGTTAGGATTAAGATACATTATGATGCGCATAGTTTGCGTATTTTACAAAATACTATTTGTGGGAGGCAGGTCTGATTTGATTTTCCATACAGCCGAAATACCATGTGCTGTACATAAATAAACAGTTGGGGTAACAATACAAGTCATATACCACTGGTAGTTCACAAATTGAATGCAATGCCCAATTAGATAATGACAAGAGCTTCTATTGATCTGGCTCTTGAATGTTCTTCCTTTAGGAACTTTTCCAGCATCACTATCCCGAGATCTCATGTGTTGGAAGGTTTGGCAAACCAGACTATACCATCTTTGCGTTCTGCGTGGCGTAAGTATGAGAATTCTTTCTAGTGAAACTAGAAATAAACAAATTAAAGGGCTCTAAAGGTGGGCAGTTGAGGCATTTAAAATACTCTTTGAACACGTTAGGCAATTTTTCTTCTCAAATTGGGTTAACAGGATCCCTAATGAAAAGAAAAAACACTGATCCAAATGGATTCGTCTGCCCTTCTAGTGACATAATTCCCCATAGGCAACCCTGGCCTGCCATTGGCTCAGTAATCCAAGCTCATGATTGGTTGCTTTCACAGAGACTCCCCAGAAACACATCTAGCGCCTGGCTTCTGCTGTGTGGCGCTCAGGACAAATCTGCCAGCCGAGTGTGAAGAGCTTGTCTGCCGAATAGGTAACCAGACGCTGATGTAGGCACGCTTTAACACCCATGGTACCAACAGCTGTCCAGTATTGACCTGTCACTCTTGTTCTACAGCTACAGGGTTCAAACACACAGAGTGGTTTGTATGACGGTCATGAACAGACTCCCTGGAGAACCCAAGTATGACGTCGTTGTTCATGTTGATGTGTAGATTAAAAATGGTTTTGAATTAACAGTCTAGCACCCTCATTGCTCACATTAAAAACACAAGACATGTTGTACTCGTAAAGAACTTTACTAGAAAGACATGTGACACCACTTCATAAATAGTATTAAATGTAGCTGCCAAGATTTTTATGTTGGAAAAATAACATGTAAAAAGCCGTCAAGAAAAATACAGGCGGGTTGTCTCCGCTGGGGAGCGTGGTGTACAGTGAACTGTTAACAATAACCGAACGCTACATCGAAACAGGCTGGTGGAGGAAGTAGACCGATAAGAGGGGGCCGCCCTTCATGGAAGATGTAAAGAAGAAGTCATGTCCGCCTTCGGGAAAGTCCCCCGTCTGATGGCTCAACCAACAGCCAGCCGTGGAGGGCGAGGGGGTAAAGAATGTATGGTTATAATGCACCACCGAATCCCCAGAACAGGAGCAACTCCACCCCCACCAACACCACTTTGCTCCGAGTTCCGGTTTGTGGAACGACGGATGCATTTGGTGTCGTTCTAAAATAAAAAATAAATTCTGATGATAAATGTCCACAATAGGTTGGAAGTGGGATAAATAGGGTCGCTGGTCGGCCCGGGGGAATCTCCTCTAGGCACGCTCGCCTCTTATCCTGCGGGCCAGCTGGATGTCCTTGGGCATGATAGTGACCCGCTTGGCGTGGATGGCGCACAGGTTGGTGTCCTCAAACAGACCAACCAGGTAGGCTTCGCTGGCCTCCTGCAGGGGGAGAGAGAGAGAGAAGGAGGTTAATACTCGACTCATTTATTTCTCTAGTACTGCATAGCCTTTTACTGATTGCTGCATCTCTTATACTTATTGTATGTTGTACGTCCTGGAACTTAAAAATAACATCTTATCGTAACAGTCTTTGTTTGACTATGGGGAATGCTTTAACCTCATTTTCGACCGTGAATAAATACTTAAATAACAGATTGGTTAGGTATTCAAAAACTATGCACTCATTTCACAATGAACACCCTTAATAATAATAAATGAAATTTATATAGCGCTTAATATGGTACTCTAAGACGCCCTTGCACTTTAAAGTATCATTCTTTTGTCAAATTCACTTATGTCAAGTCATGTTACCTCAACGATCTTGATGTATATTTAAAGAAAGTATTTTTGTTAGCATTGAACGCAGCGGTTCTTTAGCCCACCTGAAGGGCGCCGATGGCGGCGCTCTGGAAACGAAGGTCGGTCTTGAAGTCCTGGGCGATCTCCCTGACCAGCCGCTGGAAGGGCAGCTTGCGGATCAGCAGCTCAGTGGACTTCTGGTAGCGACGGATCTCCCTGAGAGCCACGGTACCCGGCCTAACCAAAAACAGGAACAATTACTAAATATAAGCATCATATCAGTGCAACGCATGAAGACATTACAATTTACGCCTTTAAAAGGCAACAGCAATAACATGTGACCCGAATGACGTCATTACCTGTAACGGTGAGGCTTCTTGACGCCCCCGGTGGACGGCGCGCTCTTTCTCGCAGCCTTGGTGGCGAGCTGCTTCCTTGGCGCCTTTCCTCCGGTGGACTTACGGGCGGTCTGCTTGGTTCTGGCCATGGCGCACTAAACTAATAAAACCACAGAATCATTAATAATTATCCCCTCCCTGGACGATAGATGACGTCTACCGCCACCGATCACAACAAACATCGACCGAAACAAAACCATCACAAAGGCGCTTGCGCGGGGAGACGCACGGTAAGACCGCTCAAACTGGCTAGTGTATGAACGCTCCCCTCCCCCATCAGTGGGGGAGGCAGGGAGAGCACCCAACAGCCCTCCACCCTTCTAGTGTCACTGCTGGGTTTACGTCCAGCCTCCCCGTCGAGGATAGCACCTACAACAACGGGCCACCGGACGGTCGGTATGGGCCGACCCAGAGGGCGGTTGGACCCGGGGGACCCAGCGGGCGCTCGGTGGTGCCGACAGACCCAGCGGTCGCAAGGATCTAGCGGACCGGGCGGTCGGGACCGGGACCGAGCAGGCGGTCCACCGACATTAACGTCAGCGCCATGTTAGTTGTAAAGTATTTCAGGCAAGCAGGCCAGACAGACTGACTGTGGTAAAGACGACAGACGCGCTCCTTCCCCAGACTGGGTGAGGGCCTGTAGGCCTAACACATGATCCACTGGTTTGACTATGTGTGTAGACCATAGACCCGCGGCGGTGGCCTGCTCGGACCCATTGTTCTATGATGAGCTAACGTTAGCCGTTAGCACCACCAGCCCATGCCCCGCGGGTCCGGGTCCGGTTCCTGAGGGTCCGAAACACCGCCAGACTCCGTGTAAAACCACCATTCTACCATAAAAACACAAAATTAAATGGCTTACCGTGTGAGGATTTAACGATGAGGATTACAAAAACGTCTGTACTCTTCCTTCGCGTTGTGTGTGTGTGTGTAGCGAGAGTTGGTGAGGGCTATAAATACTACAGCGTGACGTCACATGTAGACGGGAACGCTATGATTGGTCCGTCTGGGTTTCAATTGTTACGATCTAGGATGTGGGATTATTTATATGTGTGATATATGTTTTTATATATAAGGATACATACATATAGATATAGATATCGATATACAGAAACTAGTGTTTCTGACAAATTGTAAGTCTCTTTGGATGAAAGCTTCTGCTAAATGCCCTGTAGATTCAGTTTAGGCCTAGAGAATATATATATTGAGAGAGATATATAGAGATATATAGAAAAAGATATAGGTATTTGAACTGTATTCTATTGTATGTATCTGTGTCCTGACTCCAGTCCAGAGGGGGCGGCTGAGGCTCCATGTGACTGGTCCAGAACCGACTAAAAACAACAAGAAGGAGACGAAGATTTATCGCAATCCGAACTGCTTTGGCCCGTTTATTCTGACAAAGCCATGGAATTGTTGGAAAATTTTAACCTCAGAGTTCACTATATAGAAATGTCCTGCGTATGTAGTTTCTACCCGCCGTAATGTGCGCTGTACAACACTAGCGTGTGCGTGTTTGTGTGTGTGCGTGCGGGACTCCACGCAACACACATTTCCCCCTTGCGTCCACTTCCCCCTTTGTTTGCACGCATGCGCAGTTCATTCCAGAATGCGGATTTGGGAGCTAACACAGTATAGCCACAGCAAGCTAAAAACAAGATCGTGGATACGAGGCCTGACGCGGGGAAATGTCTAAAAGTCACCCGCAGCCGCCGTCGTCGTGCCCAGGGTGCCCGACCGCCGCAGCGGCCCCATCCTCCGTCTCCTCCTCCCCCGCGGGGGGCTCCACGTCTCCCGCCAACGGGCTGAACGTCCAGCCCGAGAAACCTCAGCATTACACGTACGTACTAGTGACTAGTGTGGGACACACACACGCACACACACACACACACACACACACACACACACACACACACACACACACACACACACACACACACACACACACACACACACACACATACACACATACACACACACATCCACATGTAAACAAACACACACACACACACACACACACACATGCATAGAAGTGCGCTCACATAAATGCTCCCCATGCACCACTCCGTATACGTGACAGAATATATGTATATTCATGCTGCAGGAAACGCACAATAATATGAGTGTGTGCATAAAGTTTGGCGCGTCTGGAGTTGGAGGCCCGCTGCGATCTATAGTTCAGAACACTTGTTATCGGTGTGTACGTAATGGACGGCCCGGTGATGGTTCCTTCTCCTCCTCCCCAGGTACCTGAAGGAGTTCCGGACCGAGCAGTGCCCGCTGTTTGTTCAGCACAAATGCACCCAGCACCGGCCTTTCGCCTGCTTCCACTGGCACTTCCTGAACCAGCGGCGGCGCAGACCCATCCGCAGACGGGACGGGACGTTCAACTACAGCCCCGATGTGTACTGCACCAAATACGACGAGGGGACGGGCAGCTGTCCCGAAGGGGACGAGTGAGTATTTTAATTGTGTTTAACATCAGTTTAAAACCCTTATAACGTCCAAAACATATAATGTCCGTGTTGTGTTTTTTTTTAATGTCTGTTTAAATCAACAGGGCCATTCTACGCTGAAGGTTTGAGTTTGTATGATATGAAAACTCTGGGGGCCCATGTAAAATAGTGTAAAAACAAGTTTTGGTTTAGGTTGGTTTGTGTAAGTGCACGCTATTCATTTATGGCAATCTTTTGAGAGGTGGAAACTATCCACAATTGCATCAAACCAGACCCCTAACAGGTCATTCTTAGCATTAGCAGTTGAAAGACGCATTGCATTGCCCTTTATAGAGTTGTCGTTGAGGTGTAACGACAGCTATCAGAGGCCAGTTGTGCACACAAAACAAATGCAAATGCTGCTCTGATGCGCTGATACCAGAAGCTTTGGAAACGTGCGAGAGCCCTCATAACCATTTGGAAGGGTCGTAAACTCAAACTCTTCTCTGGCCGAAAGTGGCTGCATACCTCTACACAGAGATGCGAAAGAGTATAAATAAATTGTTTGCACAGTTTTGGCCGAATGTTCTGTATGTTGCAGTATACATGTGCCAAACCCAAGCACAGAAAAATGAAAAAGTAATGGGTCTGTAACGTGTATTGATTTAATATGAACCAATGGGCACGTTATGCTGTTTGCAGAACCACTGATAACGTGCTCAAATACAGGCTTTATACTCGCTTATCATCCACCTCTGGAAGTAGGTCAAATTAAGAGCACTTTGACACAAAGTGCTGAGTATCATAAATCTGCCTATTTGTGAATAAATATTTGTTGTTCTTCTTGAGAATGACTCCTTTACATGTGTTTAAAGACCAATAACCTGGCTGACGCATATAACATGACCAAAACAAAAACATCACCTGGGTTTAGATTTATATGTTGTTTTATTCTGGATAGAATCATAAAAGATTGGTTAAAATGTTTGAGCTTTCGATGTACGAGACAGAAACGTTGATGCCATCTCTTCCCACCGGTGTCAGGGTTCACCTGGACTCTGCATAGCCCGTACACACACACACACACCCCTCTTTGTATGTTGTACGTCCTGCCACTTATTGTACACACTTATTGTATGTTATATGTCCCGGCACTCAATGTAAACCCTTATTCTATGTTGTATGTCCTGGCACTTAATGTACTCACTTATTGTATGTAGTGCGTCGTCCTGGCACTAAAAAATACTACTTAGCATTGTGTAGCATCTTATCGTAGCTATCTTTGTTGCATGCGGGGAATGCGCTAACCTAGTGATTGTTAGTGCTTTGCGCTTGGTTCAATGAACATCCTTACTGCACCGACAGCGATATATTTTTGTTTCTCTTTCTTCTGACAAATGTACGCTTTGTAAATCGCTTTGGATAAAAGCGTCGGCTCAACGCCCTGAATGTAAACAGAATCCCCTGCAGCCCCTGGGTTGGTCTGATTGGGTCTCCGCTTCCTGTTGTCATGCAGACTAAAGCGTGTGTTTCTATTGGCTGTGGTCCCCCGACCCTCATGCGCGTTGTGCTGCTCCGGTTCCCAGGTGTGCGTTCCTGCACCGCACGGCCGGGGACACTGAGCGGCGCTACCACCTGCGCTACTACAAGACGGGGTCCTGCATCCACGAGACGGACGGCAAGGGCCACTGCTCCAAGAACGGCTCGCACTGCGCCTTCGCCCACGGCTCGCATGACCTACGCAGCCCCGTGTTCGACATCCGGTACGCTTGTGTGTGTGTGTGTGTGTGTGTGTGTGTGTGTGTGTGTGTGTGTGTGTGTGTGTGTGTGTGTGTGTGTGTGTGTGTGTGTGTGTGTGTGTGTGTGTGTGTGTGTTGTTGAAGACAAAGTAAAATGTTTTATGTGTACAACATGGTCAATTGTGTGTGTGTGCGTGAGACATGGGTAAAAAAACGATTGAAAAACATGCGAGAATATTTGTTTCTATATCCGTTAAAGCAGGGTTTTTTCCCATCTTACTGTGTGTGTGTGTGTGTGTGTGTGTGTGTGTGTGTGTGTGTGTGTGTGTGTGTGTGTGTGTGTGTGTGTGTGGGGGGGGGGGGGTGTGTGTGTGTGGGGGGGGGTGTGTGTGTGTGTGGGGGGGTGTGTGTGTGTCAGAAGGACTTTGTATTGGGGTTGTTTGTGTACACATGCACACGAATCACTGGACTGAGTGTCACCTAAGGCGTAGTCTCTGAGCTGCCGTGGTCATGACCTCGTACATGTTTCAGTCATGAGCAGATGGCTGACATCGTGCCACGGGACAGCCAATGGAGCTTGAGTTTGGGTATCATTAAGTGTATTAGTTATGTTCTTTGTAAGTCCATTCAAATCCAGACACAGAACATAACTAAAACATGGTTTCCAACTATGTCTCTTAACGTGTCATGTGTATTTGAGCATTTCACACACAAATCACATTCTCAATCAAAAGATTGTATTGTAAATTCTTTCGATAAAAGCGTCTGTTAAATGCCCTGAGTGTAAAGTATGAAGCATCCCCAAACACTACACGACGTGGAAGCGCTAGTGGACGTTGTGACGGAGGTCCTCCCAGGAGCAGGTCTGTGAGCCTCAAGGCTGACTGTTGTTTCCTCTCCTTCCTCCAGGGAGGTGCAGGTGATCGAGTCCCAGGGGGGGCCCGGGGTCCCGGAGGGGGGTGGGGGTGGCGGCGGCGGCGGGGACGGCCAATCAGGGCAGGCCGCCAGCACGGCCCTCATAGAGAAGATCTTGAGTGAGGAGCCGCGGTGGCAAGGTAGTAACTAATAATAATAATAATGGTAATATTACATAAATATGCTGATGGTGGTAATGGTAACATGCTGTCCGTAGGTTCAAACTTTGCCATAAAACGTAACACCGGGATGGATTTGTTCTACACGCACCTTTGGGCAGGATGCATAACGGTCAAAGGAAGAATTTAAACCCAGACTCACTTTTTCAGCTGTCTTTCATTATGATTCAGCCTTATGTTGTGATATATTCAGCTTTATGTTGGGATACATTCAGCTAGGATTCTCCCAAAGTTTCCAATCTGGGATATATAACGTACATTTGATACAGTTTCAAATGAGCTGCTCATTGAGTTACTGCCGGACTCAGCAGGTTGGGATGGGTCAGATGTATGAGAGGGGGCAGGGCCAGGACACATGATGGAGGGGGGATGTTTGAAGGGGGCGGGGCCAGGACACATAATGGAGGGGGTGATGTATGAGAGGGGGCGGGGCCAGGAAACATAATGGAGGTGTGATGTATGAAGGGGGTGGGGCCAGGACACATAATGGAGGGGGTGATGTATGAGAGGGGGCGGGGCCAGGAAACATAATGCAGGTGTGATGTATGAAGGGGGTGGGGCCAGGATACATAATTGTTGTGATGTATGAAAGGGGGCGGGGCCAGTACCTTAATGGAGGTCGTTAAAGGAGACAATTAAAGGAGCAGGATGTATTCTGTAGGTGGTAATTATCTGGCATCTCTCTGTCTCCCCTCCCCCCCCCCCCAGGCAACGCCTACGTCCTCTCCCACTACAAGACGGAGCTCTGCAAGAAACCGCCACGCCTCTGTCGCCAAGGTTACGCCTGCCCGTACTACCACAACAGCAAAGACCGCCGCCGCAGCCCACACAAACACAAGTACAGGTACAACCGCACAAACTCTGACACACAAACACAAGTACAGGTACAGACACACAAACAGTGACACAAAAACACAAGTACAGGTACAAACGCACAAACAATGACACACAAACACAAGTACAGGTTCAAACACACAAACACAAGTAGAGTCGCACAAACACTAGTACAGGTAGAGATGCACAAATAAAGACACACAAGAACAGGGCGAGACTCCCACACAAGCAGAGACACACAAACACGAGTAGAGGTAGAGACACAAAAACAAAAGTACAGGTAGCGACGCACAAATAAGGACACACAAACACAAGTACAAGTAGAGACGCACACACACAAGTATAGGTAGAGACGCACAAATAAGGACACACAAACACTAGTACAAGTAGAGACACACACACACACACACACACACACACACACACACACACACACACACACACACACACACACACACACACACACACACACACACACACACACACACACACACACACAATTACAGGTAGTGACACACAAACACAAGGCAGTCACATTTAAATCCTTGAAGAAACAGTACCTTTACAGCACCTCTGACCACACGTCGGTGTATTCAGCTTGAGGACGGGTCATTACAGATGTGTGAGACCACCTGCTGTGTTCCCCCCCCCCCCCCCCCACAGAGCCCTTCCGTGCCCGGCGGTGAAGCACAGCGAGGAGTGGGGGGACCCCAGTAAATGTGAAGGGGCCGAGGGATGCCAGTACTGTCACACACGCACCGAGCAACAGTTCCACCCAGAGGTAGGTCACACACACACACACACACACACACACACACACACACACGCACACGCACACGCACTAATCATAACAGCACAATGGATTCTAACTAGGGCTGAACGATTTGGGGAAATAATCGAATTGCGATTATTTTGACCAATATTGCGATTGCGATTTAATGTTATTTAATGTTTATTTTATTTATTGAGTTCCATCATGTTCTGTATTATTCACTAAGAGAGCAATAAATCATTCTTTAGTATGACCAACACAACATTAGAAGCAGTCAACATATAAACCGCTCTTTCCCTTAGGCCGGGCTGACGTTTTGAGATCAATTGATATTATAACATCTTGATTGAACTATTGTATTGTTAAAGAAAAAAAGAAATCCAGTCAGTAATGGCAACAAATCAAAAAAGAATCAATTTTTATTATTATTATTATTTATTTATTTAATCACAGCCTTTGTGATTTGCATATCGCCTTCTATCACATCGCGATTTCGTTTTTAAATTCGATTCATCGTTCAGACCTAATTCTATCAGCGGCTTTCAACAGGACCCCGACGCCATGCTGTACCGGATGAGCTCCTCTTTCAACCAATCACAGCTCAAGCACAGCATCAGGGCTGGCTTGTGATTGACCTGGCCAAACTGTCAGGATGCTCCTCATCCTGGCTTCCTAACGACAGAGACTCTACATGGAGGCTAGGCTAACATGCTAACATCCAGTGGTTTGACAGCCTCTCTGTGGGTGTGTTTGTTGCTCTCTCTCCAGATCTATAAGTCCACCAAGTGCAACGACATGCAGCAGAGCGGCAGCTGTCCCCGCGGGCCCTTCTGTGCCTTCGCTCACATCGAAAGTAAGAGCCAATGAGAGGCCGCGTATTCATATTCAGTTTGTAAAAATGTGGCCGATATGAGATTTCAGTGTGAGGAACTGCGTGTGTCAGGCGACGTCACACAGGCAGTGTGTAGTCAACATGGAGGCCGCTGAAGTCACTGCTACTGTCACCGCTGAGCAGGCTTTTCCTTTATTTTCTAAAGCAGTTCAGTTCAACTGCGGTTTTGGCAGAGCTTCAGGGCAGCCTTAAACGTTCAGGATGGTACTCTTTCACTATGGAAGTCTTCCATAGTGAAGGAGTACCAAAAGGAAGGTGGTTTGATGTCGTTGTGCAACGATTTGATGAAATTGCACATCAGGACTAACGATATTCAAGAGGATACACACAGGTGCTCCTGTGGGTGATGGATCAATAATGACTACTTCCCTGTCTGGTTTGGGGCCCTCCTGCTTGCAGTGTGATCAATGCCTCCCAGTCAAACTCATGACAGGTTTCATATGAGTGCACTGAGTCGGTTCAACCTATTCACCATCTCTCCCTGACCTCCTCCCCCTCAGAGCCCTTCGTCCCCGACACGGAGCCCCTGTTCCCCGGCCCTGGCTCCCCGCTGCCCCCCCGGCTCCCGGAGCCCCACCACGTGGCCCCGGACCCCCTCCCCGCGGGCAGCCCCATCCTGGGTCCGGGGGGGCCCCTGGGGCACCGGGGGGACCCGGGGCACGCCCCCAGCTGCCTGGGACTGGCCTTCTCGCCCGGCACGGGGGGGCGGGGCATGGCGGAGCAGGGGCTGCTGGGAAGAGTGATGGCGTTCTGCGAGGAGGCGTCAGGAGGGGGCGGCGGCGGGGGGGGGCCCACGGGGGAGCCGCTCTCCCCCTGGGGGCGGGAGGGGGGGTACGGCCGCGCCCCGGGGTTCGAGAGGGAAGACCAGGTGAGGGGGGCGCTCACACCTGACTGATCCACACAAGTTCTGCATATTTGTTTTATCTGGTAAATGTATCGTAGAAATGTACACTTACATTCAGGGCGTTTAGCAGACGCTTTTTATCCAAAGCGACTCACTATAATATATATAATATAATATTATAAGTACATTTGTCAGAAGAAAAAGAAACAGCAATATATCGGTACAGTAAGGAAGTATAGTATAGAAACAAGTGCCTAGTGCCACTAACAATCGCTAGGTTAACCCATTCCCCGTTTACAACAAAGATAGCTAGGATAAGACGCTACACAATGCTATTTCTAAGTGACAGGACTTACCTCATACCATAGGTGTGTAAAAGGGGTGGGGGGGAGGGGGGAGGCTATGCAGAGGTGATCTCTGAACAGAAAGGGATGGATGGCTCTTTGTTTGTGTTCTTTGGTTATGTCGGGCGTGACCCACAGCCCTCTGGCTCACCTCGTTCTGTTTCTGTTCTTCAAAGGCGAAGCAGATGCAAAGGAGTTTTGTGCTGGAGCAGCGGAACAAACAGGTACACCCCCCCCCCCCCCCCCCCCGCATTTTCTCTCTCTCTCTCTCTCTCTCTCTCTCTCTCTCTCTCTCTCTCTCTCTCTCTCTCTCTCTCTCTCTCTCTCTCTCTCTCTCTCTCTCTCTCTCTCTCTCTCTCTCTCTCTCTCTCTCTCTCTCTCTCTCTCTCTCATGCAATCACAGATGTACATCTGTACCAAAGGCTGCACTAAAATGATTAGGGAACAGCTTAGCTCAGGAGGAAGAGCGGGTTGACTTGTAACCGGAAGGTTGATAGTTCAAACCCGGCTCCTTCTATTGTGTCGAGACGCCTCACCCTGACTGCTGTCTGTCGACCTGCAGGGGTGGCCCCGCCGTCGGTGTGTGAATGTGTGTATTAACCGTTGTAAGTCGCTTTGGATAAATGCGTCTTCTAATGGCCCTAAATGTAAAGGTACATTAGCGTAGAGTTAAAGAAAGAGAGGTAGAACAGAGAGAGTCTCGTGTCCTTGGTCCACTATTGGAGTGGATTAAAGGTTGGGTATGGAATTCTCTTTATTGGCCATTTTTGCAAAAAATACTTGAAATCCTTATCATAACCCACTTACAGCCACTGAGTTAGAAGTACTGAGATGAAAACTAAACAAGTCAATCACCTGTGGAACAGGCAGGGCTCGAAAAACTCCAGCCAGTGATTTCCACACCCACCGAGTGGCATTGGACAGTAAGTCTGTCAATCAAACGGTCGTACTGCACTCCCCTCCCCGCGCGCGGGGAGGGGAAGCTCGTGACCCAGTGACCCAGAGCAAGCTTCTGTTTGTTGTTATTCTGCGGTAGCTACTGGAGCTAGCTAACTAGCTAATGGCTCGCTCTCGCGCATCTGTTCGCTCGTGCATGATTGCGCGTCCATGTACTTGGAATGGGTGGAGTCAGAGTCAGTGTTGAAGGAGAGGGGGTAGGACCATTTGAGTTGTGTATTTTCAAAATCTGCTGGCGTTTCGGAAATCCCATACCCAACCTTTACGCTGTGCATGTAAACGTACTGAGTCTCTCTATAAACCATGCCCCCCCCAGGACCTCCTGGTGTTCCTGCCGGTCGGCAGCCCCCTGAGCCTGTCCTCCAGCATGCCCTCCAGCCTGGCGGCCACCCCGCCCAGCCCCGCCTCCCTGGGGGCCGGCCTCTGCTCGGGCATGAACGCCAACGCCCGGCCCTTCTACCCCCCCAGCGACACGGTGGAGTCGGTGGTCGGTGAGAAACACGCTCGCATTGTTTTGGTTTCTGTTCAAAGGCACCGTTAGGTTTCCTCTCAGCTTGTCAGGGAACTGGAGTGTGTGCGTGTTGTGTTGTGTTGCTGAGTGTGCGTGGGTTGTGTTGCTGAGCGTGCGTGGGTTGTGTTGTGTTTTCGTGTTGGGTTGTGTTGTGTTGCTGACCATGTGTTGTGTTGTGTTGCTGTGCGTGCGTGTGTGTGTTGCCTTGCTGAGTGTGTGTTCTGTTGCTGAGTGCGTGGGTTGTGTTGTGTTGCTGAGTGTGTGTTGTGTTGCTGAGCGTGCGGTGGTTGTGTTGGTTTGTGTTGCTGTGCGTGGGTAGTGTTGGTTTGTGTTGCTGTGCGTAGGTTGTGTTGTGTTGCTGAGTGTGTGTTGTGTTGCTGAGCGTGCGTGGGTTGTGTTGGTTTGTGTTGCTGTGCGTGGGTAGTGTTGGTTTGTGTTGCTGTGCGTGGCTTGTGTTGTGTTGCTGAGCGTGGGTTGTGTTGTGTTGTTGCTGAGTGTGTGCGTTGTGTTGTGTTGTGTTGCAGAGTCTGCGCTGGACGATCTGGACCTGAACGACTTCGGCGTGTCGGCGCTGGAGAGAAGCCTCGACTGCAGCTCCAACCTGCCCAGCGGGGGGGTGATGCTCGGTACACACACACACACACACACACACACACACACACACACACACACACACACACACACTACTAGGTGTCCATGTTTGACAGACAGACACGCACGCACAGACACACACACGCAAACACACACACTCCTGTGCTAAACGTAAGCAGGCTGTCGGTATTTGGGGTTGGACCAGTATCTCACACAGAGTATAAGCGAGAATGCAGATCTGAAACAAGGTCTACCTACAAAGATGTTATATATTTTTCTCAGAAATGAAACTGTCCTTCTGTCCGTCCTTCTAGGAGGCAGCCATCTGCAGAGCTCCGCCCCCGTCAACATCCCAGGGTCCCTCAGCAGCTCCGCCCCCTTCAGCTCGCCATCGCCCTCTCCACCAGTCAGAACGCACACCTCGCCCTTCTTCTCCTCACACCTGTCGCAGCTCGGCCAATCGGAAAGCGGCTACATGGGCCAATCCCACGGCTCTCTAGGTACGGCTGAGGGGTCCGATGGGGCTTAACCGGGGCTAACCCTAACCTGAGGGCTCAGGTTGGGGCTAACCCTAGGGCTTAACCGGGGCTAACCCTAACCCGAGGGCTCAGGTTGGGGCTAACCCTATAGGCTTAACTGGGGCTAACCCTAACCCGAGGGCTCAGGTTGGGGCTAACCCTAGGGCTTAACCGGGGCTAACCCTAACCCGAGGGCTCAGGTTGGGGCTAACCCGGGGTTTACCAGGGGCTAACCCTGACCCTAGGGCTCAGGTTGGGGCTTTACCAGGGCTAACTCGGGGCTAACCCTGACCCGAGGGCTCAGGTTGGGGCTAACCCAGGGCTAACCCGGGGCTAACCCTGACTCTAAGGGGCTGTAAGGAGGAGGACTGAGCTTGTGGATGGTCTGGTGGCTCCACAACTTCCACAAAGCCTCCCAGAGTTTCGTTAACGTTGTAGTGTATGATGTTATAGTCGTATGTAGGGCTACGTCATATTTCGTTATCGTATCGAAACCGTGACAACATCCGTTGTATGGAATTATCTGGGTTACAGAAAATTCCAAAAACAGGAACTTTTTCGAGAGTGCGTTGCAATTGTTTCCTCAAAACAAAAAATCCCATTTAATTCGCTATCATCAAGCTCTGTATAACGAGTATATATTGCATAACCGTATATTATTTATGTCGATATGAAAGATACAAAAATATATAATAGACAAAATATCGTAATACGATTATCTTCCAATATGGTCCAGCCGTAGTCGCAGGTTATGAGGCTGTGTTGTGTGAGGAGGTACGATGGGTCAAAGGTCACGCTCTGACTTCTCCAGGTCTGAACGGGATGAGCAGCAGCATCTGGGAGCACTTCCCGTCGGGACAGGGCTCCCCCGGGACCCCCCCCGCCGCCCAGACGGCCGAGATGAGCCGGCTACGGCAAGAGCTGGAGGACACACAGCGCACCCTCAAGTCCTGGGACCACAGCTGGAGGCACACCGCTCAGGTGAGGGGGTGAGGGGGTGAGTGAGTGAGGGGGTGAGTGACTGGAGCCACACCGCTCAGGTGAGGGGGTGAGTGAGTGGAGACCACTCTGTCTGTCTGTCTGTCTGTCTGTCTGTCTGTCTGTCTGTCTGTCTGTCTGTCTGTCTGTCTGTCTGTCTGTCTGTCTGTCTGTCTGTCTGTCTGTCTGTCTGTCTGTCTGTCTGTGTGTGTGTGTGTGTGTGTGTGTGTGTGTGTGTGTGTGTGTGTGTGTGTGTGTGTGTGTGTGTGTGTGTGCGTGTGTTGTATCCTCTAGCACTTGAGGCAGTTCTGAAGAGTCGCATGAACTACAATGGTTCTCTGTATCTCCCTGGTTCAATGCTCTCACTGTTAGTCGCTCTGGACCGAAGCGTCCGCTAAATAAATGTTTTGTAATGCAGTCCATCATCCTTATTGTCAAGACAGGAAGTTGGCAAGACGAGCTGTTTGGACTCATCTCCTTTGATAGTCGACAGAATGAAATGCCATTAGCTACATTAGACAAAAGTTTAAGTAACGATGGATAGCGTTTGCCCTGTTATGATTCATGAAGACTTTTGATTTAATCAAAAGCTTGAACATCAACCAATGGCAACAAGGGGGCAGCCAATAGCCGGGGAACCAGACGAATCTGGCTAGCTCATGTTTCCTTTGCTCTGTGGATAAGGTCTGGCTCCCCCTCTATAGAAAATAATTTAGGAGATAGACCAATCACAACCGCTTATCTGGTTTAACCAAGTTATCGTAAGCCGACCGGTGGTTCAACCCGACCGCTGGTTTAACCAGACCGCTGGTTTAACCCTTTGGTTTAACTGACCGCTGTTTTAACCCTTTGGTTTAACTGACCGCTGTTTTAACCCTTTGGTTTAACTGACCGCTGGTTTAACCCATTGGTTTAACTGACCGCCGCCTTTAACCCATTGGTTTAACTGACCGCCAATTTAACCCAACTGTTGGTTTAACCCATCTCTAACTGGTTTGACCCGTATACCCCCCCCCCCCCCCCCAGACCTGGGCGGCGCTTAAGGCAGACGCGGAGGACTCGCGGGCCCGCGCCTCGCGCATCGCCATGGAGACGGAGCGGGGGCTGCAGGCGGAGGAGGAGGTGCAGCGGCAGACCTCCCTCCTGCGGGAGGCGCTGGAGAGCCTGCGGAGCGGGGAGGACCCCCACCTGGCCGTCCACCAGCTGCAGCTGCTGCAGCGCCTTCCCCTGGAGCCCGCCCTCAGCCTGCAGGCCCAGCTGGGGAGCTGCCTGCACACCGTGGAGCAGGTGACCGGCACGCACACGCACACGACTACACACACACACACACACACACGACTACACACACACACGCACACGCACACACGTATTGTGCATCTTCCTAAAGAAGTGTGTTACCTGTGGTCAACTTCGGCTCAGGAGGTATAGCGGCTTGACTTGTATCCGGTATCTCCTATCTACTATGGAGCCTGCTTGACTGAATGCTTACATTTACATGTACATTTACATTCCGAGCGTTTAGCAGCGATTTTATCCAATGTGACCTACATTTACATTTAGGGCATTTAGAGCCTAAAGAGAGCCTGTGGGATAGCCCCCTGTCCCTACCCAGGCTCTGTTAGAGTCAGGGTGTCCACGCATCCTTAAAAAGTCTTAAATTCATGTTTCTAAATTGAAGGCCTTAAAACGACTTAAATTCGTTACAAATCTCATATGCAGGTCTTAAATACTGTGACTCAAGGTCTTCAATTTGTCAGGGCAGGACTATTTTATTTTATTTTTTTCTTGTGGAGCTTTTCAGGAAGGACATGTAGAGAGGCTTCTTTCTTGCTAGCTTCATTTATAAATGATTATCCGCGTGCTTGCTAGCTAGTCTGCGACAATGGGTAGGTGCAAATTCAAGGACAGTTCCCTGGAAGACGTCCGTTTCCCACCATCGCGTGTTCTAGGTCTTAAATTTCATTCAAGGTGGTATTAAAAAGGTCTTAAAAAGTCTTAAATTTGACTTGCTGAAACCTGCAGATACCCTGGTTAGAGCCCTCAGCTCCACCCCCGACCCCGTGTGACTGACTCCTCCGTGTCCCTCCCCAGGCTCTCTGTTAGAGCCCTCAGCTCCACCCCCGACCCCGTGTGACTGACTCCTCTGTGTTCCTCCCAAAGCTCTCGGTTAGAGCCCTCAGCTCCACCCCCTCAGCCCTGTGTGACTGACTCCTCCGTGTCCCTCCCCAGGCGCTGTTCCGGCGGCAGCGGCCGTGCTGCGTGTCATGCGGCGGCCCCGGAGCAGTCCCCCTGCCCTGCGCTCACGGCCTCCAGTGTGACGGCTGCTCGGGCTCCGCCCCGTGCCCGCTGTGCCCCAAACAGAGCCCGGACCAGCAGCTCTCCTGACCACCTGCAGGGGGCGCTGGTCCCGGAGCAGTCCGTCCTGATTCAACAGCGGGACCAGCAAACTAACTCTGTTTTCCTTTTTTTTATTTTTAGCCTTGAAACCAAAATGTTTATTTTTTTTTATTTTGGGTAAAACCAAAACGACGACTTGCCTGAAAGAGCGAAAACTCTGAAAGGAGAACCTCTGGGGCGAAGGAGTGTCGGAACAAAGGCCCTTGTTATGCACTTCGCTCTTCTCATTGGCTCACGCCAGCGTCAGGGGATGTTTCAGCCAATCAGGAACGGCTTCAGAGTCAGAATCATTTCTCGGACGTGGTTCCGATCCCAGAGGTTTTTAGTGATCAATAACTCTTGTAATCAATCACTCCAATTAGTATTCAGTGCAGCATGGATGGAGAGCGAGTCGATATATTATGACCGCTCGGGAGCCACGCCCCCTCTGCATCTCTACCGCTTCTCTAGAAAACGAGGGTAGAAAAGGGATCCATCGACCCTATTGGCCAGCCACACTGTCACTCACCAGATATGCACCCATAGAGACGCTGATCCCGCCTCATCTTCCACAACGTCAGAAAGGGTCGCTGAAACGGAGTGCCGAAGGATATCGCTATGGATACCGCTAAGCCTCAGAAGGCCATCCCATAATTGCTACAACCAAACGGGGGGAAGGGGGGGCGCAGTTACCAGACAGCTGGTAGGAATACTGTGGAATAGCAGAAGCTAAATGTTAGCAAGCGTTAAGAACAACAGTTAAGTGTTGTTGGGCTCTTTTAAGGGGCTCTGGGGACTCTCAGGGTTGGTTCTGTGTGTTTCCACGACGACCGGGAGCAGGAGGGCAACTTGACACAATCAACACAAATGTACTCAAGTCAACTCGTGTAGTCTTTTGAAATTACATCTATATTTTTTCATATCTTTGGTCTGGAGAGCCTGGTCACATGACCGGACCGTTAGACTTTCTAAATCGATGGCGCGCCATTTTGTCGGCCATGTTGTTTTGTTTGTTTTTAGTTGTTTTTTTTTACATTTGTAGTAATCTCTCAAATATTACCATATATCAGAAAAAGTCCATTAAAAACGAAATATACAAACATTTACATAGTTAGCAGATGTCGCGACTCTTCTGTTGTACTGATGAGACGAGGTCATGGAATAATATTGGGGGGGGGGGGGGGGGGGGGGTACACATGAGGTCATGCAGACGGCCGCTGGTCAAACCGGATCGAGACCGTCCGCAACCCCGACAACGTGTCCAGCATCAGTGTTTCATTCTCTACCCACGTTTTTTGTTATCCATCAATAAATGTATATTTTTGGAAGAAGCTGTTGTCTCGCTGCCTGTGTCTCAGTGTTGGGTTAGGACTGCTGGAGCCCCTCCTGGGACTGCTTCTCCCGCCGTCGACGCGTCTTCACGAAGGCCTGGGCGTCCCGCTCTCCCTTCCGGGACTCCAGTAGCTTCAGGATGCTGTCGTCTGCTCGTACGACAACACAAAAATCACAGAAACACAGATCAGCTGCTGAGTTCGAAATAATTGCACCGGTGCAAAAATAAATCGAAGATAATCCCGGGTTAAACTACATTCCGAAGCACACAAAAGAAAAGTTGGACGCATGTATGTAGATGCATGTGTTGTGTGTTTTCTAAACTATGCGTGTGTCGCAGACGCGGCATGCCCAGGACAGGAAACTACAGAAAATCTAGAGTTTTCAGTGTGCGGTTGGCTCCAACGGACACGCACACTTCATCTTTTATCGCCCTGCAGAGTTCATAATTCCCAGGCTGCGTTCCAAACTGCATGCTGCAGCTGCCCTCGCAAAGCGTGTGGTGTTGCACATAGTATGCTCACAATTGGGACACACTAAAGGTGATTTCACTGATCAGCACACCTGTCGTGCCTCACATCGACACTCGCGGGTTCGGTTGATGCGACATATCTCCTCCTGCAGGGGACTGAGGTGCAGAGCAGCCTAAAGCAGGCTGGCTTGCATACTGAGAAAAGCAACCGGATGTAGTCCAATGTCTTTTGGCAGCGTAATCAAGTCAAGCCGCGTTCATGGATCTGTTACGTTTTATGTGTTTTTGGCATACTGCATTCTCCAAACTATGTATTGGGACATACTGAGTCCTTCTCTGGCGTACTAAACAGTCTGGTACTATGGGTAATGGAGCCCAGGGCAAGAGTTTAAACGCTGACCGGTAGAGTCCGTTACCCTTGGGCTTTGGGGGGGGGAGAGGGGGAGGGGCCGTTACCGTTGGGCTTGGGGTGCATCAGAGGCAGGCGGATCTGCGCAGGTGGGGTGTTGACACTGAAGGAGAACTCCTCCTGCGCCGGCGGCGCCACAGCCTCCTCCCCCCCCCCCGCCACCCCCGGGACGGCCTTCAGGGCCAGGAAGGCCTCGCCCTCGAAGTCGTCCCGGGTCATTTTGTCGTAGTCCAGCACCGTCACCACCAGGCAGGCCCCAGGGGCCCGGCACTGCTCCAGGGACACCAGGCTGGTGGAGAGGTAAAGGGGGAGAAGGGAGAGGGAGGTGGGAGGAGGGGAGAGAGGGATGGAGGAGGGAGGTGGAGCAAGAGGGAGGGAGACGGAGCAAATGTAGGAGGGAGGAATGGCCGTGTAGGAGGGAGGAGGGAGGGAGGTGGAGGAGGGAGGCAGAGAAAGAGGGAGGGAGGAGGGAGGGAGGTGGAGGAGAGAGGCAGAGCAAGCGTGATGATGGAGGAAGGAAGATGAGATAAAGGGAGAGTAGGGAGGTGGAGGAAAGGAGAATCATTGTTATTAAATATAACGACAGGTCAGACTTTTGTCCAATCTCCTTTCTCTAATTTCTCCCAGGCGAGAGAGAGATTCAGGGTTTAGTTAAGCGGGTTTACAATAAACATGACCTTCAAATTTATTATCTTGGAATAACAGAAACATTGCAAACCTTAGCCAATGAAGCAATAAGTATTGGTATTAGTGTGCGTGTGTGCGTGCGTGTGTGTGTACAAGCTTAATGTACAGACATAGTGGCACACAAAATCCCATTTTGAAAGGAAAATGTAGCTACTCAAACATCATTTTATTCCAGCATACGCCTAGGTGTGTGTGTGTGTTTGAGGAAGCTGCGGTTAGAGGTTGGGTGGAGCCAGAGAGAGAGAGAGAGAGAGAGAGAGAGAGAGAGAGAGAGAGAGAGAGAGAGAGAGAGAGAGAGAGAGAGAGAGAGAGAGAGAGAGAGAGAGAGAGAGAGAGAGAGAGAGAGAGAGAGAGAGAGAGAGAGAGAGAGAGAGAGAGAGAGAGAGAGAGAGAGAGAGAGAGAGAGAGAGAGAGAGAGAGAGAGAGAGAGAGAGAGAGAGAGAGAGAGAGATTAACATTCATGACGTAAGACGCAAACGTGATAGAGTTGAGCGGGAATACGTACAATTCGAAGGCCTCGTCGAAGAGGGGGTTGAGGTCGCAGTACCGGATCTGCGTGCGGCGGGTCTCGACCTCGGGGAAGACGTGGACTGGCTCAAGGCTCAGCTCCACAAAGGGGTCGCTGAAGCCTGAGGAGGAGGAGGAGGAACATCAGCCCTGTTCTGGTCCATCAACAGAGCACCGAGAAACAGACCAGATCTCCTTGTGTCACATTCATTACGTGTTCTGCAGACGATGTGATGTGGTGTGTGTATGTGATTCCTGGCAGTTTCGGTTTTTCGTCTTAACCTTGTTGTAAACGGTAAATGGTAAGTGGACTGCATTTATACAGCGCTTTTATCCAAAGTGCTTTACAATATTGCCTGAAATTCACCCATTCATGCAGACATTCACACACCGACGGCAGAGTCAACCACGCAGGGCGACAGCTAGCTCGTCGGGAGCAGTGAGGCTCAGGGACACCTCGACACTGAGGAGGAGCCGGGGATCAAACTGGCAACCTTGCTCTAACTCCTGAGCTCCTGTTTTTTTGGCCAAGTCTTGCTTGACTTATAGGTTTCAAAATCTCAATGAGACATAACCTGCTTCAATAAAGAACTGTCATCAGTAGAGGAAAGTTGCAAACGTTTAGAGAGGATTGTACTTATTTTCCCCCGACGGTGGATCAGTGACTGTGCCGCTAATGCGGACAAAAACCGGTATGTACGGTAACGGGACAATCTTTACAAGTCCTTTGTTGTCCGAGATGATTCTTTTACTGCTCAGGGACCGCCCAGTCATCGACTGACCCCGGTTAACGGTACTGGTCAAGGTCCCGGTTAAGGGTTAACCCCGTGTGTTTAGAGTCCATGGGGATGAGGTTAAGGTACAGGTTAAGGGTTAACCAGGTGTGTTTACCGTTGGAGTCCATGGGGAGGAGGTTAAGGTATAGGTTAAGGGTTAACCAGGTGTGTTTACCGTTGGAGTCCATGGGGAGGAGGTTAAGGTACAGGTTAAGGGTTAACCAGGTGTGTTTACCGTTGGAGTCCATGGGGAGGAGGTTAAGGTACAGGTTAAGGGTTAACCAGGTGTGTTTACCGTTGGAGTCCATGGGGAGGAGGTTGACGGCGTTCAGGACCTCCACACACAGCCGGTGGTCCGAGCGCCGGTAAGAGATGAGCAGCGTGACGGCCCCGTAACGCTCCGCGCCGTACACGTTCTGACACACACACACACACACACACACACACACACACACACACACACACACACACACACACACACACACACACACACACACACACACACACACACACACGGGCACACACACACACACACACACAGGCACACGCACACACACATGAAGAAATAAGGTCAATGTGAGCACACCACACATGTCTTCATTGGATCGCACACACACGCACACGGGCACGTGCAAGCGCACAAACCCACACAAATAGATGGCCCACTCACCTGCTGGGTGACCTTCCTCTCCAGGAACCTCTCGATGAGCTGCTGGCTGCTGAGGGAGTTGGAGGTGAGGTGGGCCTTCAGGGCCTGAGGGGGGGGGGGGGGGGGGGGGTACCAGGGGGGTGAGGGGGGTACCAGGGGGGTGAGGGGGGGTACCAGGGGGGTTAATGGAGCACACATCTACATCGACAAACTGGATTGGTGCAGCGCATTTCCTAACCAGTGGCCACTCACTTACAATATTTACAATATTGCCTAACATTCACCCATTCATGCACACATTCACACAGCGACGGCGGAGTCAGCCACGCAGGGCGGCAGCCTGCTCGTCTGGAGCAGTCAGGGTGAGGCGCCTCGCTCAGGGGCACCTCGACACTCACAGCTAGGAGGAGCCGGGGATCGAACGGGCAACCTTCCGGTTACCAGCCAACCCGCCACCTACCAACCTCCTGAGCCACATGCCGTACCCACATAAAGGCCTGTGTGCCAAGAGGCCTAACGCAGCAAAACAACAACTAAGAAGAAAACCGAAGCACTGCAAAATCGGATTTATAATATAATACAACCCAGACGGTTTAATAATCAGCTGTTACGGGAGTACGAGTCCGGGGAAACGTCCCTGATCATAGACTTGAAGACAGGAATCCTCCTCACCTTGTACTCTTCAGACTGCAGCGCCAGCAGGGGCAGCCCGTTCCCCTCGGCATGGAAGCACTGCTCCAGACACTGAAGCACAATGAAACAACGCATCACAACACAACACAACAACAACAACAGAACAACACAATAGCACCACACAACACACAACCACAACATAAAACGGGACAACGTAACACAAGCAGTGAGTACCAGCCCCGCTGCCCACTGCCTCGCCCACTGATTTTATATCGTCTCTATTTCATTTCATTTTCAGTTTCATTATTTGGCATCCAATTACAGATTAGTGTTTCGTGTTTTTGTATTTGTGTACCTAGCTACCTCTGACACTGAGGTTAAACCTTACACCCGACTATCAGAAAGGAACCCTTGTATTTTGCACACTGAAACAGCAAAAAAGCTCATTGTGATACTGCTTGTCGGAATCACATGATGCCCCCCCCCCCCCCCCCCCAAGGTCTCAGGTGTGTGGGTGTGTGTTTCGTAAGACAGCAGAGGGCAGCGCCTGAATACGACGAGGTAAGCTGACAGGTCATGCTCATGCTAATATAGGCCTAAATGTAAACACACAGTACAATAACACAAAGGAAACTTCTGTTGAATAAATGTCTTGCCAACGCAGGCAGAACAATCCCTAACAACATGTCAGTTCAAGGCTTCAACTGTTCAACTTTAAGCCAATGAGAAACCAGCCGCAGTAACCAGTGTCTGCCCATAGGGGGTGCTGTTGCATAGGTTTTGACGCGAGTGCGAGGCGGACCGACCTCAAGGGTGTACAGCAGCCGCTGGGCGAAGACCATCAGGCCCTCGAGCTGGGAGTGCTGCGAGGCCACCTGGTGGAGGCTCTTCACTGAGTTGGTCCACAGAGGGGTCAGCATGCTGGACCGTTGGGGAGAGAGGAGCACCCAGGGGTTGGGAGAGGAGCAGAGAGTGAATGTAAATGAAACGGTAAATGGACTGCATTTATATGGAGCAAGGACCAAGATCCAAACCGTGTGAGACAAGCGGACAGCGAGACCGAAAAGAGGCACTATGACTGAGAGAGAAGGGTTCTGTAGTGAGTAGGAACCACAGCCAAGATCCAGTGAAAGTCTTTGTTCCCCCTGCTGGGAGGAGCGAGACGGTACCTGTTGAAGTTCTCCTGGACCAGGTTCTCGTTCAGGTAGGTGAGCTCTCTCTCCAGGAACACCATGAGGGGACCCACCGCCTGACCGCAGCACAACACAAAACACACAAACAAGCAAAGCAACACAAAACAAACGTTAAAAAGGGAGAGCGTGGATCGGAGAGTTCTTAGTCTTAAGGGTTAGTCTTACGTCCTCTGTGGACTTGGAGGGGATCCGGCGCCTGGTGGTCATGCTCTTCACGTGGGTCTCAATGTCTGTGTTCAGCTAGAGAGAGAGAGAGAGAGAGAGAGAGAGAGAGAGAGAGAGAGAGAGAGAGAGAGAGAGAGGAGAGAGAGAGAGAGAGAGGGGGAGAGGGGGAGAGGGGGAGAGAGAGAGAGAGAGAGAGAGAGGGGAGAGAGAGAGAGAGGGGGAGAGGAAGAGAGAGAGAGACAGACAGACAGACGGACGGACGGACGGACGGACGGACGGACGGACGGACGGACGGACGGACGGACGGACGGACGGACGGACGGAGAGAGAGAGAGAGAGAGAGAGAGAGAGAGAGAGAGAGAGAGAGAGAGAGAGAGAGAGAGAGAGAGAGAGAGAGAGAGAGAGAGAGAGAGAGATGAATATTATAATTATATTTGGCTCTTTCTCCTGACGGTATACTGACTGGTATTTACTGACTTGTTCTCCTACCTTTTCGACTGGCTGGTTCTCATATCTGTTTACTGACTGGTGTTTACTGCCTGGTTCTCCTACCTGTTTACTGACTGGTGTTGGCTGACTGGTGTGTGTTTACTGGCTGGTTCCCCTGCGTCTTTACTGACTGGTGTGTACCGCCTGGTTCTCCTACCTGTCTGCTGACGGTGTGTGTTTACCGCCTGGTTCTCCTACCTGTCTGCTGAGGGTGTGTGTTTACCGCCTGGTTCTCCTACCGGTCTGCTGAGGGTGTGTGTTTACCGCCTGGTTCTCCTACCTGTCTGCTGAGGGTGTCCAGGGCCGAGCGGATCTCCTTCTCCAGCACCCCCTGGGCCTGCCGCAGCTGGGAGTCCAGCGTGTTGCTGAACTGGCTCTCTGCGATCACGTGATTGGTGCGTTCCCGGAGCCCCGCCCAGTTGAGCTGGGTGGGGAGGCGGGTCAGCACGGAGCGGAGGTGCTCCAGGTCGTTGACCACCACGCACAGCTGGGGGGGGGGGGGGCAGGGGGGAGACAGGGGTGGACGGCGGGGAGGAGACAAGGGGGGGGGGGGGCAGGGGGTGGAGAGGGGGGAGGACAGGGGGGGACAGGGGGGGACAAGAGGGGCGGCAGGCGGGGGGCAGGGGGGCAGGGGGGGGGGGACAGGGGGGAGAGAAGGGGAGGCTGTTAGTGAGAACAGGGCGGTCTCTTAAAGGTGTAGGCATGCTTTAAGAGCTGTGGTTGGAGTGTAATCTGTCAGAAAATGTGCATTTAGTCCCTTTGGATAAAAGAATGCATGCTAAATTACAAAATATCAAATACATATCGATATGTGATGTGTATTTAATATAAGTATGTCATCGAGTTAAAGAGCAACCAACGACTACGGGGAAAACACCACATTAGGCTAGTTTTGCAATCACTCTCCCTGATTGGCTGAGATGATCCAAGGTCCCGCCCCCTCACCATGTTGACGGCCACTCCGTGGTCCGAGTCCTCCGACAGCACCCGGACACGCCCCTTCAGGAGCTGGCAGTAGGTGACCACGATCCTACACACGTCCTGATGCGCACACACACAGACACACACACGTACACGCATATGCACACACGCATACAGGTGAACATGCACTCACGGACACACACACAAACACGCAAGCACGCACAAACACACACACACACACACACACACACACACACACACACACACACACACACACACAATTGACCATGTTATACAGATAATAAAACATTTTACATTTTACTTTGTCTTCAACAACAACATCCCCGCACAAACCCCCACACACACAAACATAATGACCATGTTATACACACAATAAAACACACATCATTTAACTTTGACTCCAACACAAACACACACACACACACACACACACACACACACACACACCCATTTAATGACCATGTTATCAGCCTAATAAACGACATATGATCTAACTTTGACTCTGTCACACCACACACGCACACATTCCACAGAATCAGCTCCGACGGCGCCTCATCGATCCCTCAACCCCCGCCCTCCTCCCGCCTACAACAATACGTGTGACATCACAAAACACGCAGCCTATCAGAGCCCGGCGGGGGCGGGACCCACCTCGGTGAGCTTGACCATGAGCATGAAGCCCTCCTCGGGGTCGGGCCAGGACAGCTGCTCCCACAGCCGGCAGATGGGCTGCACACACGTCACCAGGTCCACGGCCGAGGAGCTGTGCTTGATGGGCACCGAACCCGTCTGCAGGGGCTTGAGCTGGGGGAGAGGGGAGAGGGGGGGAGACCAGAGGGGAGACCGGAAGGACGGACCGGGGGGGGGGGGGGGGGGCGTTAGGACGGACCAGGGGAGAGACCGTAAGGATGGACCATAGGGGCCGTAGGGACGGCCCAAAGGAGAGAGAGAGAGAGAGAGAGAGAGAGAGAGAGAGAGAGAGAGAGAGAGAGAGAGAGAGAGAGAGAGAGAGAGAGAGGGGGAGAGGGGGAGAGAGAGAGAGAGAGAGAGAGAGAGAGAGAGAGAGAGAGAGAGAGAGAGAGAGAGAGAGAGACCAGAGAGACCAGAGAGAGAGAGAGACCAGAGAGAGAGAGAGACCAGAGAGAGAGAGACCAGAGAGAGAGAGAGAGAGAGAGACCAGAGAGACCAGAGAGAGAGAGAGAGAGACCAGAGAGAGAGACCAGAGAGAGAGAGAGAGAGAGAGAGAGAGAGAGAGACCAGAGAGAGAGAGACCAGAGAGAGAGAGACCAGAGAGGGAGACCAGAGAGAGAGAGAGAGAGAGAGAGAGAGAGAGAGAGAGAGAGAGAGAGAGAGAGAGAGAGACTTCTAAGGTGCTTAGAGTCACAGTATCTCGGTTGTGATTGAAAGATTGTCCAACTGACCTTTACCCCCCGGTATGTCTGAAAGATCTCTGTTCTTTATTGGACTCTGACACTCTCTCTCCCCCACCTCAACACACACTGGACAATGTGCTATTGAGTAATATTTATATCTACCTCAGGCTCTTTCTTTTTATGTTTTTATGCAATTTCAATTATGTGCAATATTGCTCACTTTTCATTGACTTTTGACTTTTACTGTTTGTCCATTTTGTTGTCTGTCTGTTGACTGACTTGTTCAGCTCCTGGAGGCCTGAATTTCCCCAAGGGGGTGAATAAAGTATCAACAACGCATCTGAACATAGAAGGCTATGGGTGGAGGTCCTACACACTGGAGGCTGTGGGTGGAGGCTCTACCTGGTCAACCTGCACCGCCCGCTCCACCCGGTCCAGGGTGGTGCTGAAGGCCTTGTTCAGCCAGTAGGGCAGGGCGTCACGGAACCGCTCGTGGAAGTCGGTCAGCTCTATGTGGTCCCTGAAAGAGCAGTCATGTTATACGCACGCACGCACGCACGCACGCACGCACGCACGCACTCACGCACGCACGCACGCACGCACGCACGCACGCACGCACGCACGCACTCACGCACGCACGCACACACACGGACAGACAGACAGACATATATAAACACACACACACGTTATTTAGTGATTAATTATCTCTCTGTTAAGCGGAGGAAAAGTTCAAATGAAGCATTCTGCCCTTAAAGTGCTCAAATTTGACTAAATTGTTCTCTGGTAAGATATGGAAGCTATTAAAAATTGTATAATAGTTACATTATTTAATAGTAAAGTAGATAATAAGAAAGCCTCAAATGAAAATAAAAGTACCAATACCTCAAAATTGTATTAAACTGGAGGACTAGAGTAAAGTTTGTTTCTGACCCTGAACCAGGCGATATATATCCCATATATATCCTATAAACATAATGTTTTCATACCGATTGTGACCCTCTGATATCCTGTCTGGTTCATTAGTGTGTGTGTCCCGGGGTGTGTTTCTGTGTGTGTCTATCTGTGCTGAGTTCTGAGGACCAGCCTGGGGACCTCTTCTGCAGGAAGGCCTTGTCCTTGTGGATGGACTGCAGGCTGAGGTAGACGGGGAACAGGCTGCTGGCCAACGCCGGCTCCATCAGGCCCTCCATCAGGAGGAAGGACACCCGCAGCTCCTCAGCGAGCTGGGGGAGGGGGGGGGGGGGGAGGGAGGGAGGGAGGGAGGGGGAGGTATGATGGATGAGAGGGGAGAGGTTAGAGGGTGAGGGAAAGAGGGAGGAAAGGAGAGAGGAGGAGAGAGGGAATGGAGAGGAGATAGGAAAGGATCAGGCAAGGGGAGGACAGGTTTGGAGAGATATGATAGAGGAGAAGGGGAGGGGAGAGAGGAGGAGGGAAACATTTACATTTACATTCAGGGCATTTAGCAGATGCTTTTATCCAAAGCGACTTAAAATAAGCACATTTGTCAGAAGAAAGAGGAACAACAATATATCGCTGTCAAGAAGTAATATTCAGCGATATATTGGATGTTGGAGTAAGGATGTTCCTAGAACCCAAGCACTAAAGATCACTAGGTTAACCCATTCCCCGTAGACAACCAAGACAGCTAGGATAAGACGCTGCACAATGCTAGGTACAATATTTAAGTGCAAGGACGTACATCATACAATAAGTGTGTACATTAAATGCCAGGACGTACAACATTCAAAAGGTAAGAGGATGGAAAGGAGAGAGGGGAAGAGAGGGAAGGGAGAGGAGATAGGAAAGGACTTAGCGAGGGGAGATTGGGACAGGTTTGGAGAGGAGAAGACATCTGAGGACAGGTGGAAGGCGAACGGCGGAGGAATGACATCCAGAGAGACGACATGTTTCCTCCTGAATCAGGCCGGTAGTGAGTTCACTGAGAGCAACTGCGTCACTCACCAGGGAGTCAATCCGCTGATAGACAACGGTGAACATATCCACCTGCACAGTGCTTTACATAGAAGAAAGAAAGGGGAAGGAACTGTAAAAAAAACTCACTGACACTGCGTGTGTTTATTAAGCCTTTGACACTACGTACCCATTGCACTATTTCGTACTTCCTATTTCATTATCCATTGCACATATGTACGTACTATATGTCTGTATAATATATCTCTATAGGTAATCATGTGTTGTTTATGATTGTGCTGCTATCAATGTTTTACTCGATACCCGAGCATTTGCTTCGGGCTGGTCTGAGTGCGTCTGCCTTCCCCCACGTGGTGTGTTGGCTCTACCTCACCTGACAAACACCCGGTTATAGACAGTTTTGCAGTTCTTCACGTCCTCTTGCACTTCGTTGGTCAGGTGGGCAAGGGCGCCCACAATCTCGGCCAGTTCCTGGGGTACGATACGCACAACACAGGATCAGTGTTACATTAACCTTGAGAGCGTTTAGCAGACGCTTTTATCCAAAGCGACTTACAATAAGTACATTTGTCAGAATAAAGAAAAACAACAATTTATCGCTGTCGGTACAGTAAGGATCTTCATAGAACTTGCCAAGCACTAACAATCACTAGGTTAACCCATTCCCCGTATACAACAAAGACAGCTAGGATAAGATGCTACACGATGCTAAGTAAAATCTTTCAGTGTAAGGCCGTACAACATACAATAAATGCGTAAGAGGGGTGTGGGGGGGGAGTGAGGGGAGGCTATTTAGAGGCGAGGTGAACTCTAAACAAGTGATTCTTGATAAGAATAGAGTAATAACGGATGGAAGAACTAATAAAAACTTTATTTCATCAGTCCGTTGACAGCCAGAAGGTTAGTCGTGATAATCACCTTGGTCATCGGTTGGTGTAAACCCTTCTTCGTTTTGAACCAGTCCTCAGTCCCTTCCTAAGGAGGAGAAACCACTGCATGGTGTGAGGAGGGGAGATAAAAACCACAGCGACGACACTAACGACCACCACAACATCTGTATCGTCTGTGTACGGTCAGCACTCACCAGCACCGCAGCTCTGACCTCCGCCTGCAGCTCAAAGTCAGCTGGGTTCAGCTTCTGGAAGGCCTTCATCTTACAGATCTGCACCAGAATCCTGGAGAAACCAGACCCACAAGCAGCCACTCAGGGAAGGGAAGGGTCTACGGTCAGATGAACGGTCAAACGTCAGACAGACAGACAGACAGACAGACAGACAGACAGACAGACAGACAGACAGACAGACAGACAGACAGACAGACACACACACACACCCACAGACAAACACACACAATCCTGAAGGGCTTTGGACTCAGTTACTGCTCCTTGTGGGGGGGGGGGGGGGGGGGGTCTCTGAGGCAGGGCTACAGGCGTCTCTGTGCAGTACCTGAGCAGGGTGTGCAGTCGGGGGGTGGCTTTCGGAGTGGGGGGGAAGATGTCCCGGTACTTAGACACCAGGTCCAGGCCGTGACGGAGGAACCCGTGCAGAGAATCCCGGAGCTCTTGTTTCTAGAGAGGAGACACGTCGGTGACTCTGCCTGAAGCCCTGCAGCAGCCGGCCTTCATCGAGGTCGCTGCTCTACCGCCGCATTTTATATTTATGTTTTTGAGAATGCTTATTGAAATAAAAGTGTTGAAGTGAAGTGAGTGAGTGTGTCTGAGGCTCACCTGCTGGTGCGGCGGCTCTTGCTGGTGCCAGTGATACTCTATGCTGGTGATCTGCTGGAACAGCACAGAGGAGTCCACCTCTAAGCTCTGGTACAGTTTACTGTACGCCACCCACTTCCTGCCAGAGAGCACAGCCGTCAGACACACTGTGGTGCAGGAGTCTGGAGCTTGATTATTACACTTACACGTACAGTACAAAACCAAATAGAAAATGACGCACTGGACAACAGACAGTGAGTGGCAGGGTGACATGGCACGGTGTTAGCACCACAAACCTAAGAGTACAACGTCCCACTTTAGTCACCATGGCTGTTTGAACATGGAACATCCCATCTGTTTTACCTACTGACCCCACTATCCCTAAATAGGACCCACAGCCACTGTCAGTTCTCCTTACTAAACACTTCTATAAACTGTAGAGCTATGACATGACTAAGGATGTTTCTGTTTTTTATTGACGTGCCAGGAAATGACTATGAATAGGCGTTTGATTGGGTGAAAAACGATGTAACAAGATGGCTCTGTCCATGCCCAGTTTAGTGTTACCACCACAGTTTGGTTCTATCTCCACAAATCTTTGTGCGTACTCATTTCTGGCTCTTTGTTCGGCGCATCTGATCTTTCATATGTGTTGATAGTATAGTGTGAGTGCAGCACAACGGGCACCACACACACACACACACACGCACGCACGCACGCACGCACACACACACACACACACACACACACACACACACACACACACACACACACACACACACACACACACACACACACACACACACACACACAGACAGACAGACAGACAGACAGACAGACAGACAGACAGACAGACAGACAGACAGACAGACAGACGCACGCACGCACGCACGCACGCACGCACGCACGCACGCACGCACGCACGCACGCACGCACGCACGCACAGGCAGCCTTAAGGGTTGGGTGGCTCACCCTATGTCCTGCTGGAAGAGCGGCAGGTTGTTCTGCGTGGCGTACAGCTCCAGCAGCATCTGACCCTCGCCGCTCATCTCTCCCTTCCACGGGACCCCCTCCTGGGACAGCAAAGGCAGCATGAAGGGGTCTGCCCACAGGTACAGAGTCAGGGTTGTGTCCCGGCCGGTGTACCGGGGTGGGGGGGCGCAGTGCCTACCTGCTGCTTGGTGATGAACGCCTGGACGAACTTCTGCAGGACGCCGCAGTAGTTGGTGTAGGCGCCCCGTCCAGCGCTCAGGGTCGCATCTCTCTGTCAGCCAGGAAGTCAACCAGGAACACAACCATGAACACAACCAGGAACACAACCAGGAACACAACCAGGAACACAACCAGGAACACAACCAGGAACACAACCATGTAAACAACCAGGAACACAACCAGGAACACAACCATGAACACAACCAGGAACACAACCATGAACACAACCAGGAACACAACCAGGAACACAACCATGAACACAATCAGGAACACAACCATGAACACAACCAGGAACACAACCATGTACACAACCTTGAACACACCCTGGGTGTGTTCATGGTTGTGTTCCTGGTTGTGTTCCTGGTTGTGTTCCTGGCTGTGTTCATGGGTGTGACACCCATGAACACAACCAGGAACACAACCAGGAACACAACCATGAACACAACCAGGAACACAACCAGGAACACAACCAGGAACACAACCATGTACACAACCATGAACACAACCATGTACCCAACCAGGAACACAACCATGAACACAACCAGGAACACACCCATGTACACAATCAGGAACACACCCATGTACACAACCATGAACACACCCATGAACACAACCAGGAACACAACCATGAACACAACCAGGAACACAACCAGGAACACAACCAGGAACACACCCATGAACACAACCATATGCAAAGAACGTCTCGCAGTCACGTTTTGTTTTCTATGAATAGCTTTACTGTACCGACAGGTATGTTGTTTCTTCTGACCTATGTACACATTGTAAGTGGCTTCGGGTAGAAAAGTCTGCTAAAAGCCCTGAATGTAAATGTTCTTTGTTTGTATATGCAGAAGATATAGACGATAAATGATAGACAAAATACGATTGCTTTTACATTGACATTAACATTTGCATTTAGGGCATTTAGCAGACGCTTTTATCCAAAACGACTTACAATAAGTAAATAAGTGCCATGCCCTTACAGTTGCTAGTTTAACCCATTCTCCGTATACAACAAAGATAGCTAGGGTGAGACACTACACAATGATAAGTACTATTATTAAGTGGCAGGACGTACAACATACAATGAGTGCGAACATTAAGTAACAGTTTTCCATTACATAACCGCTCGCTTTTATTTTAAGTGTTTATTCGCACTCTGAAATGAGCAAAACGTAACGTACAAACAACGCTAAGCCGTTGCGTGTTGTTGATGAGCTCGCTGTTGGCCCACCTCTTTGTGGATGAACTTGAGGTTAAGGTGGCAGCGCCCGCGGTCGGGGTACGTCTCAGTCCGGGGCTCCAGCTCGTACCAGCTGTCCTCTGTGCATCGGAGGTCCTGGGTGTGGGGAGAGGAGATCTTAACAACGGTGGTTTGATAAGCAACGTGTGACGGATGGAGGAACAACGAGGTCGATAGGAAGATTTACCCGAAGCTTTAAGACAATGAATCCCAGAAAGTCGTCTGCCCCCTTTTCCTTTTTGGCGTCTTTGATCATCCTATGAAGACAGCAGTAGGATTGGTCTTGTCTTCATGTCTTAATGTAAAGGCTTAATGTAAAGGTAAGGGCATCCCTTAATGTTAAGGCTTAATGTAAAGGTAAAGGCATCCCTTAATGTTAAGGCTTAATGTAAAGGTAAAGGCATCCCTTAATTCAATTTCAAAGTGTTTATTGTCATATGCATAAATGATATACATACATTTAATGTAAAGGCTTAATGTAAAGGTAAGGGCATCAATTAATGTAAAGGCTTAATGTAAAGACCTCCCTTAAGGAGAGGCTCTTGGTCTCAGAGAAGTCCTCCTACCTTCTCAGACTGTTGAAGTTGGTCTTGAGGTCCTCCTACCTTTTCAGACTGTTGAAGTTGGTCTTGATGTCCTCCTACCTTCTCAGACTGTTGAAGTTGGTCTTGAGGTCCTCCTACCTTCTCAGACTGTTGAAGTTGGTCTTGAGGTCCTCCTACCTTCTCAGACTGTTGAAGTTGGTCTTGAGGTCCTCCTACCTTCTCAGACTGTTGAAGATGCTCTTGAGGTCCTCCTACCTTCTCAGGCTGTTGAAGTTGGTTTTGAGGTCCTCCTACCTTCTCAGACTGTTGAAGTTGGTCTTGAGGTCCTCCTACCTTCTCAGACTGTTGAAGTTGGTCTTGAGGTCCTCTAGTTTCTGGGCCAGAGACAGCTGCTCATCTCTGTCCCTGAAGGAGTAAACAGAGCCAGTGAGGAGGTGTGGAGGAGAGGGGAGAAGAGCTGCTGATGATGGGAACAACGAGAAAAACCGCACTCTGAAAGATCGTCTCACCACATCTCTAAGTGGAAACTCGCTCCTTCGGTGTCCTCAAACTCACTGGAGACAGGAACAACACAACCACAAGAACACACTGTTAAAGGGATGACTGCTGCAACCAAACAGACACACGCGCACACACACACGCGCACACACACACGCGCACACACACACACATACACACATCCACTCACACTCGCACACACACGCCCTCACAGTATGAAGATCTCGTTCCAGACAGGGTTGAGGGTCTGCCACTTGATTTCCGTTCTGTAGATGCTCTCGTCCGCCGCGGCGTCCTTCACCACCGACTTGCGGGGTTTGGCCCTGGAGCTCCGAGCGCGACTCTCCTTCTCATCCTCTAGGATGGTCAGCAGGCAGTAGGGGTCGCTGAACCCTGGGACACACACACACACACACACACACGCAGTAACGCACACGCATCCGGCAAGCATACAAACACGAGCGCACACATGAATGCGCACGCACACGCACACAAACACACGCACGCATGCACGTACACTCACAGGCACACGCACGCACACAAACACGTGCGCACATACACTCACACAAACACAAACACACACACAGGCATGCATGCACACATGCACACACACGCACGGACACGAATACACACACACCAGGAGGTCTTAGGTCAGGTGAAGGTGACTGTAATATTTTGAATACAACCGGTTGAGGTACTCACCACTGATGTCTTTTCCCAGAATCCCCTTGGCCTCCTTCACCGTGGCCATCAGACAGTACACAGGGGGCTGTGGAAAGAAGACCGTCGTCACATTCAACAAACGGACGCTTTGTAGAACCTGAAGGCCATATTTGGAGAAGTAGGGTTTAGTCAGTAGTGTTAATGGGTCATCTCAACCTCCTGTTCTCACCTCACAACTCCGGACTTTCTCCATCAAGCTGTCGTGCTCTGATTGGCTCATCGGGAAGGCCTGAAAAAAAAAAAAGTGAGAGGCAGACCCCAAAGAAACCTGACAGCCTTCTAGATGACTCCTGCAGGACTAAGTATGAGCTCGTACAATGACAGAGTGCACGGGGGCAGGGGTGGTTAGTACTTCTCTGATGTAGCTGTGGAGCTGTCCGTCTGAGAAGGTCTCGCCGGAGGCAGGCTTCCCCAGTTTGTGGACGATGGTGTACAGCAGCTCCCGATACAACGGCTTCAGCTGTACAAAAGGAGATGCAGATGGAGTCAGAGGTGTCAGCTGTATTCAGCCCATCCAGACTCTTCCCTGGGGTTTACTCTGAGTGGGTCTGGAGTCTGCTGTCCCTGGCTGTAGCCTTGCATGGCTGAAGCCACCATCGGTGTGTGAAGGCGTGGTTTGTGACCGAATTGTCCATGACCGCGGTTTCCCTATTGGTCATTATTGCACCAATAGAAAGCAGGAAGAGGAAGTCAGGCCTCACCGCTAGCTGCTACCTGACTCCTGCTCAACCCTGATTGGACGATGGCACGAGCAGCGAGGAGGAAAGAGAGAACCGATTCCTATACCTAAATGTTTTTTGATAATATTATCTTCCGTAAAGGGAAGTGGTGTAGGAATATACACTGTGTGTTGACAGGTGGACATGATGTGCGTGATACATTGCAAGTGAGGTGATAAGGTAATGGCTGGGGTTGGTTAACCAAGGTTTGAACCGGATTTGAGAAAAGAGAGTCTTTGCGTTCTTGCATTTCAAAATGCAAGCACGCATAAAGTAAAGGATTAATGCATTTGCATGCCATCCCAAACCACGTACAACGTCAAACATGTTGCATTTTGAAATGCAACATGTTCGACGTTGTACGTGGCATGCAAATGCATTAATCCTTTACTTTATGGATCCTCAGTTATGTGGTTCCTGAAGACTTAGTTTTATTCCACTGAATATATAACAAATACAGAGATGTATCGTAAATTATTTTGTAGTTATTATCCTGGTATATTATATGCATGAAATAGATATGTGAAATAGACGCAGCATACTTCAAGCTCTTTATGTTTTCTCTCCTTCTCTTCTGGGTCCTCATCATCTTGTAGATCCTGAGAACAGTCAGACTTTGACTTAACACCAAAACCACGCAGTAATCTGAGATCGATAGTGGGTACAGGATGCACGTCCATCTCACCCTTCTCTCCTTCTTCCTGGTCATTCCTAGCTTACGTGTGTTGCCGGGCGAGATCTGACAAACGAGGCGAGGAAACATGAAACACACACGAGGAGATATTCCATCACAGACAGGAGAACTATAAGGAGAGATGGAGACGGACGCGTGGAACCGTGAGTCCTTCTACCTGTCTGTGTCGATTCCGAGGGGAGCCAGGAACCCGCTGTGAAGGAACAGTGAGTGGGTGAGGGTTAGGGTCATTAAGAATGAATGACGAATGAATGGGTAACTGTGAAGGAACAGTGAGTGGGTGAGGGTTAGGGCCATTAAGAATGAATGACGAATGAATGGGTAACTACTGGAACACACAGACACACACACACACACACACACCCACAACCCCCGCCCCACACACACACACACACACACACACACACACACACACACACACACACACACACACACACACACACACACACACACACACAAACACACATAATAACAAATAAAATAACAAAATAAGTAATGGCAAACTAACTGTTGACTACTGAATATTAAATTGAATGTAGAATATTGACAAAGCTGAGGTATTGCGGCACACAAACACAAACACACACACCCACACCCACACACAGACACACACAGACACACACACACACACACACACACACACACACACACACACACACACACACACACACACACACACGCACACACACACAGACACACACACACACACACCGACCTACACACACTGAATAAACAGCATGTGAGCATTGACACTGACATTTATCCTTTCATACAAAAATACCCTGCATTCTGAGTACACATGTTGTTGCCAAGCACAGGTTATTTTGTGCGTTTGTATTTTCTTTCAATTATTCAATTTACAGGAAATACTGTATTTAATAAAAATCGTTATGTTTTGGATTGAAAGATAAGCAAAGGGTGTGAGTTATCACCATGCCGGTAAGACAGCTGCGTCAGTGAAAAGCTTCCTCGTCGAGTCAGATAAGGAAACTGACTCTTCGCTATAACACTCTCATCAGTTCTCTGCAGCACCATACTTGCAGGCATGTATTCAAATTGCGATGTGCAAAACCTGACATTCTCTGACTGCCTCTTTCATACTGGAGGTATACATTCAGAGTGTGCAATGAAACAAAAACAAACAGAGCCCTCTTTCTCTCTTTTTGAACACCCACTCACCCACTCACAAACACACACACACACAACACACACACACACACACACACACACACACACACACACACACACACACACACACACACACACACACACACACACACACACACACACACACAGAGGAGTGACATGCTTAATAAGGCATTAGTTGACGAATCGCTCAGATGAATCATACAGTACATTTTTTAAAATAGCAGTTAGGCCGAAATAACTTCCTGTTTCTCCTCCGATGACTTCCTCTACTCATATACTGCACATACCTTCTTTATTCTACATATTTTAAACTAACTAAAACCACAACCACTTGGTCATCTAAATATTCAATTTGATATAGACAGAACACAGAACCACTGAGTGTGACAGATCGTACCCCCAGATCACACAGACTCAGTTATTGCCCACAGACCTCAGCTGAGGGTAGCAGAGCAAAAAAAAAGCCCCTTCTGTCCACGTCATGGGACGGCCCGTACCTGGTCAGGTGCATCCATGGAACCGTCTCCGGGGACGGCCAACCCACTTTGCGACTTGGACGCCATGGTGGCGAGGGATCAACAGCTGGTGCTCCCCTGCTGTAGGAGTTAGAAGGAGGTAAGGCACGCTTGGAACGTGCAAAAGGTCCCAGCTTATCACTGGAGAGATACTGAGACACTGAGAGAGAGGAGAGAGAGACACAGAGAGAGAGAGGAGAGAGGAGAGAGAGAGAGAGAGAGGGAGAGAGAGAGAGGGACTGAGAGAGAGAGAGAGAGAGAGAGAGAGAGAGAGAGAGAGAGAGAGAGAGAGAGAGAGAGAGAGAGAGAGAGAGAGAGGGACTGAGATACAGAGAGAGAGAGAGGAGGAGAGAGAGGCGTCTACGAGCTGTTTGATATCCACTTTTATGACAAAGCCGGAAGTCCTGACTTCCTGTCGAAGGCGGTAACTGTTATGCATTAGTGTTTCTTCATCTGGGGCGATGGGACAGTTGGGGGTTGATTACATCTCAACAGCTTGTCATCTTTTCTCATAAGCCTTACACAAATACATCCTGTGGACACAAGCTAGACGGACATATAAGGCCTACCCCAACCTGACCACAGCTCTTGAGCAAAGAGTTTTGAGGCGTCCTCTCGATAAATACCCATACCCTTGGAGACACTTTGCATAGTCTGCCTCGGCCTTGTCTATGGGAGTTTTCAACCTCTACACAAAACAAAACCTATCTAATATACAGCCAGTGAGGGTGAGATTGCGGTCAATAGATGTATGTGTTCTTTCTCTCCTTCTCATCCAGTAAGCGTTTCCATCCAACCCCACTCTAGGCCAGTTTCACTAGTACCACATAGTTCTCGGAATTAACTAAGAAGTGAAGGTTAGTGGGTCTTGCAAAAGTGCCAACTTCTCTGCGTCTGGCAATGCCTCCTGTGAGAGTGGGACCACAGACAGCTCTCTCACACGTGCTGTCTCTTGGTCACCATAACCTCTTTGCTACTCACGGTTTAATGGAAATATATGAAGAATAACCTTCCTTGGGAGGTCTTCAAAACATTGTCTGATAAACTGATAAACACATCCTGTGACCGATATCTTTGTTACATACAGGGAATGGGTTAACCTAGTGATGGTTAGTGCTTTGCACTTAGTTCTATGAGCATCCTTAATGTACCAACAGAGATATATTATTGTTCACCTTTTTCTGACAAATGTACTCATTGTAAGTCAATTTGGATGAAAGCGTCTGCTAAATGCCCTATTATGTAAATGTTAATGTTCATTGTAGGGATTGTATAGAGACTAGACTAAATAGCTCAGACTTTTATACTGTTGGTATAAACTGTATATGTAAAATAAAATAAAAACGATCACAGTAGAGGACTACTATGGGCAAATTACTCCAGGATAATAAAGGATACACCTCATCATTATATGGAATAGATCCTGCAGCGTCCGCGCTACAGAGCCTCTATTTACTAGCTCAGACGCCCTTACGTCACGGTGTGGGCGGAGCCTGATGCGGAAGTGCAGGTGCATCGACGTATTCTCCGTCGTCGCAACACACACTCACGCACTACCAGCGTAGTACGAGCCGCCAGACACATACACACACACAAGATACCACTTCGATTCCCGTCACATCATCCGTTTCCCCGTCCTTTAGAGCAACACGCGTGGGAGGACGTCGAGATGGCGCTGAACAAGAACAGCTCCGAGTCGGGGGGCGTCATCATCAACAACAGTGAAAGGTAACTCATCACGCAGCTCGTTAACTAAGCACCAACCTCACCCCTCTCTGGCTGTCTGTGGGCACGATGTCGTCCGATCCACGTCCATTACTTCAAACTACTCGTACATCAGCTGACAGACAGTCCATCATGGACGGAGATCGGACCCGCGTCCCGTCCTGACTGAGGCTGGTCCACTCGGGACTTTCTGCTCCTGGATGAACAACATCCCCTGCCAGGGTTCATAATCCACGGACTGTATGGACGGTGGACGGGCATACAACGGGATAAGGTTGACAGACAACGGCTTCATAATCTGACGTTTTATCGTTCGAGGAAACGCTGTCACGAACCTTTGAGTTAATGATCCACAGCGAGGCCACTGGGCAAGGCCTGGCGCTTACTGGGATCTCAGTTTACTGGTGGAGTTATGCACATGTGTTGTTGGGTCGTGGTGAATAATGCAACGTTATGAAACCCTTCAGCATGGACTACAACCAAACCATATGGTTTTGCAATAGTACTTGGAGCTGGTTTGGACTCGTATTTGCAATTGTTTTACTCCTTACCATTAAGTCATCAAGCAGATGACTTATCCAAAGCAACATAGTGTATTATGAAGTTGGGGTTAGTCATTTTGCTCAAGGATTCCCGCAGAGGTGGAATGCAGACACACTGGGATTAACCCCCCAGACCCTAGGAGCTGGGATAAAAAGTATCCGGCCCCGGTATGAAATCCTCTGATCTCTGGTACCATCCTAGTGTCTTCCTCTGATCTCCTCCTGTGTGCTCTCCCTTCCAGTATCCTGATGAACCACGACAGCGTGGAGCTGGTGTTCTGTGAGGCCGACAGCCTCCCGGAGGCCTTCAGGAAGAGCAAGAAGGGAAGCATCTATCTAACGCCCTACAGGGTGAGAGATGAGGGCCACACAGCCCACCACGCACATCATCGTCCTCATCGTTACCTTTTACATTCTGATGCTGTAGCTATATATAGAACAGTTCATTCCACCCGATGGAACTGAAGCCTTTTGAAGTTTTATAAAAACTAAATGCTGGTGGAGAAAATGAAAAGCTTTTAAAGACAGGCCTCGAGTCAAGGCTAGGTTCTTGTGCTGCCATCTGAAGGTGGAAATGCATCAATACTGACTTAACCCCGTTCTTTATGATTTAAAAGACTGAGTAATCTTTTAATGTGCAAGCCAAATGTAAGTTTGATGTTATCGTCAATGAAGAAAGGTTAATAATGTGTGGACTTGATTTGCTCATTGACCCAAAACATATCACATAACAGTATTAGCCTCACAGCCTCATTAGCCTCTTCTAGATAATTCCGTTGCATTTTCAACCCCTTAAATGAGTTGGTGTGTGCCACGGCGCAGGTGATCTTCCTGGCCAAGGGGAAGGACGCCCTGCAGTCCTTCATGATGCCCTTCTACCTGATGAAGGGCTGTGAAATCAAGCAGCCCGTCCTCGGAGCCAACTACATCAAGGGCTCCGTCAACGCCGAGCCCGGAGGTACGACCGCCACCCCGGCCACCTACAGTACATATCCCCTGTAAGACAGTCACAGCCTCTCTGTAATGCAGTCACAGGCCTCCCAGCCTCTCTTCAAGGCAGTCCCAGGCCTCACAGCCTCTCTGTAAGACAGTCACAGCTCTGAGTAGAATCCCGCGCGGTCGTTGTTGTCGTGGACCGGGGTAGGATGAATGGGTTTGGTTTCCCGGGCTGTGCTCGGGTGTATGACGGGAATCATGTATAAATAATCACTCAACCCTAACCAGGGATACACGGGGAGGAGCACATTAGTGTAGGACATCCATGTGTTTCTAATGCAAGCACTAGAATGCACACAAAACATTCGCCTGTTTGAGATGTAATCATATTGAAGCGGGCTGCGTGTGTTCCAGGCGGCTGGGAAGGCGCCGCGACGTTCAAGCTGGTCTTCGCTGCCGGCGGAGCCATCGAATTCGGCCAGTGCATGCTGCAGGTGGCCGCCCAAGGTACGGGGACAGAACCGCATGGAGGGGAGGTCATTGCTCCCAGACGTGGTTGATGACTAATAATCACGTGGTTGATGATCATTCATCCATCACTGATCATCGCTCGCGGGCGGGAGATTGTGTGACACCGGAGTCGTGAGGATTGATTGTTTGTTGAAGATTCATCGATCGTGTGATTGATAACTCACCTGTGGTCCCTTATGCCCCGCAGCGTCCAGAGGTCAGCCAGCGACGGCCGGGTTTGGCGGCTGCCCATACATGGCCAACGGGGCGTACGCCTACCCCCCGCCCCCCACCACCAACGGGATGTACCCGGCCGGCCCCCCGCCGGGCTACAACTACCCCAATGCCCCGCCCACAGGTACACTCAGTAGGAACTTTACTAGTAAAGGTGACGCATTATGCCACCAGGTGTGAGTGTGATTAGCCGTTACAAGCCGTTTTGAAAATCTGCCTCTTCTGACGTCCACCTAGATGTGTGTATGACGGATAGATGAGCAATGTTTGCTACAGTCCACTGGTTAGTCTGGTAGACGGATCTATCCAGCGCACATCTAGGTGGACACGCCCACTTGTTAGAAGAAACAGATTTTTCTAATCATAAACCCACCTGGTGGTATTATATGAGACCTTTTAATATTTTGACTGCACTCATTTGAACCGCCACCTGAATTTATTGCCATCCAATGGGAGCCATCGCTGTGAAGGGGTTAAGACTCGGGGGGGGGGCGGGGGCGGGGGCGGCATTCAGTCTGAATGACACCTATGCCTAATCAAGGTCATGCTGTGATGGAGTTTAGCTAATCAAGTTGTGTTGGACTGAGTGGTGACAGCAGAGATGTATTCCGACCACTCACATCTCTGGCGTGTCGGGTGGATCTGGTCCAGGAACGGAGCCACCTGTTGGCCGATCCACACTGCTCGTTGGGTAGCGATCCTGGGTGACATTTCTCTCTCCCCCCCCCCCCCCCGGTTCCAGGTGGGTTCTACCCGAACCCTCCAGCGTTTGACGGCCCTGCAGCCTACATGCCCCCCCCTCCCTACTCTGCCCCCCTGGGTCAGCAGCCCCCACATGTCCCGGACCTGCCGTCCACATCAGCAGGTGAGACTTATTCATTCTGATTTCATTGGGGCGGCATGTGGCTTGGGTGGTAGAGGAAGGTCGCTAGTTCGATCCCCGGCTCTTCGTGTCGAGGTGTCCCTGAGCGAGACGCCTCACGGCTAACTGCTCCCGACGAGCTGGCTGTCGCCTTGCATGGTTGGCACCGCCACAGTGCATGAATGGGTGAATGTGAGGCAATAAGATGATGCGCTTTGATTGGCCACTGGTTAGAAAAGCGCTGTATAAAAGGAGCTTCCAGATCACTCCTTTGCGTTCTCCAGCCGCATCGCACCTCTAACGGGATCAATACCCCGTTTGGCTCCAGCCCCGGAGTTCAAGAAAAGCTGCTCTAGGGGATGAAGACGCTGAGGCCGACTCATTGTACTAACGAGCCCCTCCCTCTTCTGTTTCTGTCCCCCCCCTCTGTCTCTCCCGTCTCTGTCCCCCTCCCTCACCCGTCTCCCCTCCCTGTCTCCTCCGTCTCTCCCCCAGCGGAGGCCAAGGCAGCCGAGGCGGCGGCCAGCGCCAGCTGCGCCACGCTCCCTCCCTCCCACGTCTACCTGCCGCAGGTGAGTTCACATCCGCCCCCAGCGCCCCCTGGGGGCCGACAGGCACCAGGCGGGCTGACACTCAAGGGCTGATCCAGAGTCAGCTATTGAGTCCATCCAGGTCAAAATCAACCAGCACCCCGTCACCGATTTTAAAATGTTTTGTCTGTATGTTCGTACGTCGATTATGGCGGCCATTGCCGCCATAGAGTCCTGATCACACCTGGAAAGAGGGATCCCCCACTCTGTGTTCCTTCTCAAGATTATTTTGTTCTTGCCCTGTAGGGGGCTAGGGTCAGGGGGTGGGTCATACCTGTGTTTAAGGGATTTACAAATAAAATGTTATTGAGTAAATAAAGGGGGCGAAAAACTAATTTTTTGTCTTATACTATAAGGAAGCCATTTGTTTTAGAGAGGGATGACGCTTTGATCATATCAACTCTTATCCCTTTGTGGACGGATCGGTAATCCTAGTACAATGATGGAGGCTGGGGTCCGGTTAGATCCAGGCCCAGTAGGGCCAGCCAGCGGTCCTCCGGGGGGGCGGGGGGGGGAGAGAGGGAGGGAGAGGGAGGGAGGGAGGGAGGGTGGCTGGGGCTGGCTCGTCCACCGACACAAGGCAGCCCTAGCGGGCCTCGTGAAACGCACTGTTGCATTTGAACCCCAAATGGGTTCCCTCATGTTGTCTCCCCTTGTGCTCTCTCGTAGGACAAGCCTCCACCGTATTCCCCCCCCGAAGACAAGAAGAACCAGTAGACCGGCGACACTGCCCCCCCCACCCCCAGTCTCCTCTTTTCTCTCCATCCTGTGCTCAGATGCGTCTCCTGCCCAGGCTACACTAACTCCCCCGTTTCTTTCCTTTGCTAATTGGCTGCCGAGTATAGCAAACATAGCTGTTTTTATTATTATTAAACCGTCCGTGTTTATCGTATATTTTTCTTCTTCGTTCTGCGCCGGTTTTCCTCGACTGATCCTCTCCTTGCGTAACGCTCAGCGCGTCTCAATGTGAATGAGTCGGCGGTCGTCGTGACGACCCGGTGTTAGTGGTAGTCTTTATTGTGATGCTATGATTGTATACAAGGGGTCGGGCTAACGCATTGAGGCAGGCCCGAGGGGAGAGCGTTCTCAACGTCGTCTAACCTTATAGTTTAGCCTGCCGTGATCGCCCGTTCGAGTTGTTCAAACGTTTATTTTGCACCGTACCCGATAGATTAAGCTTGGCCTGATTGTTTAACAAGACTGAAACTATTCCTCCGTTAACCTATAATGAGGCAAGAAGAAATGCAGTGTTTTATTTTTGTATAATTTATTTGCGTGTACAGGATTTTTGGCTGTAAAGAAAATGAAATATTTTATCAGTTGACATAACACTACCATAGAAGACGTGCTTTTGTAAGGATGGATAACTGAGAGGGGGGGCGGCTGGAGTGGATGTTTTTAGCGGCTGAATGCAAAGATTAGAATGGTGCTTAGTTGCGGTCCCTGATCCAGGATTAGAGAGAACAGATTTAACGCTATTACCGTGCGCGTGAGAGCAGAGAGTCTTGTCGGCCCGTTGTGGACACGGGGACAACTCGCTTCCCTTTTTCAGTGTCAGGTGAACATAAAAGAAGCTTTTTGTTAATTCTTCCCTGTCTGTTTTAACGATGTGACCAAATGGACGGCTGCGCTTTCAACTGACGTGTCTGAGGCCTGTCTTTTAGAAAAATAACTTAAAATCCAAGCACTTTACGAGTCTGGGCTTCAACCTCATCCTCCTGTCGGTTCGTCCCAGTTAGGTTCTGTGTGACACGAGGCATACAGCTTTTCTTCTGGGCGTCGAGCCACTGTTTGCTGTCTTGGCTGTACGTATATTAATAAAAAAGCACTGTATTTAATCTATGTGATCTATTTTGAAGTCATGGAAAAAAAACAAGCATAATCGCACCCTAAACTGATGCATGTTTGCATTGGAGTGGATTTTATTAAACTGATCTTGAAGTGAAGCACAAATCGTCTTTTTGTTTTGTCATTTATTAACAACGGGCAAACCCTGATCGGTTGTGTGTTCTACTTGAGGAGCAACAAAATGGTGAGTTACAAAATAAAAGTTGGATTGTTGTTTTGAGGAGCTTGATCTGCGCTTGTCGTTATGCACCTGTAGAACCGCAGAACCACCAAGTACTCCGCTAAAGGGCCCGTATTTCACCACTAGGTGTAGGTATTATTATCCACTACCAGCCACTCACAACTGTTGGTCAATTAGGGGCCCAAACTAGGGCAACCATCTCCTGACCACACCCTTAATGACCACGGCCGTACAGATACCTCAGGGTGGCCGGCTCTTCCATACTCTTTCCAAAGAGGTGTCATAACACTAACATGAACCTGCTCCTTTTAATGTGTTGGTGTTGGACTGTGGTTCTACTTTAATGGACTTCGCCACAGTTTACATTTTACCCCGGCACCAGTTACTAGTTTCATGATTTTTCCTCAAATCAACCAAAAAAGCGTATTTGTTCATCCAAGCAGAATATTCTTTGTGGATTTAGATGTTCTTCCGGTCACCAGCTTCAGGAGGCTGTGAATGCCCCATGATTTATGAGACGTCCACCTTCACTAGACCCCCAGCCCAGCCCATTTCACCAAAACACTTACAGAGAATCAAGAGGGACACGTTCCACGCAGATTTCACTCAGAGGTGAGGCCATTTGGCCAACACTTTTTACTCTTCACACACACACAAACAAACATATTTGAAACACATCGGCTCTCACAAAGATCCACTGGGGCCAAAGGACGCGACGCAGGGCGAGGGACAAGGCAGCCCCCGGGAGAGCACCTTGTGCCTGGGGCTCCACCGCAGCGAGGATGACCGGACTAGAGCTGGGCCATTAATGGATTTTTAATCGTTATTCAAATTTATGGTTAATAATAGATTTAAAAAAAAAAAAGATTATTTAAAAGAAGTAAAAGAGTAAAATGTCAACATGGCTGCATGCGCTGGAAAAATCTAGTGTTTAGAGTTTGCCTAAAGTCTGTGGCAACCAAATTTAGCTTTTTGTTCATCTTCAAATAAAATCCAAACTTAAAATAGATATTCATTTCTCATTTATAGAAAAGAATATCTATTAAAATCAATAATCGGGTTTGGTGGGTAAAAATCTGCGATTTTATTTTAGGCCAAATCGCCCAGCCCTAGACGGGACCAGCTGTTAGAGGTTACACCCAGAATGACTCCTCAGCCCTTCACTCCTACGCCGGTGCCAGTGAGTAACCCTACCCTCCCAGTCCACCGTTCTGAGGGCTGTGTTCTGCTAGGCTGATTTCATCAGCTTGAGAGACGAAACAAATGAAAAAACAAAAGGAAATATCAAAGCAATAACGTACAGCGGACATATCCCGTCGTAGGGGAAAACCAAAGAGGGGCTGGTATGTGCGATGCCGTTTCCAGTGGTACCCCGTCCATCCCAGTGACGAGGCGTTCATCCAGTTGCTCTACGTTTGTTCGGTTTCGAAGCGATCCACCACCACGACCGGATTTCTGCTCTGATTATAAGGTTCCTCCCAATGTTACTTGAAGCCATAAACGGTGCAGAGTAAAACACAAAGGCAGTAGCAGTACCACTATGGCTTGGAATGAACTGCGGTCCCAAACAGGTCACATGGCCGTTCGTCGTGCATGATTCACATAGTGTGCTTCTTCATTGTTATCAATCAGATTATTGCTTTGAGGATATAACTTCAAGGCATTTTTTTGCCTGGAATCGACCCAATTCCATCCCATTACAGTATTAGTGTAACCGTTGTTTAAAAGTGCCCTGATAAAGGTGTTCCAATTGACAAATCCTTTTAGGAAAGTCTTGCTATGAGAAGGAGGCCTTGTTGCGATTCGTTACTCCCACCGGCACCCTGAAATCGGCCCCTTGCCCTCCCTTGTAACCTTACCCCGGCGGACATAGTACCACATGTGATTGGACACTGCAGTGAGCAGCTTCAGGATGCTTAGGTCCTTATTGGAAAACCTCGTCAGCTCTCATTGGCCTTCGACTGTCCTTCCTTTTTCCTTAAGGTCAGACGTTGATTCATGTGTTTTTCCGATTGCAAGTCCAACTTGCAACAGAGACTAAAACCTGCAGCATTGAACCAATGTGGTTACTAATATGAATGATGATGGAGCCATCATGGTGTGCTACTATAACGTGGATTGTCCAACAGAGGAGGAAGGGAGAAAATAAAGTGGAAAATACTGGATTGCACCAAGAGTTGTTATAAGGATCTGCCATTTAGAAAGTTGAAACTAACATTCAGCACTTTGGGAGAAGTAGTCCCTGCCTTAAGATTTACTAATAAGCCCGGAGAAGGAAACCTTTGGAACGGCTCCTTTAAGGGGAACCTTGGAACCCTGAAGACGTGGGCTTTGCAGGGAAGCCCCGTCTACCAGTGTGTGTGTCAGCGTGTGTGTGTGCGCTTGCGCGGGCGTGCGTGTGTGTGTGTGTCTTCAGCAAGACCCCCTGAGAGTTCTCCGGAGCGCTGTGCTCACGTGGAGCAGAGGGTGACGCAGACGCCCTCCCCGATCCAGCAGGCGGGGAACAGCGTCCGGGTGAAGGCGCAGTGGAAGGCGTGCAGCCGCGTGGCCCCGTCGCCGTAGTAGGTGAGCGTGCCCGCCTCGTAGTCCAGCAGCAAGCCCAGGCGCTTGTGGCGGGGGTGGCCTGGCAGAATCTCGCGGTGGCCCCCGTGCCAGGCGCTCAGCTGCTGCTCGTCCAGCTGCAGGCTCCAGGACAGCTCGTTCATGCCCACCATGCAGCGCTTGCCCTTCTCCTTGCGGGGGATGTCCTCGTAGGTCACCTGGGAAGGGAAGGGGAGGATTGTGAAGGGCGCAACCGAACGGGCTACATTTAGCTTACAGCAACCGATAGCATTCACTCTTTTAACCTATAGTGGCATTTAGCATATAGCACCTTTAAGCGTGTAGCACCATTTAGCGTATAGCACCATTTAGCCTGTAGCACCATTTAGCATACAGCAACAGTTAGCATCCGCCACTTTAACATATAGTGACATTTAGCATACAGCCACTTTAAGCGTGTAGCACCATTTAGCGTATAGCACCATTTAGCGTATATATCACAATTTAGCGTATAGCACCAATTAGCGTATAGCACCAATTAGCCTATAGCACCTTTTAGCATACAGCAACAGTTAGCATCCACCACTTTAACATATAGTGACATTTAGCATACAGCGACTTTAAGCGTGTAGCACCAGCGTATAGCACCATTTAGCGTATAGCACCATTTAGCGTATAACCCATGACTGAGCCGTGACGGAGCCGTGACGGAGCCCCCACTCACCCCCAGGTAGGCCCAGGGCTTGGACACCTCCAGCTCCCAGTAGTGCTGGCCGCTGGAGAAGCCCTGGAAGCAGAGCACCTGCCAGGTGTGGTCGAAGCGCGCCTCGTTGGCGAGGACCTGACGCGGCCCGGAGGTCAGGTGCTCTGCCCGCCGGTTCTCCTGGGACAGCAGCAGGTGGCCGTTGGCCGTGCGCGGGTCAAAGGTCAAGGAACACCTGTCTGCAGACGTCGGGAGGGGGAGAGGGGGGAATCAGAACGTGGGGGTGGGGGGGAGGGGCGACAGGTAACGGTTGTGTCGCGTGTCCGAGCTCTGGAGGTAGAGCAGCGGAGAACTATCCATTATTCAGGATCAGGACTTTAATATTTAACTTCTAACTGGAAACGGCGTCTTTATGCTCCTACTTAGGTTTTTTGGTCTTCAAAAGTATTACTATTGAATTACATCATGCATATTTTTCTATCTATCTATCTATCCATCCATCCATCCATCCATCCATCCATCCATCCATCCATCCATCCATCCATCCATCCATCCATCCATCCATCCATCCATCCATCCATCCATCCAGGGGCGGCCCCAGCACATTTGGCGCTCTAGGTGGGCTTCACTCCTGGCGCTCCTGGCGCTCCCCCCCCCCCCCCCCCCCCCCCCCCCCGCAAAAAAAAAAAAAAAAAAATAGTTTGTTAATTCCCCACGAAAACTGAATTGCAACCTTGAAAAACTGTTTTGCCCTGTAACTGCATTTCTTTCACATAAACACAACAACGATCGCAACAATGAACAAACATTAATTCAAGAATAAAATCCACGGAGGAAAAAATTGCGCCCCGGATGGCTTTTGCCTCTTCATTTTCTTGATTTCGTTCTTGATTCTCGATTCTTGAAAACACTCTAACCAAACGCCTTATAGTACTAGCATGTTCTGACGAAACCAAGGAGGTAGGTTCCCCTTCCGTTTTCGATTTTTGGCTCATTTTACCCTTATGTTAGATTTATTTTTTTTAATGTCAAAATATTGGTTGGAGATATAGAAGGGGCGCAAAAATATGCGCCAGGAGGGAAAAAAAATATAATTGTGTTTTGTTTTTTTTTCGGGCGCATTATTTTGCGCTCCCCCTCTAGATGGCGCTCTAGGCGGCCGCCTAACCCGCCTGTAGGGAAGGCCGCCCCTGTATCTATCTATCTATCTATCTATCTATCTATCTATCTATCTATCTATCTATCTATATACACACACACATCTATATATAGATAGATATGGATCTATATATGTGTGTACCAAACGTATGCTGTAACTGCATGGTCCTGTGTTTTGATGTGATGGGTGAGGGAGCATGTGGGGTCCACACTGGACTTACAGGCGTTGAGGCCCTCCTTCCCTCCAGGGTGGCATCGAGCGGCCGGGCTGGGAACCACAGCCAGGACAGGGCGCTTGTCCTGGGGGGAACCTGAGAGAGAGAGAGCACGGGGCGTTGAATGGTTCTCTAACCTTTTCTACTAGTCTACCTCCTCTAAGATATTTTTTCAGTGCCCCAAAGTGCCCCACTAGTCCCACCCCCTATAGGGGGGTGGGACTAGTGCTTGTAGTCTTACGAGCATTCTCCCCTCTTAGACTTCCTACTTCCTATTTAAAAATCGTCATATTGCGTCATCTTAAACAGGAAGTGTTGGAGATCGATACAGATCTCTCCAGTCTCTCCAGAAAATAAGGAAATGATGCACGACCATTCAAAAATATGAGTGGGTTTCTAATGATACAAAGCTTAATGGAAATGGGTGAAGTTTCCCTTCAATCGTTTCAGTACCCCCTGCAGTACTCCGAAATACCCCTAGGGGTACGCGTACCCCCAATTTGAGAAAAGCTTCTCTAAACGTTTACACTTGATGCAGCAACACATATGATTGGGTGGTTGAACCCTTTAACCTGGAGCGCTCCTTCTGAATGAGGGGGCGTCTGGTGTAGGGATCGACCGATTAGGATTTTTTAGGGCCGATGACGATACAGATTTTTTCATCAACCTTAGCCGATACGGGCTGCCAATTTTCTTGAGCCAGTGCTGCTTTTGCTCCCTCAATTTACATCATAAGAATGACAATATGATGATAACAAATGTTACAAGTCTCAATTTAAAAAATGTGCATTTATTGAACTGTCCATTTGTAAATCAAGGCAAAAAAATAAAATAAAAGTAAAATGTCGGCCGGCCGATATATCGGTCGATCACTACTCTGGTTGTCAGGAGAACTCCACCTACCTTGTTTGTCCTGGCCGACCACAGCGCTCACAGCCTTCTCCAGGTCTTCCGTCACCAGCTTGGATACGCGGGAAAGGACCTCTGTGATCCCGTTGAGACGCTCCTGCAGATTGGGCGTCATGTCCACTGGAATCTCCTTGAAGCTGGGAACCCTCACCAGCGTTGACTCCTGCCCAGGGAAGATGGAATGGTCAGAAGTTAGGAAGAGGGCTAACCTCATCAAAGCATTGCCAAACAGCGCTTATTGATTGCGTCGGTCTGATAGGCTGATTGCACATTGCGTGTCATTATATTGGACCATGTGTACGGCTTCTTGAGTCATGCACGGAATAAGAATGCCGGATGAATAAAAGCAAGGCAAAATAACAGAGGAACATGGATTGGCTAGGACTTAAGACCTCAAGCTTCCTGCATCAAAGTTTTCTCAGCCTACCAATAACGTCAGGCTACAACCCCTTTCTTTGAAAATCGTATCGTAATCACAAAATAGTGATTCTACTACGAAATAGGGTGATGTGATTGATTTGTAGGAAACAACACGCCAAACAGAGAAGCATACCTTTCTAAGAAGGCTTTTCTTATTTTGGGATAACTACACAGACGCATGCCATACCCTCTCTTCATGAGCCTAGATAATGGCCATGTCTAAATATTCTTAATGACATTCCCACTCAGCAGCAGGCCGAAGGAACCAGGCTGCAGTGGATTCAATTGTCAACTGAAAGATATTCTTGTTCATGGTATATTTTCTTCACAGAAACACTGGGTTATCTTTTTAGTACGGTAGTCTCATGTGCCAATTTAACTAGAATGTATGCAACCCTTGATATACAGGAGTACTCAACAAAATACACTGAAATTGACAACATAGGAAGAGGCAGAAGTATCCAACATATTGAATCAAAGACACTACAAGTCAGGTGACCACAGCAGGTAATTACAGCTGATTGGAAAATGGCAACCTGTCTTGTACCAGATAGACAAGCAATAAAGAGCCTGCAAGAAATCATTGCTGCATGTCTAAAGGTACAGCAAATGCAATGGCCATGGGCAGGTTTTGTGTAGGAGCTGCTTTCGTCGTAGCAATTTGGATGGCCGAAGGTAAAGTACATTGTAGCGGACTGATTTATTTACTTGAGGAAACTTTAAGCTTAGTATCAATTTGTCTTTAGGTCTGTGATTGAGCTGAAATTTAGTAGTATTTTTTTTACTTTCATTGGCGGTGAGCAGTTGTGCTAAATGCGAGGTCCATTTGTGAAATCTCAATGGTCGCTGTAAGCTAAATAATGCTATATGCTAAATGGTGCTATATGCTAAATGGGGCTACATGCTAAATGGGGCTATATGCTAAACGGGGCTACATGTTAAAGTGGAGTGTGCTTGAGGTGGCTATACACTAAATGGTGCTATATGCTAAAGGTTGCAACATGTTAAAGTAGTGTATGCTAAATGGTGCTGCATGCCAAATGTTGCTAAATGCTAACATTGCTCTAGTCTATGATGCTATATGCTCAGTGATGTTTTATGCTATCATGCTAGTGTTAAATGGTACATTATCCTTAATGGTGCTAAGCGTTAAATGATGCTGTATGCCAAATCTTCCTCCATGCTAAATGATGCTATATTCTATACGCAAAATGAAACCGCATGCTAAACGCCGCTATGTGCTAAATGTTGCCCTGTAATTGTTTTTAGTCTCTTGCGCCTCATTTGGAGGGACCAACGGGAGATCCGGAGATGAGATCGGCCTGGGAAGTAAGGGATGAAAAGGCAACGTATATATTTGACTGTCTCCTTCAGTCTGAGTAGTTGACTTGATGGTTTGATTTTCAGATGTTCCACAAAATGACCTAGCTGATGTCATTGAAATGCAACAACTAATTGAGGCCCTGTATCAAGACCACTATATTATAGAAGGTATGCTCGCTCATGGTTGTCTGTAGCTGTAACTCTAGCATTCAATGAAATGTTGTAACTCTATTTTCTGTTTCAACTGAACAGAATACCTCAAGTCTGCCGCAAAAGCTAGGGCCTATGACCACGTGACCACAGCCCCCCTGGCCTCTAACAACGTGACTCAAGCCTCAGACCCCCTGGCCTCTAACGTGACTCAAGCCTCAGACCCCCTGGCCTCTAACGTGACTCAAGCCTCAGACCCCCTGGCCTCTAACGTGACTCAAGCCTCAGACCCCCTGGCCTCAAACAACGGGACTCAAGCCTCTGACCCCCTGGCCTCTAACGGGACTCAAGCCTCTGACCCCCTGGCCTCTAACGGGACTCAAGCCTCTGACCCCCTGGCCTCTAACGGGACTCAAGCCTCTGACCCCCTGGCCGCTAACAACGGGACTCAAGCCTCTGACCCCCTGGCCGCTAACAACGGGACTCAAGCCTCTGACCCCCTGGCCGCTAACAACGGGACTCAAGCCTCAGACCCCCTGGCCGCTAACAACGGGACTCAAGCCTCAGACCCCCTGGCCGCTAACAACGGGACTCAAGCCTCAGACCCCCTGGCCGCTAACAACGGGACTCAAGCCTCAGACCCCCTGGCCGCTAACAACGGGACTCAAGCCTCAGACCCCCTGGCCGCTAACAACGGGACTCAAGCCTCAGACCCCCTGGCCGCTAACAATGGGACTCAAGCCTCTGACCCCCTGGCCTCTAACAACGTGACTCAAGCCTCTGACCCCCTGGCCTCTAACAACGTGACTCAAGCCTCTGACCCCCTGGCCTCTAACAACGTGACTCAAGCCTCTGACCCCCTGGCCTCTAACAACGTGACTCAAGCCTCTGACCCCCTGGCCTCTAACAACGTGACTCAAGCCTCTGACCCCCTGGCCTCTAACAACGTGACTCAAGCCTCTGACCCCCTGGCCTCTAACAACGTGACTCAAGCCTCTGACCCCCTGGCCTCTAACAACGTGACTCAAGCCTCTGACCCCCTGGCCTCTAACAACGTGACTCAAGCCTCTGACCCTTTGGCCTCTAACAACGGCACTCAAGCCTCTGACCCTTTGGCCTCTAACAACGGCACTCAAGCCTCTGACCCTTTGGCCTCTAACAACGGCACTCAAGCCTCTGACCCCCTGGCCTCTAACGGGACTCAAGCCTCTGACCCCCTGGCCTCTAACGGGACTCAAGCCTCTAACCCCCTGGCCTCTAACGGGACTCAAGCCTCTGACCCCCTGGCCTCTAACAACGGGACTCAAGCCTCTGACCCCCTGGCCTCTAACAACGGGACTCAAGCCTCTGACCCCCTGGCCTCTAACAACGGGACTCAAGCCTCTGACCCCCTGGCCTCTAACAACGGGACTCAAGCCTCTGACCCCCTGGCCTCTAACAACGGGACTCAAGCCTCTGACCCCCTGGCCTCTAACAACGGGACTCAAGCCTCTGACCCCCTGGCCTCTAACAACGTGACTCAAGCCTCTGACCCCCTGGCCTCTAACAACGTGACTCAAGCCTCTGACCCCCTGGCCTCTAACAACGTGACTCAAGCCTCTGACCCCCTGGCCTCTAACAACGTGACTCAAGCCTCTGACCCCCTGGCCTCTAACAACGTGACTCAAGCCTCTGACCCCCTGGCCTCTAACAACGTGACTCAAGCCTCTGACCCCCTGGCCTCTAACAACGTGACTCAAGCCTCTGACCCCCTGGCCTCTAACAACGTGACTCAAGCCTCTGACCCCCTGGCCTCTAACAACGGCACTCAAGCCTCTGACCCTTTGGCCTCTAACAACGGCACTCAAGCCTCTGACCCCCTGGCCTCTAACGGGACTCAAGCCTCTGACCCCCTGGCCTCTAACGGGACTCAAGCCTCTGACCCCCTGGCCTCTAACAACGGGACTCAAGCCTCTGACCCCCTGGCCTCTAACAACGGGACTCAAGCCTCTGACCCCCTGGCCTCTAACAACGGGACTCAAGCCTCTGACCCCCTGGCCTCTAACAACGGGACTCAAGCCTCTGACCCCCTGGCCTCTAATAACGGGACTCAAGCCTCTGACCCCCTGGCCTCTAACAACGGGACTCAAGCCTCTGACCCCCTGGCCTCTAACAACGGGACTCAAGCCTCTGACCCCCTGGCCTCTAACAACGGGACTCAAGCCTCTGACCCCCTGGCCTCTAACAACGGGACTCAAGCCTCTGACCCCCTGGCCTCTAACAACGGGACTCAAGCCTCTGACCCCCTGGCCTCTAACAACGTGACTCAAGCCTCTGACCCCCTGGCCTCTAACAACGTGACTCAAGCCTCTGACCCCCTGGCCTCTAACAGCGTGACTCAAGCCTCTGACCCCCTGGCCTCTAACGTGACTCAAGCCTCTGACCCCCTGGCCTCTAACGTGACTCAAGCCACTGACCCCCTGGCCTCTAACAACGTGACTCAAGCCTCTGACCCTTTGGCCTCTAACAACGTGACTCAAGCCTCTGCCCATGTGACTCAAGCCTCTGACCCCCTGGCCTCTAACAACGTGACTCAAGCCTCTGACCCCCTGGCCTCTAACAACGTGACTCAAGCCTCTGACCCCCTGGCCTCTAACAACGTGACTCAAGCCTCTGACCCCCTGGCCTCTAACAACGTGACTCAAGCCTCTGCCCATGTGACTCAAGCCTCTGACCCCCTGGCCTCTAACAACGTGACTCAAGCCTCTGACCCCCTGGCCTCTAACAACGTGACTCAAGCCTCTGACCCCCTGGCCTCTAACAATGTGACTCAAGCCTCTGACCCCCTGGCCTCTAACAACGTGACTCAAGCCTCTGACCCCCTGGCCTCTAACAACGTGACTCAAGCCTCTGACCCCCTGGCCTCTAACAACGTGACTCAAGCCTCTGACCCCCTGGCCTCTGACCCCCTGGCCTCTAACAACGTGACTCAAGCCTCTGACCCCCTGGCCTCTAACAACGTGACTCAAGCCTCTGACCCCTTGGCCTCTATCAACGTGACTCAAGCCTCTGACAACCACAAACTGGCCTCCGACATCTCTGAGAAGCTTGCTTCCAGTCAAAGCAACAACTCCATGATGCCCATTCATCTCAATCAAAGTGAGGGAAATGGAAGCCATTTATAATGAAGAGATATGCACAATATTTTGTGCACCATTTTAGTTGCTAACAATCTTTTGTTTCAGATGTTTCACAAACATCGCTAAGCAAAGGTTGCAGGAAACACTATAAGGCCGTTGGAGTACAATTGCTTAAGGCGATCTCAAATTACAAGGATGTTAAAGAAGGTGAGATGGTTCAAGTTGCTTTGACTATTATTAAAATGCAAATTCTGTTTCATGGACGGATGTTTTCACTTCTTTAAACCCAACAGTAAGCCGAGAGTCGGATCAGGTGAACGCCGAGGCATCATCAGGAACTGACCCCAAAGCAGTCGGGGCTGCTTTGGATGCCAACGATTTAGCCGCTCTGAATAATGTTTTAACTGGACAACAGCATAATGGACAAGAAACTGACTATAACGAATGTATGCCTTGATAATAAAAACTTTTAATTCATACTGAACAATGTTTTTATTTGAGGGGTGGTTTGTAAATCTGGACCAAGCAATCTGTACTTGATGCAGTTATTTCCCATTTGGTTGTGTAAGCAGAACCTGGGTGTTGTGACTTGGACAAGCCCCTTCACTGTCTCTTAAGTCCCATCTTAAAACTCACCTTTACTCTGGCTTATAACTCCAGGTAGAGTGTTGATGTGTTGTGGGCAGTGGATTTTATTTATTGGATTCTAGTTATCTTACTTTTATCCTAAAAAGCCTAATCTTTTGTGGTTTTTAGTGTTTCTTATCATGTACAGCACTTTTAAATTGTGCTATATATAAAGTGGATTGGATGAAGCCAGCGCTGTGATCTTCAGTAATGGCATTTGTGTAGGGGGAACTACTTGACAAATGTGATACTTGTACTAATGTGTGTGCTTGAATGGAAGATTTCCCTTAAATATAATGCAATGGAATCATTCTAGCTCCTGCTAAGGCTAAACTTGCCTTGGTTTGAAGCCTGCACTTGGGAGGAAAACAAAATTTTAACTATATGCTGCCTAATCTCGAATTTTATCACTGACAAGTCCGTGACCATGCGACGGTAAAGGCATGTTTCTTTCTCTAGTGATCATTTCCATAATGTTTGAATATATTCTGAGCCGATCAGTGTAAAAAAGACAGCACTTTTATGGGTCGAACATTGATGCAGCCTAATTGTGCCGCATCAACCAAGGATTACATTGCAGATCAGGGATGGAGGGTTCTGCACAATACTAGACCATGTTTCAAATGTTCCCTGCATTTTTCCCCTGGTCCCAAAATGATAAAATACGGTTTAGTTTAAACCTGCATTTCCTACTAACAGTTGGGAAAGGAAAATTACCTTTAAAATAATCCAACAAGTCCCGCCTTTAATTTTATGGTACTGGAGTAGAAATCCAAACCTTGATGAGCTCTGAATCGGGGAGATGATGCAGCTCCTCGATGCGGTGCTGGCTCTGTCGTAGCTCCTGGGCCCTCTCGCGCAGCTGGGTGAGCCGCGCCTCAGCCTGGGCAAGGTCGCCCAGGTTCTTCCGCTCGATGAAGTGGTTCGTGGTTTCCTGCTTCTCGTCCAGCGCTTCCTTGAGGCTGCAGAATTTGGAGTCCAACCAGATGGAAGTCTGCTTGAGAGATACCTACAGATTGGGGGGGGGGGGGTACATGTCATCAAGGAGCAGGCAGCTGTTCACGGATGACAGCAGGCAGCAAGCAGATATTGGGATTTGATTTCAGAACCCTTTTGGCTAGGAGTCAAACCACCCTTACGCACTTATTGTATAATGTAACTCCTGGCACTTTACAAATAGTAGTTAGCATTGTGTGGCATCTTATCCTAGCTATTTCTGTTGTATACAGGGAATTGGTTAATCTAGCAATTGTTAGTGCTTCCCACTTGGTTCTATGAACATCCTTACTGTACCGACAGCGATATGTTGTTTCTATATATTGTTGTTTCTCTTTCTTCTGACAAATGTACTTAATTGTAAGTCACTTTGGATAAGACGAGGATCTGCTAAATGCCCTGAATGTAAATGTGAATGTAATACCTCAACGATAAAAACAATTCCAAACCCAATGTATGTAGCGGTGATAATATGTATGCCACAATACCTTGGCTTTTTCAATGTTTTCCGTCAGTACGCCAATACTCCTGTCATTTTCTTTGATGAGTTTTTCCACTTCTGCACTCTTGCTCTTCAGCAACAACTGTTAGAGAGCACATGGGAATAACGTGAAATGCATTGCGGTGTCTTAATTACCAGGAAGCAAGCTTTAAAATGCAGTTCCAAGATCCATCAAAGATGTGTTTATAATGCATGTTTGTAAGGATGTCAGTACCCCTTGGGTCTCCCGCTCCGTCTCCAACAACACCTTCTGGTGGGAATTACAGTTTGATACTCCACACTTGATGCAAACTCCCATTTTGTCCTCCTTGCAGTAATACACCAGGGGCATGTTGTGCAGATGACACAGTATAGCTGTCGCGCCCCCTCCATCCCTGCTAACCGGCTCTCCGCCAGTGCTGCTGGGGCTGTTCGCTGCCTCCGTCATGACGGCGAGGTTCACGTTGCGGTTCAGGATGGGCCTGATGGGGAACTTCTTGCTGCAGATGGGACACTGAGCGGGGACGTCGGACTTGCTCTGGGTGTCCCAGTGACGGGTGATGCATTTCTCACAGAAGGTGTGACCACAGGGGATGGTCACAGGAACCCGGAACGTGTCGAAGCAAATAATGCAGGTTAAATTTGGATTCTGACTCTCCATCTTGATCCCGAGTTGTATCTGAAATAAACGTTATTTTTTAAAATTTTGACACATTCCAGTTTTTCATGTAGTTATTATTACTACTGCCTGCATACTCAGTTTATTACAGAGACGTGGATTGATTAAAGGGGGGCTTTTCCCCACACAGACATGACTGGACATGCTTATGGTTAATAAGTCATAGTTTAGTCCCAGACTGTGGACCAGCTGGTTAGGACTGGTGAGGGCAGCGCTAGCTAACACACAATACTAACTTCAGCCAGCTGGAAGGCTGGCTAACGATAGCATAGCTAGCCTATATTAACGGCATGGCTTCCCTGGCGCACAACTCAAAACATAAACACACATTCACGTGTTATCACGCGTTCATAAACGTGTGGTTACACATTCAACAACATCGATACCGAGAGGTTCCTACCAGGTCAACGCGTCCATCATCTGGGCACAACGGAGGAGTGTCCGGGGAGGCGGGTTCGTTGGTGACGTCATAGGCACGCGTTACGTATGGCGCGAACGACTGACGACACTGTCACCGCTGCCTGCAGGAGAAGGGGATCGAAGATGGCGCTGCGCATGGTGTGCTCCTCGGTGCTGCGAGCCGGGACGGACTTAGCGGTCAACAATGTCAGGACGTTTCGGAATTCAGGTTTGGATTGCGGCTACCGGATGTTTTGTTTTGAGTTAACGGTTTGAATAAATGTGTTTCACGTGACACGTGTGACGGCAATTTGAATAAGCTCAGGCAGCGTTGGCTAGGCTCAGGAGGTATAGCGGGTTGCTAGCTCGATCCCCGGCTCCTCCTTGCGGAGTGTCGAGGTGTCCCTGAGCCAGACAGCTCACCCTAACTGCTCGCGACGAACTTGCAGTCGCCTTGCAGGGGTGACACCGCCGTCGGTGTGTTAATGTGTGTATGAATGGTTGATAGTCGCTGTGGATAATAGCGTCTGCTAAATGTAAACAGCTGGTGGTCTGTTGTGACCCCGCCTGGTGCTTCGTAGCCTGTGAAGGTTACCGTATGTTTTGTAATGTGATGAGGTGTTCTTTCACTAACATGTTTTATTAGCCTGACAGATGAAGACACACAGTCAGTAAAACCCTGAGTGATTTCATTGGCCTTCTTTAGTTCATCTCCCATGTGGGAAAACTAAGTGCTTTGGCCCTGCTGAAGGGTCCTGTCAACCCTGCTCTGTAGTGATGTTGTGTTTTGAGTGTTCACTTTGTGTTTATATGACCCCTGACATAATTCATCTGCTGGTCCAACACAGCCCGTGTTTGTCGCTGGACTCCCCCGCTCGGTCCGATGCCCAATGACGAGGTCGAGAGTGAAAACCTGGAGTCTCTTGAGAAATACCGCAGCTACACGCGCTACTTGAAGAAAGCCGAGGACGAAAAGAACACGTCCGTTTGGTGGAAAACCTACAGAAAACATGTCGAGGATCGGGATCCTGAACATGGTAGGAGACCCAACCCGTAGTGGATATTGATGACGCATCTGCTCAATGTCATTAGTTCAAGAGAAAATTCATACTAGTCACTTTAACGTGGCCTGGTCTTGGCTACGTTAATTTACTCCTCCATTGGAAACGTATACATTTGTCTGAAAACCATTCTACTGTGGTCGATTGGTATTTAAAAAAACAACTCACAACTCATGAAGCTAGAAAGACTAATAATTATTGTAGCAGATATTTTCAATGCATGCCCTCATGATGTATATACCACAATGAAGTCCTGTGTCACCGTATCATCAGAGTCCCGACTTTGACGGGAGCGTTGTGTTGTTCCTCAGGGGCTGAGCGGGTGAACATCGGACTGCCACGCTATCGGACCTCCAGGATCGCAGAAGTGAGAGAGCGACGGCAGATCGTGAAGGACAACAAGAAGAACATCGCGCTGGAGCAGGCCACCCGTCTGCGCACCTGTGAGCACACCCTCAGTGATATGGTCTCCCGGTCGACACGCATTGTTCATGCGCCTATACTGATATTGACCCCCTTTACCCTGCATGATGTCAGCAACAGTGGTTGTTTTTGCATGTAAACACAGCCACACAAGAAGTAAATGATTCTGATTATATATATATATATATATATCCATAATGTATTATTCTTATATTGCAGTATAAATTAATGTCGAGTCCAATGTGATGCTCTGGCTTTTGACCTGAGAGCACATTTGGAGATAAGCGTTGCAGTTTGTACGCGTATGCATTAATTCTTCCGCATGATAATACATTTTATTTATGGAGCCCTTTTCATCCGTAGATCTCAATGGGTTACAGGTTAAAAGCTTTGTTGTTAAAAATAAATAAAAAGGGGTTTAAAAACATCTAAGAGGGGGATCCTAAGCCTTAATGCTCGTGAGCACTTCTTTACTCCTGATCCTTGTCTGTCGACTCGACAGTCAAGATCCCCTTGGACCGCGTGCAGGAGGGCTGGGAGAGGAGCTCGGGCCCGTTTCAGATCCAGCGGCTGGCGGACCACTACGGCGTCTTCAGAGACCTCTTCCCCAAGGCCTTCTTCCTGCCTCACGTCTCCCTGGGCATCAGCTATAGCCAGGAGAACGGCCACAGAGTGCATTATGGGAACTGCCTCACACCGACCGACGTAAGTTTAAAGATTGTCATGTTCTTGTGAAAGAAGATCGTTCCCCATGTTGTTTTTAAGAGATGACCCATTCGTCTCTCGACGCGCCTGTTCTCTGGATTGTGGTTTACTTTATTGGGAATGATTTAGGGTGTAGACCGGGAGGATATGGGAACAGGAATGGGATTAACAACCACTCCAGGCATGCCAAGGATGATGATCTGACATGTCCGAATTTGTTTGTGTATCTATGGACTTGATAAACCAACTTGGATATCGGCGTTACGGTCGGCAGGGAAGTAACAGATGAAGCACATTTCCTGACATAATTAACATGCTTTGGACAAAGTAATTCAAAATGTAATGGGGCTTCTTTTCAAAATTGGTAATCAATGTCTGGGAGGGCATCTGTCCAGAAGTTAACCCTGTCTGGCCCCTCGCGGGGGCCGGCTGTGTGCTGCAGGCCTCGCTGGCTCCTCAGGTCGGCTTCGAGGCGGAGGAGGGCTCCCTGTGGACGCTGCTGCTTACCTGCCCAGGTGAGCTGGGGCCCCGCCCCCTTCACACTCGCACGGCGGGCGGGGCAGCCAGTTAAGGGCTCCGTATGACTGTTTCTTTAGATGACAACCCTGCCCCAGTGTTTAATCCACTGATGGAAGCAACATGCCTGAACTGGGGATGGAGGTTACCTAACAGGGGTGGAGCTAAGGAAGAGTATTTATTCAGAAAGTCGGACACAAAATCTGAAGAAATACATATTCCAATGCATAAGAGTAATTTTGCAAATTCTCCATGTCACGAGACTTTAACCCCCCCCCCCTTGAGCAAGCCATTGGCCTATTTGACCAGCTGTGTTAAATATATGGGTCCCCTGTGTATTCTATAAGCAAGTTCTTGTCCCCCCCCCCCCCCCCCCCCCCCGTTTATTCCAGATGAGCATCTCCTTGACAACGAGGCAGAATACGTACACTGGCTCGTGTGAGTGTTTCAGCACATCAACATGATATGAAACTAAGTATTTGATCCTTTTGAGTTTATTTAGCTATTTATCGCATAGACCACTCACCAGATTTAATTCTCGTGATATATAGAAATTAATGTCTTTCTGTGTTCAGTTGGAAGTTAAGCTCCATATTCTTGATTTTGAGAGGTTCCGTTTGACTGTTTTATTTTATCTAAAATAATTAAGGATTTAATATCAATGAGCTTAGCCATAGACCACTGCCTGGCGGGCCGATCAATCTCTGCCCTCTACGGGCCCAATATGGATCATATCTATATCCCATTATCTCCACCACACTGGCGCCCATAACGGGAAAGCTCTGGCATTATAGCGGCTGTGTGTAAACCAACGGGTGACGTCACGGATCCTACACTACATGTCTGACAGTCTGTGGTTCCCGTCTTTGAAGGACCCGTATGTCTGACAGTCTGTGGTTCCCGTCTTTGAAGGACCCATTTGTCTGACAGTCTATGGTTCCCGGTCTTTGCAGGACTCTTATGTCTGACAGTCTATGGTTCCCCGTCTTTGCAGGGGTAACATCCCGGGGGGCCAGGTGCAGTTGGGGCAGGAGCTCTGTGGTTACCTGCCCCCCTTCCCCGCCAAGGGCACGGGCTTCCACCGCTACGTCTTCGTCCTCTTCCAGCAGCAGGGCCTCGTGGACTTCAGCGAGGACGCCAGGACCTCTCCGTGGTGAGCAGGGAGATGGGGGCCGAGCCGTACCGAAAGCCCTGGTTCATTTTTAGAACCAACGCTATTTTGGAATAATATGGGGGGTTCGTCAGTATACTATATTTTCGATGGTTAAGCGGCTGTCAAAATATGCATCAAAAGGCCATGTATTCATGAGGAGTCCAAATAGGGCTTGAAAATATAGTATTTCAAGCCTTGGATAAGGACTTGGTGCAGATGAAAGGACTGCAGAGCTCTTTAATGTGTCAACGTATTACATTTAGGGCATTTAGCAGACGCTTTTATCCAAAGTGACTTGCAATAAGTACATTTGTCAGAAGAAATAGAAAGAACAATTTATAGCTGTCGGTACAGTAAGGATGTTCATAGAGTCAAGCACTAACAATCACTAGGTTACCCATTCCCCGTATACAACAAAGATAGCTAGGATAAGACGCTACACAATGACAAGTACTATTTTTAAGTATTCCCCCCCCCTCCCCCCTGCACAGCCACTCTCTAACCGATCGCACCTTCAAGACGGTGGACTTCTACAGGAAGCACCAGGACTCCATGACCCCAGCCGGTCTGGGCTTCTTCCAGAGCCAGTGGGACGAGTCGGTCACCAACACCTTCCACAACACGCTTGGTAAGCACCTCTGGAAACGGGACGTTGCAGCGCCTGGCATGTTGGCTCTTTTCTTTCTCCTTGTTTGCGTACCAAACCCCGCCCACCCTCAAAAAGCAGGGCTCCCTTTGAGGCCCCGTTTACACGAGGACGCTTGCGGGTAAAAACGACCAAATATTTTATCGGAAGTGCCTTTCGTTTAGACGGTGACTGTGTCTTTGGGGCTTAAAAACGCAAAATCTGAAACCACCCTCTCCAGAGTGGGAAAACTTCAATGCGCTCCGCCGTAGCGTTTCCGTCTACACTGCCAAGACGCAGAACTCTGCTCAGATCTGCTCACGTCGCGTACGCGTTTACGTCACATACAGCGCCAGTACTGGGAAATAGCAAACATGTTGGATTATTTTCATGCGTCGGACCGTCAAGCTGCTCTGGCAGCTTGACGGTCACAAACTTACAGGAGTCTTTGCCCGAAATGTACAGGATATGTACAGATGGTATTACTGAACAGAGAAGGAACTGTAATTATGTTTTGGTTTTCGCGGCGCAGATAAGAGAAGGAAGATTCTACGCATGCGCTCAGACATGGTGATGGTGTATCACAGCGCCACCTAGCCGCCTGACATGCATACCCAATCGAAATCCACACACTTTTGCGTCACAGTATGCACGCAGATTTCCTCCCAAAAACGCTTGTCTAAACGCGGAATAAAAAGTGAAGACGCAACGCCACTTTTGCGTCTTCTGTTCAGACCGTCATCATGTAAACGTAAAGTGAGATTCACCAGATTTCTCTGCACTCCTGCAGTGACTGATAACTTAAAGATCCCTGTAACCCTTAAAGGGGACATATATCACCTACAGGTGTGAGTGCTGCTTGTAATGGCTAATCAAACTCACACCTGGTGGTATAATATGTCGCCTTTAAGTTAGCATTTACATGAAGGAATGGGTTTTTTGAGCACATTTCAATGCATATTCTTTTGCATATCCTGTATGGGCCATTTTTTTTGAGGGATCCTAGTTTGGTCATTTTATGTTAACCATAATCTTCCATTTGAGTGTATAGCTGTAAGGTTTGGTCAGAATACCTTCATGTGAATAAATCCTGTTAAACATGAAAAAACATTAAATTAAAATTGAATTTTATTATTTAAAAAATGTACAATTGGGAGGTTGGGAGGATATATCCATTAACATTAAACTGTCCACTGGTGTTCTTCTTCCTGCAGACATGAAGGAGCCGGTGTTTGAGTTCGTGCGGCCCCCCGTGTACCACCCGCCGCAGGTCAAGTTCCCCCACAGGCAGCCGCTCCGCTACCTGGACCGCTACCGTGAGGGCAAGGAGCACACCTACGGCATCTACTGAGCCCCACAGACGCACACATCTGGAGCTACCGCTGGACGACATGTTAATATAATAAATTGTTTTTTTTGTATTGACTGCGTCTTATTTTGGTCTGCATTACAACACAGTCCATGGTTTCATGCCATCTTATTCTTGTGGTAAACTGTGTTAATTTCGCCATTGCGATGGTTCTCCACGTTATGAAAGAGTCTTCAGAAATAGAAGGTAACTTTGGGGTTCAGGTCCGGGCGGTCTTCAGCATCTCCTCTACGTCCAGAAGCTTCTCTCGGGGTTTCCCCTGGGCCGCGCCCCTCCTCCCCTCCTGGTTGATCTTCTCCCAGTCCGAGAAGGACACCGGCTTCACGCCTGCAACCAATCACACAGGAGAGATTAGATCATGTGACCTGGAGGTTCAAGCCCGCCATCTTGGTGCGTGTTGACCAACACTTCCAGAATAACCAAGCGACACATTATTGGTGTGAAGAGGCACCGAGATGTTTGAGTGTGTGAGACAATGCCAAAATACATGTAATCAATTCAACTTAGATATTCCATAAAACCTTTCTGATCAAATGTTCCCGAACCCAACAATCGAAGAAATGAGCCAAACGATTCCTAACGACAAGACAGAGCTGCAATAATAAGGGCGAAAACAGGTGCAGCTCATCAAGTTAATTAGGGATCTGCAAATGACTGGACTCATTAACGGCATGAGGAACACCTGATAGCCGCTTGTGTTTCTATGTCAAAACGACAAACCCCATTGCTAACTTAAATGATTAAAGAGTGAAATAGGATTATTTATTTAGCAAGTGAGGAATCTCTCACCCCTACATTACACCAGATACTAGACGGAGAGCAGTACCTCTCTTGTCCAGCAGGGGGATCCCCGTGGATCCAGGCTTGGCAGAGGTCACGTCCAGGCAGCCAGAGGTGAGGTGACGTCCTCCACGACGCTGTGTGCTGTGTCGAAGCTGTTGTTTATGGTGATGGCAATGACCCCGATGGGGCCAGTCTTCAGCCAGCCACTGCAATAAAGACCTGGGGGTGTGTGTGCTCCCCCAGGTGCTCCACAACAAAGAAGAGAAAAAAAAAAATACATTTGTGTATTTATGTACACAAATGTATATGAACGCATAGATTTATCTATCTATCTATGTACCTATCCATCTCTATACACACAGACATCTATATATAGATATGGATCTATGTGTCTACCAAACGTATGCTGTAACTGCGTCCTGTGTTTGGATGTGATGGGTGAGGGAGCATGTGGGGTCCACACTGGACTTACAGGCGTTGAGGCCCTCCTTCCCTCCAGGGTGGCATCGAGCTGCCGGGCTGGGAACCACAGCCAGGACAGGGCGCTTGTCCTGGGGGGAACCTGAGAGAGAGAGAGCACGGGGCATTGAATGGTTCTCTAACCTTTTCTACTAGTCTACCTCCTCTAAGATATTTTTTCAGTACCCCCTTTACCGTCACAAAACATTTTTGGGGGGATTTTTATGATGTATTGATAATGTATGTGCATTCTATTCGCAGTGTTTACATGAATACTAAAAGTGTGCAAATACTCCTGTTCTGGATGCCCTTAATTTTTCAAGAATTTAAATTTCAACCACGTGTCAATTTTTCTTGAATTTCTACAGTCTAGCTTTCAGAATTGAAACTTGCAAAGGGTGAAAACAAAAATAATTAGTTTTTCCTTCATCTTTTGAGTACCCCCTGCAGTACTACAAAATACCCCTAGGGGTACGCGTACCCCCCATTTGAGAAAAGGTTCTCAAAACGTTTACACTTGATGCAGCAACACATATGATTGGGTGGTTCAACCCTTTAACCTGGAGCGCTCCTTCGGAATAATGGGGCGTCTGGTGTAGGGATCGACCGATTAGGATTTTTTAGGGCAATTTACATTATAAAAATGACAAAATGATGATAACAAATGTTACAAGTCTCAATTAAAAATGCCATATGTACGGCTTCTTGAGTCATGCACGGAATAAGAATGCCGGATGAATAAAAGCAAGGCAAAATAACAGAGGAACATGGATTGGCTAGGACTTAAGAACTCAAGCTTCGTGCATCAAAGTTTTCTCAGCCTACCAATAACGTCAGGCTACAACCTCTTTCTTTGAAAATCGTATCGTAATCACAAAATAGTGATTCTACTACGAAATAGGGTGATGTGATTGATTTGTAGGAAACAACAGGCCAAACAGAGAAGCATACCTTTCTAAGAAGGTTTTTAATATTTTGGGATAACTACACAGACGCATGCCATACACTCTCTTCATGAGCCTAGATAATAGCCATGTCTAAATATTCTAAATGATAATCCCACTCAGCAGCAGGCCTAAGGAACCAGGCTGCAGTGGATTCAATTGTCGACTGAGGGATATTCTTGTTCATGGTATATTTTCTTCACAGAAACACTAGGTTATCTTTTTTAAGTAGTCTCATGTGCCAATTTAACTATGTAACCCTTGATATACAGGAGTACTCATTAACAAAATACACTGACATTGACAACATAGGAAGAGGCAGAAATATCCAACATATTGAATCAAAGACACTACAAGTCAGGTGACCACAGCAGGTAATTACAGCTGATTGTAAATTGGCAACCTGTCTTGTACCAGATAGACAAGCAATAAAGAGCCTGCAAGAAATCAGTGCTGCATGTCTGAAGGTACAGCAAATGCAATGGCCATGGGCAGGGGCAGGTTTTGTGTAGGAGCTGCTTTCGTCATAGCAATTTGGATGACCGAAGGTAAAGTACATTGTAGCGGACTGATTAATTTACTTGAGGAAACTTTAAGCTTAGTATCAATTTGTCTTTAGGTCTGTGATTGAGCTTATATTTAGTATGCTAAATATTGCTAGATGTTAAAGTGGTGTATGCTAAATGGTGCTACATGCTAAATGGTGCTACATGCTAAATGGTGCTACATGCTAAATGGTGCTACATGCTAAATGGTGCTACATGCTAAATGGTGCTATATGCTAAATGGGGCTATATGCTAAATGGGGCTACGTGTTAAAGTGGAGCATGCTTGAGGTGGCTATACACTAAATGGTGCTATATGCTAAAGGTTGCAATATGTAAGTGGTGTATGCTAAATGGTGCTGAATGCTAACATTGCTATAGTCTATGGTGCTATATGCTAAGTGATGCTTTATGCTATGATGCTAGTGTTAAATGGTACATTATCCTTAATGGTGCCATATGTTAAATTATGCTGTATGCCAAATCTTCCTCCATGCTAAATGATTCTATATTCTACACGCAAAATGTCACCACGTGCAAAACGCCGCTATGTGCTAAATGTTTCCCTGTAATTGTTTTTAGTCTCTTGCGCCCCATTTGGAGGGACCAACGGGAGATCCAAAGATGAGAACGGCCTGGGAAGTAAGGGATGAAAAGGCAATGTATATATTTGACTGTCTCCTTCAGTCCGAGTAGTTGACTTGATGGTTTGATTTTCAGATGTTCCACAAAATGACCTAGCTGACGTCATTAAAATGCAACAACTAATTGAGGCCCTGTATCAAGACCACTATATTATAGAAGGTATGCTCGCTCCAGGTTGTCTGTAGCTGTAACTCTAGCATTCAATGAAATATTTTAACTCTGTTTCTGTTTCAACTGAACAGAATACCTCAAGTCTGCCGCAAAAGCTAGGGCCTATGACCACGTGAGCACAGTCCCCCTGGCCTCTAACGTGACTCAAGCCTCTGACCCCCTGGCCTCTAACGTGACTCAAGCCTCTGACCCTTTTGCCTCTAACAACGGGACTCAAGCCTCTGACCCCCTGGCCTCTAACAACGGGACTCAAGCCTCTGACCCCCTGGCCTCTAACAACGGGACTCAAGCCTCTGACCCCCTGGCCTCTAACAACGGGACTCAAGCCTCTGACCCCCTGGCCTCTAACAACGTGACTCAAGCCTCTGACCCCCTGGCCTCTAACAACGGGACTCAAGCCTCTGACCCCCTGGCCTCTAACAACGGGACTCAAGCCTCTGACCCCCTGGCCTCTAACAACGGGACTCAAGCCTCTGACCCCCTGGCCTCTAACAACGCGACTCAAGCCTCTGACCCCCTGGCCTCTAACAACGTGACTCAAGCCTCTGACCCTTTGGCCTCTAACGGGACTCAAGCCTCTGACCCTTTGGCCTCTAACGGGACTCAAGCCTCTGACCCTTTGGCCTCTAACGTGACTCAAGCCTCTGACCCCCTGGCCTCTAACGTGACTCAAGCCTCTGACCCCCTGGCCTCTAACGTGACTCAAGCCTCTGACCCCCTGGCCTCTAACGGGACTCAAGCCTCTGACCCCCTGGCCTCTAACAATGTGACTCAAGCCTCTGACCCCCTGGCCTCTAACAACGTGACTCAAGCCTCTGACCCCCTGGCCTCTAACAACGTGACTCAAGCCTCCGACCCCCTGGCCTCTAACGTGACTCAAGCCACTGACCCCCTGGCCTCTAGCAACGGGACTCAAGCCTCTGACCCCCTGGCCTCTAACAACGCGACTCAAGCCTCTGACCCCCTGGCCTCTAACAACGTGACTCAAGCCTCTGACCCTTTGGCCTCTAACGGGACTCAAGCCTCTGACCCCCTGGCCTCTAACGTGACTCAAGCCTCTGACCCTTTGGCCTCTAACGGGACTCAAGCCTCTGACCCTTTGGCCTCTAACGGGACCCAAGCCTCTGACCCTTTGGCCTCTAACGGGACTCAAGCCTCTGACCCTTTGGCCTCTAACAACGGGACTCAAGCCTCTGACCCCTTGGCCTCTAGCAACGGGACTCAAGCCTCTGACCCCCTGGCGTCTAACGGGACTCAAGCCTCTGACCCCCTGGCCTCTAACAATGTGACTCAAGCCTCTGACCCGCTGGCCTCTAACAACGTGACTCAAGCCTCCGACCCCCTGGCCTCTAACGGGACTCAAGCCACTGACCCCCTGGCCTCTAACAACGGGACTCAAGCCACTGACCCCCTGGCCTCTAACAACGGGACTCAAGCCTCTGACCCCCTGGCCTCTAACAACGGGACTCAAGCCTCTGACCCCCTGGCCTCTAACGTGACTCAAGCCTCTGACCCCCTGGCCACTAACAACGGGACTCAAGCCTCTGACCCCCTGGCCTCTAACGTGACTCAAGCCTCTGACCCTTTGGCCTCTAACAACGGGACTCAAGCCTCTGACCCTTTGGCCTCTAACAACCGGACTCAAGCCACTGACCCCCTGGCCTCTAACAACGGGACTCAAGCCTCTGACCCCCTGGCCTCTAACAATGTGACTCAAGCCTCTGACCCCCTGGCCTCTAACAATGTGACTCAAGCCTCTGACCCCCTGGCCTCTAACAACGGGACTCAAGCCTCTGACCCCCTGGCCTCTAACGTGACTCAAGCCTCTGACCCCCTGGCCACTAACAACGGGACTCAAGCCTCTGACCCCCTGGCCTCTAACAACGGGACTCAAGCCTCTGACCCCCTGGCCTCTAACGGGACTCAAGCCTCTGACCCTTTGGCCTCTAACAACCTGACTCAAGCCTCTGACCCCCTGGCCTCTAACAACGGGACTCAAGCCTCTGACCCCCTGGCCTCTAACAACGGGACTCAAGCCTCTGACCCCCTGGCCTCTAACGGGACTCAAGCCTCTGACCCTTTGGCCTCTAACGGGACTCAAGCCTCTGACCCTTTGGCCTCTAACAACGGGACTCAAGCCTCTGACCCTTTGGCCTCTAACGTGACTCAAGCCTCTGACCCCCTGGCCTCTAACGTGACTCAAGCCTCTGACCCTTTTGCCTCTAACAACGGGACTCAAGCCTCTGACCCCTTGGCCTCTAGCAACGTGACTCAAGCCTCTGACCCCCTGGCCTCTAACGTGACTCAAGCCTCTGACCCCCTGGCCTCTAACGTGACTCAAGCCTCTGACCCCCTGGCCTCTAACGTGACTCAAGCCTCTGACCCTTTGGCCTCTAACAACCGGACTCAAGCCTCTGACCCCCTGGCCTCTAACGGGACTCAAGCCTCTGACCCCCTGGCCTCTAACAACGGGACTCAAGCCTCTGACCCCCTGGCCTCTAACAACGGGACTCAAGCCTCTGACCCCCTGGCCTCTAACAACGGGACTCAAGCCTCTGACCCCCTGGCCTCTAACAACGGGACTCAAGCCTCTGACCCCCTGGCCTCTAACAACGTGACTCAAGCCTCCGACCCTCTGGCCTCTAACGTGACTCAAGCCTCTGACCCCCTGGCCTCTAACAACGTGACTCAAGCCTCCGACCCGCTGGCCTCTAACGTGACTCAAGCCTCTGACCCCCTGGCCACTAACAACGGGACTCAAGCCTCTGACCCCCTGGCCTCTAACAACGGGACTCAAGCTTCTGACCCCCTGGCCACTAACGTGACTCAAGCCTCTGACCCATTGGCCTCTAACAATGTGACTCAAGCCTCTGACCCCCTGGCCTCTAACAATGTGACTCAAGCCTCTGACCCCCTGGCCTCTAACGTGACTCAAGCCTCTGACCCCCTGGCCTCTAACAACGGGACTCAAGCCTCTGACCCCTTGGCCTCTAACAATGTGACTCAAGCCTTTGACCCCCTGGCCTCTAACGTGACTCAAGCCTCTGACCCCCTGGCCTCTAACGTGACTCAAGCCTCTGACCCTTTGGCCTCTAACAACCGGACTCAAGCCTCTGACCCTTTGGCCTCTAACAACCGGACTCAAGCCTCTGACCCCCTGGCCTCTAACAACGGGACTCAAGCCTCTGACCCCCTGGCCTCTAACAACGGGACTCAAGCCTCTGACCCCCTGGCCTCTAACAACGGGACTCAAGCCTCTGACCCCCTGGCCTCTAACAACGGGACTCAAGCCTCTGACCCCCTGGCCTCTAACAACGGGACTCAAGCCTCTGACCCCCTGGCCTCTAACAACGCGACTCAGGCCTCTGACCCCCTGGCCTCTAACGTGACTCAAGCCTCTGACCCTTTGGCCTCTAACGGGACTCAAGCCTCTGACCCTTTGGCCTCTAACGGGACTCAAGCCTCTGACCCTTTGGCCTCTAACGGGACTCAAGCCTCTGACCCTTTGGCCTCTAACAACGGGACTCAAGCCTCTGACCCCCTGGCCTCTAACAACGGGACTCAAGCCTCTGACCCCCTGGCCTCTAACAACGGGACTCAAGCCTCTGACCCCCTGGCCTCTAACAACGGGACTCAAGCCTCTGACCCCCTGGCCTCTAACAACGGGACTCAAGCCTCTGACCCCCTGGCCTCTAACAACGCGACTCAGGCCTCTGACCCCCTGGCCTCTAACGTGACTCAAGCCTCTGACCCTTTGGCCTCTAACGGGACTCAAGCCTCTGACCCTTTGGCCTCTAACGGGACTCAAGCCTCTGACCCTTTGGCCTCTAACGTGACTCAAGCCTCTGACCCCCTGGCCTCTAACGTGACTCAAGCCACTGACCCCCTGGCCTCTAACGTGACTCAAGCCTCTGACCCCCTGGCCTCTAACGGGACTCAAGCCTCTGACCCCCTGGCCTCTAACAACGGGACTCAAGCCTCTGACCCTTTGGCCTCTAACAACGGGACTCAAGCCTCTGACCCTTTGGCCTCTAACAACGGGACTCAAGCCTCTGACCCTTTGGCCTCTAACGTGACTCAAGCCTCTGACCCCCTGGCCTCTAACGTGACTCAAGCCTCTGACCCTTTTGCCTCTAACAACGGGACTCAAGCCTCCGACCCCTTGGCCTCTAGCAACGGGACTCAAGCCTCTGACCCCCTGGCCTCTAACGTGACTCAAGCCTCTGACCCCCTGGCCTCTAACGTGACTCAAGCCTCTGACCCTTTGGCCTCTAACAACCGGACTCAAGCCTCTGACCCTTTGGCCTCTAACAACCGGACTCAAGCCTCTGACCCCCTGGCCTCTAACAACGGGACTCAAGCCTCTGACCCCCTGGCCTCTAACGTGACTCAAGCCTCTGACCCCCTGGCCTCTAACGTGACTCAAGCCTCTGACCCTTTTGCCTCTAACAACGGGACTCAAGCCTCCGACCCCTTGGCCTCTAGCAACGGGACTCAAGCCTCTGACCCCCTGGCCTCTAACGTGACTCAAGCCTCTGACCCCCTGGCCTCTAACGTGACTCAAGCCTCTGACCCTTTGGCCTCTAACAACCGGACTCAAGCCTCTGACCCTTTGGCCTCTAACAACCGGACTCAAGCCTCTGACCCCCTGGCCTCTAACAACGGGACTCAAGCCTCTGACCCCCTGGCCTCTAACGTGACTCAAGCCTCTGACCCCCTGGCCACTAACAACGGGACTCAAGCCTCTGACCCCCTGGCCTCTAACGTGACTCAAGCCTCTGACCCTTTGGCCTCTAACAACGGGACTCAAGCCTCTGACCCTTTGGCCTCTATCAACCGGACTCAAGCCTCTGACCCCCTGGCCTCTAACAACGGGACTCAAGCCTCTGACCCCCTGGCCTCTAACAACGGGACTCAAGCCTCTGACCCCCTGGCCTCTAACGGGACTCAAGCCTCTGACCCCTTGGCCTCTAACAACCTGACTCAAGCCTCTGACCCCCTGGCCTCTAACAACGGGACTCAAGCCTCTGACCCCCTGGCCTCTAACAACGGGACTCAAGCCTCTGACCCCCTGGCCTCTTACGGGACTCAAGCCTCTGACCCTTTGGCCTCTAACGGGACTCAAGCCTCTGACCCTTTGGCCTCTAACAACGGGACTCAAGCCTCTGACCCTTTGGCCTCTAACGTGACTCAAGCCTCTGACCCCCTGGCCTCTAACGTGACTCAAGCCTCTGACCCTTTTGCCTCTAACAACGGGACTCAAGCCTCTGACCCCTTGGCCTCTAGCAACGGGACTCAAGCCTCTGACCCCCTGGCCTCTAACGTGACTCAAGCCTCTGACCCCCTGGCCTCTAACGTGACTCAAGCCTCTGACCCCCTGGCCTCTAACGTGACTCAAGCCTCTGACCCTTTGGCCTCTAACAACCGGACTCAAGCCTCTGACCCCCTGGCCTCTAACGGGACTCAAGCCTCTGACCCCCTGGCCTCTAACAACGGGACTCAAGCCTCTGACCCCCTGGCCTCTAACAATGTGACTCAAGCCTCTGACCCCCTGGCCTCTAACAACGGGACTCAAGCCTCTGACCCCCTGGCCTCTAACAACGGGACTCAAGCCTCTGACCCCCTGGCCTCTAACAACGTGACTCAAGCCTCCGACCCTCTGGCCTCTAACGTGACTCAAGCCTCTGACCCCCTGGCCTCTAACAACGTGACTCAAGCCTCCGACCCGCTGGCCTCTAACGTGACTCAAGCCTCTGACCCCCTGGCCACTAACAACGGGACTCAAGCCTCTGACCCCCTGGCCTCTAACAACGGGACTCAAGCTTCTGACCCCCTGGCCACTAACGTGACTCAAGCCTCTGACCCATTGGCCTCTAACAATGTGACTCAAGCCTCTGACCCCCTGGCCTCTAACAATGTGACTCAAGCCTCTGACCCCCTGGCCTCTAACGTGACTCAAGCCTCTGACCCCCTGGCCTCTAACAACGGGACTCAAGCCTCTGACCCCTTGGCCTCTAACAATGTGACTCAAGCCTTTGACCCCCTGGCCTCTAACGTGACTCAAGCCTCTGACCCCCTGGCCTCTAACGTGACTCAAGCCTCTGACCCTTTGGCCTCTAACAACCGGACTCAAGCCTCTGACCCTTTGGCCTCTAACAACCGGACTCAAGCCTCTGACCCCCTGGCCTCTAACAACGGGACTCAAGCCTCTGACCCCCTGGCCTCTAACAACGGGACTCAAGCCTCTGACCCCCTGGCCTCTAACAATGTGACTCAAGCCTCTTACCCCCTGGCCTCTAACAACGTGACTCAAGCCTCCGACCCGCTGGCCTCTAACGTGACTCAAGCCTCCGACCCGCTGGCCACTAACAACGGGACTCAAGCCTCTGACCCCCTGGCCTCTAACGTGACTCAAGCCTCTGACCCTTTGGCCTCTAACAACGGGACTCAAGCCTCTGACCCCCTGGCCTCTAACAACGGGACTCAAGCCTCTGACCCCCTGGCCTCTAACAACGGGACTCAAGCCTCTGACCCCCTGGCCTCTAACAACGGGACTCAAGCCTCTGACCCCCTGGCCTCTAACAACGGGACTCAAGCCTCTGACCCCCTGGCCTCTAACAACGGGACTCAAGCCTCTGACCCCCTGGCCTCTAACAACGGGACTCAAGCCTCTGACCCCCTGGCCTCTAACAACGCGACTCAGGCCTCTGACCCCCTGGCCTCTAACAACGCGACTCAGGCCTCTGACCCTTTGGCCTCTAACGGGACTCAAGCCTCTGACCCTTTGGCCTCTAACGGGACTCAAGCCTCTGACCCTTTGGCCTCTAACGGGACTCAAGCCTCTGACCCTTTGGCCTCTAACGTGACTCAAGCCTCTGACCCCCTGGCCTCTAACGTGACTCAAGCCACTGACCCCCTGGCCTCTAACGTGACTCAAGCCTCTGACCCCCTGGCCTCTAACGGGACTCAAGCCTCTGACCCCCTGGCCTCTAACAACGGGACTCAAGCCTCTGACCCTTTGGCCTCTAACAACGGGACTCAAGCCTCTGACCCTTTGGCCTCTAACAACGGGACTCAAGCCTCTGACCCTTTGGCCTCTAACGTGACTCAAGCCTCTGACCCCCTGGCCTCTAACGTGACTCAAGCCTCTGACCCTTTTGCCTCTAACAACGGGACTCAAGCCTCCGACCCCTTGGCCTCTAGCAACGGGACTCAAGCCTCTGACCCCCTGGCCTCTAACGTGACTCAAGCCTCTGACCCCCTGGCCTCTAACGTGACTCAAGCCTCTGACCCTTTGGCCTCTAACAACCGGACTCAAGCCTCTGACCCTTTGGCCTCTAACAACCGGACTCAAGCCTCTGACCCTTTGGCCTCTAACAACCGGACTCAAGCCTCTGACCCCCTGGCCTCTAACAACGGGACTCAAGCCTCTGACCCCCTGGCCTCTAACAACGGGACTCAAGCCTCTGACCCCCTGACCACTAACAACGGGACTCAAGCCTCTGACCCTTTGGCCTCTAACGCCTCTAACAACGTGACTCAAGCCTCTGACAACCACAAACTGGCCTCCGACATCTCTGAGAAGCCTGCTTCGAGTCAAAGCAACAACTCCATGATGCCCATTCATCACAATCAAAGTGAGGGAAATGGAAGCCATTCATAATAAAGAGATTTGCACAATATTTTGTGCACTATTTTAGTCGCTAACAATCTTTTGTTTCAGATGTTTCACAAACATCGCTAAGCAAAGGTTGCAGGAAACACTATAAGGCCGTTGGACTACAATTGCTTCAGGCGATCTCAAATTACAAGGATGTTAAAGAAGGTGAGATGGTTCAAGTTTCTTTGACTATTATTAATATGCAAATTCTGTTTCATGGACGGATGTTTTCGCTTCTCTAAACCCAATAGTAAGCCGAGAGTCGGATCAGGTGAACGCCGAGGCATCATCAGGAACTGACCCCAAAGCAGTCGGGGCTGCTTTGGATGCCAACGATTTAGCCGCTCTGAATAATGTTTTAACTGGACAACAGCATAATGGACAAGAAACTGACTAACGAATGTATGCCTTGATAATAAAAACTTTTAATTGATACTGTACAATGTTTTTATTTGAGGGGTGGTTTGTAAATCTGGACCAAGCAATCTGTACTTGATGCACTTATTTCCCATTTGACTGGTTGTGTGGGCAGAACCTGGGAGTTGTGACTTGGGACAAGCCCCTTCACTGTCTCAAGTCCCATCTTAAAACTCACCTTTACTCTGGCTTTTAACTCCAGGTAGCGTGTTGATGTGTTATGTAGATGTATTATGTGGGCAGTGGATCTTATTTATTGGATTCTATTTGGGTATCTTTTATGCTATTGAGCCTCTCATCTTTTATTGTGCTTCTGTGGTGTCATCTTGTTGTACAGCACTTTTAAATAGTGATATGTAAAGTGGAAGTAGGCAGCGCTGTGATCTTCAGTAATGGCATTTGTGTGGGGGGGAACTACTTGACAAATGTGGTACTTGTACTATTGTATGCTTAAATTGAAGATTTCCCTGTAATGAAATGGAATCATTCTAGCTCCTGCCAAGGCTAATCTTCCCTTGGTTTGAAGCCTGCACTTGGGAGTAAAATCGAATTTTCTCTCCAAGACAAAACCGCGACCAAGCGACGGTAAAGGCATGCTTCTTGCTCTAGTGATCATTTCCATAATGTTTGAATAGGCCTACCTTCAAGACGGTGGACTTCTACAGGAAGCACCAGGACTCCATGACCCCAGCCGGTCTGGGCTTCTTCCAGAGCCAGTGGGACGAGTCGGTCACCAACACCTTCCACAACACGCTTGGTAAGCAACTCTGGAAACGAACCGTTGGAGCGCCTGGCATGTTGGCTCTTTTCTTTCTCCTTGTTTGTGTACATGGGGAACGGAGGATTTTGCAAAGGAAAAAATGACTCAAACTCACACCTGGTGGTATATGTCACCTTTTTAAGTTGACGTTTACATGAAGGAATGGGTTTTAGAGCACATTTGAAACCATATTCTTTTGCATATCCTCTACTGGCCATTTTTTTTTGAAGGATCCTAGTTTGGTCATTTTTTGTTTAGCATAATCTTCCATTTGAGTGTATAGCTGTATGGTTTGGTCAGAGTACCTTCATGTGAATAAATCCTGTTAAACATGAAAAACATTAAATTAAAATTGGATTTTATCATTTAAACAAAGAATCGACAAGTACAATTGTGAGGTTGGGAGGATATATCCATTAACATTAAACTGTCCACTGGTGTTCTTCTTCCTGCAGACATGAAGGAGCCGGTGTTTGAGTTCGTGCGGCCCCCCGTGTACCACCCGCCGCGGGTCAAGTTCCCCCACAGGCAGCCGCTCCGCTACCTGGACCGCTACCGTGAGGGCAAGGAGCACACCTACGGCATCTACTGAGCCCCACAGACGCACACATCTGGAGCTACCGCTGGACGACATGTTAATATAATAAATTGTTTTTTTTGTATTGACTGCGTCTTATTTTGGTCTGCATTACAACACAGTCCATGGTTTCATTCCATCTTATTCTTGTGGTAAACTGTGTTAATTTCTCCATTGCGATGGTTCTCCACGTTATGAAAGAGTCTTCAGAAATAGAAGGTAACTTTGGGGTTCAGGTCCGGGCGGTCTTCAGCATCTCCTCTACGTCCAGAAGCTTCTCTCGGGGTTTCCCCTGGGCCGCGCCCCTCCTCCCCTCCTGGTTGATCTTCTCCCAGTCCGAGAAGGACACCGGCTTCACGCCTGCAACCAATCACACAGGAGAGATTAGATCATGTGACCTGGAGGTTCAAGCCCGCCATCTTGGTGCGTGTTGACCAACACTTCCAGAATAACCAAGCAACACATTATTGGTGTGAAGAGGCACCGAGATGTTTGAGTGTGTGAGACAATGCCAAAATACATGTAATCAATTCAACTTAGATATTCCATAAAACCTTTCTGATCAAATGTTCCCGAACCCAACAATCGAAGAAATGAGCCAAACGATTCCTAACGACAAGACAGAGCTGCAATAATAAGTGCGAAAACAGGTGCAGCTCATCAAGTTAATTAGGGATCTGCAAATGACTGGACTCATTAACGGCATGAGGAACACCTGATAGCCGCTTGTGTTTCTATGTCAAAACGACAAACCCCATTGCTAACTTAAATGATTAAAGAGTGAAATAGGATTATTTATTTAGCAAGTGAGGAATCTCTCACCCCTACATTACACCAGATACTAGACGGAGAGCAGTACCTCTCTTGTCCAGCAGGGGGATCCCCGTGGATCCAGGCTTGGCAGAGGTCACGTCCAGGCAGCCAGAGGTGAGGTGACGTCCTCCACGACGCTGTGTGCTGTGTCGAAGCTGTTGTTTATGGTGATGGCAATGACCCCGATGGGGCCAGTCTTCAGCCAGCCACTGCAATAAAGACCTGGGGGTGTGTGTGCTCCCCCAGGTGCTCCACAACAAAGAAGAGAAAAAAAAAAAAATACATTTGTGTATTTATATACACAAATGTATATGAACACATAAAGGCATAGATTTATCTATCTATCTATGTACCTATCCATCTCTATACACACACAGACATCTATATATAGATATGGATCTATACATGTGTGTACCAAACGTATGCTGTAACTGCGTCCTGTGTTTGGATGTGATGGGTGAGGGAGCATGTGGGGTCCACACTGGACTTACAGGCGTTGAGGCCCTCCTTCCCTCCTGGGTGGCATCGAGCGGCCGGGCTGGGAACCACAGCCAGGACATGGCGCTTGTCCTGGGGGGAACCTGAGAGAGAGAGAGCACGGGGCATTGAATGGTTCTCTAACCTTTTCTACTAGTCTACCTCCTCTAAGATATTTTTTCAGTACCCCCTTTACCGTCACAAAACATTTTTGGGGGAATTTTTATGATGTATTGATAATGTATGTGCATTCTATTCGCAGTGTTTACATGAATACTAAAAGTGTGCAAATACTCCTGTTCTGGATGCCCTTAATTTTTCAAGAATTTAAATTTCAACCACGTGTCAATTTTTCTTGAATTTCTACAGTCTAGCTTTCAGAATTGAAACTTGCAAAGGGTGAAAACAAAAATAATTAGTTTTTCCTTCATCTTTTGAGTACCCCCTGCAGTACTACAAAATACCCCTAGGGGTACGCGTACCCCCCATTTGAGAAAAGGTTCTCAAAACGTTTACACTTGATGCAGCAACACATATGATTGGGTGGTTCAACCCTTTAACCTGGAGCGCTCCTTCGGAATAATGGGGCGTCTGGTGTAGGGATCGACCGATTAGGATTTTTTAGGGCAATTTACATTATAAAAATGACAAAATGATGATAACAAATGTTACAAGTCTCAATTAAAAATGCCATATGTACGGCTTCTTGAGTCATGCACGGAATAAGAATGCCGGATGAATAAAAGCAAGGCAAAATAACAGAGGAACATGGATTGGCTAGGACTTAAGAACTCAAGCTTCGTGCATCAAAGTTTTCTCAGCCTACCAATAACGTCAGGCTACAACCTCTTTCTTTGAAAATCGTATCGTAATCACAAAATAGTGATTCTACTACGAAATAGGGTGATGTGATTGATTTGTAGGAAACAACAGGCCAAACAGAGAAGCATACCTTTCTAAGAAGGCTTTTAATATTTTGGGATAACTACACAGACGCATGCCATACACTCTCTTCATGAGCCTAGATAATAGCCATGTCTAAATATTCTAAATGATAATCCCACTCAGCAGCAGGCCTAAGGAACCAGGCTGCAGTGGATTCAATTGTCGACTGAAGGATATTCTTGTTCATGGTATATTTTCTTCACAGAAACACTAGGTTATCTTTTTTAAGTAGTCTCATGTGCCAATTTAACTATGTAACCCTTGATATACAGGAGTACTCATTAACAAAATACACTGACATTGACAACATAGGAAGAGGCAGAAATATCCAACATATTGAATCAAAGACACTACAAGTCAGGTGACCACAGCAGGTAATTACAGCTGATTGTAAATTGGCAACCTGTCTTGTACCAGATAGACAAGCAATAAAGAGCCTGCAAGAAATCAGTGCTGCATGTCTGAAGGTACAGCAAATGCAATGGCCATGGGCAGGGGCAGGTTTTGTGTAGGAGCTGCTTTCGTCATAGCAATTTGGATGACCGAAGGTAAAGTACATTGTAGCGGACTGATTAATTTACTTGAGGAAACTTTAAGCTTAGTATCAATTTGTCTTTAGGTCTGTGATTGAGCTTATATTTAGTATGCTAAATATTGCTAGATGTTTAAGTGGTGTATGCTAAATGGTGCTACATGCTAAATGGTGCTACATGCTAGATGGTGCTACATGCTAAATGGTGCTACATGCTAAATGGGGCTACATGCTAAATGGGGCTATATGCTAAATGGGGCTACGTGTTAAAGTGGAGCATGCTTGAGGTGGCTATACACTAAATGGTGCTATATGCTAAAGGTTGCAATATGTAAGTGGTGTATGCTGAATGGTGCTGAATGCTAACATTGCTATAGTCTATGGTGCTATATGCTAAGTGATGCTTTATGCTATGATGCTAGTGTTAAATGGTACATTATCCTTAATGGTGCCATATGTTAAATTATGCTGTATGCCAAATCTTCCTCCATGCTAAATGATTCTATATGTTCTACACGCAAAATGTCACCACGTGCAAAACGCTGCTATGTGCTAAATGTTTCCCTGTAATTGTTTTTAGTCTCTTGCGCCCCATTTGGAGGGACCAACGGGAGATCCAAAGATGAGAACGGCCTGGGAAGTAAGGGATGAAAAGGCAATGTATATATTTGACTGTCTCCTTCAGTCCGAGTAGTTGACTTGATGGTTTGATTTTCAGATGTTCCACAAAATGACCTAGCTGAAGTCATTAAAATGCAACAACTAATTGAGGCCCTGTATCAAGACCACTATATTATAGAAGGTATGCTCGCTCCAGGTTGTCTGTAGCTGTAACTCTAGCATTCAATGAAATATTTTAACTCTGTTTCTGTTTCAACTGAACAGAATACCTCAAGTCTGCCGCAAAAGCTAGGGCCTATGACCACGTGAGCACAGTCCCCCTGGCCTCTAACGTGACTCAAGCCTCTGACCCCCTGGCCTCTAACGTGTCTCAAGCCTCTGACCCTTTTGCCTCTAACAACGGGACTCAAGCCTCTGACCCCCTGGCCTCTAACAACGGGACTCAAGCCTCTGACCCCCTGGCCTCTAACAACGGGACTCAAGCCTCTGACCGCCTGGCCTCTAACAACGGGACTCAAGCCTCTGACCCCCTGGCCTCTAACAACGGGACTCAAGCCTCTGACCCCCTGGCCTCTAACAACGCGACTCAAGCCTCTGACCCCCTGGCCTCTAACAACGCGACTCAAGCCTCTGACCCCCTGGCCTCTAACAACGCGACTCAAGCCTCTGACCCTTTGGCCTCTAACGTGACTCAAGCCTCTGACCCTTTGGCCTCTAACGGGACTCAAGCCTCTGACCCTTTGGCCTCTAACGGGACTCAAGCCTCTGACCCTTTGGCCTCTAACGGGACTCAAGCCTCTGACCCCCTGGCCTCTAACGTGACTCAAGCCTCTGACCCCCTGGCCTCTAACGTGACTCAAGCCTCTGACCCCCTGGCCTCTAACGTCACTCAAGCCTCTGACCCCCTGGCCTCTAACGTGACTCAAGCCTCTGACCCCCTGGCCTCTAACGTGACTCAAGCCTCTGACCCCCTGGCCTCTAACGGGACTCAAGCCTCTGACCCTTTGGCCTCTAACGGGACCCAAGCCTCTGACCCTTTGGCCTCTAACAACGGGACTCAAGCCTCTGACCCTTTGGCCTCTAACGTGACTCAAGCCTCTGACCCTTTGGCCTCTAACAACGGGACTCAAGCCTCTGACCCCTTGGCCTCTAGCAACGGGACTCAAGCCTCTGACCCCCTGGCGTCTAACGGGACTCAAGCCTCTGACCCCCTGGCCTCTAACAATGTGACTCAAGCCTCTGACCCCCTGGCCTCTAACAATGTGACTCAAGCCTCTGACCCGCTGGCCTCTAACAACGTGACTCAAGCCTCCGACCCCCTGGCCTCTAACGGGACTCAAGCCACTGACCCCCTGGCCTCTAACAACGGGACTCAAGCCTCTGACCCCCTGGCCTCTAACAATGTGACTCAAGCCTCTGACCCCCTGGCCTCTAACAACGGGACTCGAGCCTCTGACCCCCTGGCCTCTAACGTGACTCAAGCCTCTGACCCCCTGGCCACTAACAACGGGACTCAAGCCTCTGACCCCCTGGCCTCTAACGTGACTCAAGCCTCTGACCCTTTGGCCTCTAACAACGGGACTCAAGCCTCTGACCCTTTGGCCTCTAACAACCGGACTCAAGCCACTGACCCCCTGGCCTCTAACAACGGGACTCAAGCCTCTGACCCCCTGGCCTCTAACAATGTGACTCAAGCCTCTGACCCCCTGGCCTCTAACAACGGGACTCAAGCCTCTGACCCCCTGGCCTCTAACGTGACTCAAGCCTCTGACCCCCTGGCCACTAACAACGGGACTCAAGCCTCTGACCCCCTGGCCTCTAACGTGACTCAAGCCTCTGACCCTTTGGCCTCTAACAACGGGACTCAAGCCTCTGACCCTTTGGCCTCTAACAACCGGACTCAAGCCTCTGACCCCCTGGCCTCTAACAACGGGACTCAAGCCTCTGACCCCCTGGCCTCTAACAACGGGACTCAAGCCTCTGACCCCCTGGCCTCTAACGGGACTCAAGCCTCTGACCCTTTGGCCTCTAACAACCTGACTCAAGCCTCTGACCCCCTGGCCTCTAACAACGGGACTCAAGCCTCTGACCCCCTGGCCTCTAACAACGGGACTCAAGCCTCTGACCCCCTGGCCTCTAACGGGACTCAAGCCTCTGACCCTTTGGCCTCTAACGGGACTCAAGCCTCTGACCCTTTGGCCTCTAACAACGGGACTCAAGCCTCTGACCCTTTGGCCTCTAACGTGACTCAAGCCTCTGACCCCCTGGCCTCTAACGTGACTCAAGCCTCTGACCCTTTTGTCTCTAACAACGGGACTCAAGCCTCTGACCCCTTGGCCTCTAGCAACGGGACTCAAGCCTCCGACCCCCTGGCCTCTAACGTGACTCAAGCCTCTGACCCCCTGGCCTCTAACGTGACTCAAGCCTCTGACCCCCTGGCCTCTAACGTGACTCAAGCCTCTGACCCTTTGGCCTCTAACAACCGGACTCAAGCCTCTGACCCCCTGGCCTCTAACGGGACTCAAGCCTCTGACCCCCTGGCCTCTAACAACGGGACTCAAGCCTCTGACCCCCTGGCCTCTAACAATGTGACTCAAGCCTCTGACCCCCTGGCCTCTAACAACGGGACTCAAGCCTCTGACCCCCTGGCCTCTAACAACGGGACTCAAGCCTCTGACCCCCTGGCCTCTAACAACGTGACTCAAGCCTCCGACCCTCTGGCCTCTAACGTGACTAAAGCCTCTGACCCCCTGGCCTCTAACAACGTGACTCAAGCCTCCGACCCGCTGGCCTCTAACGTGACTCAAGCCTCTGACCCCCTGGCCACTAACAACGGGACTCAAGCCTCTGACCCCCTGGCCTCTAACAACGGGACTCAAGCTTCTGACCCCCTGGCCACTAACGTGACTCAAGCCTCTGACCCATTGGCCTCTAACAATGTGACTCAAGCCTCTGACCCCCTGGCCTCTAACAATGTGACTCAAGCCTCTGACCCCCTGGCCTCTAACGTGACTCAAGCCTCTGACCCCCTGGCCTCTAACAACGGGACTCAAGCCTCTGACCCCTTGGCCTCTAACAATGTGACTCAAGCCTTTGACCCCCTGGCCTCTAACGTGACTCAAGCCTCTGACCCCCTGGCCTCTAACGTGACTCAAGCCTCTGACCCCCTGGCCTCTAACGTGACTCAAGCCTCTGACCCTTTGGCCTCTAACAACCGGACTCAAGCCTTTGACCCCCTGGCCTCTAACGTGACTCAAGCCTCTGACCCCCTGGCCTCTAACGTGACTCAAGCCTCTGACCCTTTGGCCTCTAACAACCGGACTCAAGCCTCTGACCCTTTGGCCTCTAACAACCGGACTCAAGCCTCTGACCCCCTGGCCTCTAACAACGGGACTCAAGCCTCTGACCCCCTGGCCTCTAACAACGGGACTCAAGCCTCTGACCCCCTGGCCTCTAACAATGTGACTCAAGCCTCTTACCCCCTGGCCTCTAACAACGTGACTCAAGCCTCCGACCCGCTGGCCTCTAACGTGACTCAAGCCTCCGACCCGCTGGCCACTAACAACGGGACTCAAGCCTCTGACCCCCTGGCCTCTAACGTGACTCAAGCCTCTGACCCCCTGGCCTCTAACAACGGGACTCAAGCCTCTGACCCCCTGGCCTCTAACAACGGGACTCAAGCCTCTGACCCCCTGGCCTCTAACAACGGGACTCAAGCCTCTGACCCCCTGGCCTCTAACAACGGGACTCAAGCCTCTGACCCCCTGGCCTCTAACAACGGGACTCAAGCCTCTGACCCCCTGGCCTCTAACAACGGGACTCAAGCCTCTGACCCCCTGGCCTCTAACAACGCGACTCAGGCCTCTGACCCCCTGGCCTCTAACGTGACTCAAGCCTCTGACCCTTTGGCCTCTAACGGGACTCAAGCCTCTGACCCTTTGGCCTCTAACGGGACTCAAGCCTCTGACCCTTTGGCCTCTAACGGGACTCAAGCCTCTGACCCTTTGGCCTCTAACGTGACTCAAGCCTCTGACCCCCTGGCCTCTAACGTGACTCAAGCCACTGACCCCCTGGCCTCTAACGTGACTCAAGCCTCTGACCCCCTGGCCTCTAACGGGACTCAAGCCTCTGACCCCCTGGCCTCTAACAACGGGACTCAAGCCTCTGACCCTTTGGCCTCTAACAACGGGACTCAAGCCTCTGACCCTTTGGCCTCTAACAACGGGACTCAAGCCTCTGACCCTTTGGCCTCTAACGTGACTCAAGCCTCTGACCCCCTGGCCTCTAACGTGACTCAAGCCTCTGACCCTTTTGCCTCTAACAACGGGACTCAAGCCTCCGACCCCTTGGCCTCTAGCAACGGGACTCAAGCCTCTGACCCCCTGGCCTCTAACGTGACTCAAGCCTCTGACCCCCTGGCCTCTAACGTGACTCAAGCCTCTGACCCTTTGGCCTCTAACAACCGGACTCAAGCCTCTGACCCTTTGGCCTCTAACAACCGGACTCAAGCCTCTGACCCCCTGGCCTCTAACAACGGGACTCAAGCCTCTGACCCCCTGGCCTCTAACAACGGGACTCAAGCCTCTGACCCCCTGACCACTAACAACGGGACTCAAGCCTCTGACCCTTTGGCCTCTAACAACGTGACTCAAGCCTCTGACAACCACAAACTGGCCTCCGACATCTCTGAGAAGCCTGCTTCGAGTCAAAGCAACAACTCCATGATGCCCATTCATCACAATCAAAGTGAGGGAAATGGAAGCCATTCATAATAAAGAGATTTGCACAATATTTTGTGCACTATTTTAGTCGCTAACAATCTTTTGTTTCAGATGTTTCACAAACATCGCTAAGCAAAGGTTGCAGGAAACACTATAAGGCCGTTGGACTACAATTGCTTCAGGCAATCTCAAATTACAAGGATGTTAAAGAAGGTGAGATGGTTCAAGTTTCTTTGACTATTATTAATATGCAAATTCTGTTTCATGGACGGATGTTTTCGCTTCTTTAAACCCAATAGTAAGCCGAGAGTCGGATCAGGTGAACGCCGAGGCATCATCAGGAACTGACCCCAAAGCAGTCGGGGCTGCTTTGGATGCCAACGATTTAGCCGCTCTGAATAATGTTTTAACTGGACAACAGCATAATGGACAAGAAACTGACTATAACGAATGTATGCCTTGATAATAAAAACTTTTAATTGATACTGTACAATGTTTTTATTTGAGGGGTGGTTTGTAAATCTGGACCAAGCAATCTGTACTTGATGCACTTATTTCCCATTTGACTGGTTGTGTGGGCAGAACCTGGGAGTTGTGACTTGGGACAAGCCCCTTCACTGTCTCAAGTCCCATCTTAAAACTCACCTTTACTCTGGCTTTTAACTCCAGGTAGCGTGTTGATGTGTTATGTAGATGTATTATGTGGGCAGTGGATCTTATTTATTGGATTCTATTTGGGTATCTTTTATGCTATTGAGCCTCTCATCTTTTATTGTGCTTCTGTGGTGTCATCTTGTTGTACAGCACTTTTAAATAGTGATATGTAAAGTGGAAGTAGGCAGCGCTGTGATCTTCAGTAATGGCATTTGTGTGGGGGGGAACTACTTGACAAATGTGGTACTTGTACTATTGTATGCTTAAATTGAAGATTTCCCTGTAATGAAATGGAATCATTCTAGCTCCTGCCAAGGCTAATCTTCCCTTGGTTTGAAGCCTGCACTTGGGAGTAAAATCGAATTTTCTCTCCAAGACAAAACCGCGACCAAGCGACGGTAAAGGCATGCTTCTTGCTCTAGTGATCATTTCCATAATGTTTGAATAGGCCTACCTTCAAGACGGTGGACTTCTACAGGAAGCACCAGGACTCCATGACCCCAGCCGGTCTGGGCTTCTTCCAGAGCCAGTGGGACGAGTCGGTCACCAACACCTTCCACAACACGCTTGGTAAGCAACTCTGGAAACGGGACGTTGGAGCGCCTGGCATGTTGGCTCTTTTCTTTCTCCTTGTTTGTGTACATGGGGAACGGAGGATTTTGCAAAGGAAAAAATGACTCAAACTCACACCTGGTGGTATATGTCACCTTTTTAAGTTGACGTTTACATGAAGGAATGGGTTTTAGAGCACATTTGAAACCATATTCTTTTGCATATCCTCTACTGGCCATTTTTTTTTGAAGGATCCTAGTTTGGTCATTTTTTGTTTAGCATAATCTTCCATTTGAGTGTATAGCTGTATGGTTTGGTCAGAGTACCTTCATGTGAATAAATCCTGTTAAACATGAAAAACATTAAATTAAAATTGGATTTTATCATTTAAACAAAGAATCGACAAGTACAATTGTGAGGTTGGGAGGATATATCCATTAACATTAAACTGTCCACTGGTGTTCTTCTTCCTGCAGACATGAAGGAGCCGGTGTTTGAGTTCGTGCGGCCCCCCGTGTACCACCCGCCGCGGGTCAAGTTCCCCCACAGGCAGCCGCTCCGCTACCTGGACCGCTACCGTGAGGGCAAGGAGCACACCTACGGCATCTACTGAGCCCCACAGACGCACACATCTGGAGCTACCGCTGGACGACATGTTAATATAATAAATTGTTTTTTTTGTATTGACTGCGTCTTATTTTGGTCTGCATTACAACACAGTCCATGGTTTCATGCCATCTTATTCTTGTGGTAAACTGTGTTAATTTCTCCTTTGCGATGGTTCTCCACGTTATGAAAGAGTCTTCAGAAATAGAAGGTAACTTTGGGGTTCAGGTCCGGGCGGTCTTCAGCATCTCCTCTACGTCCAGAAGCTTCTCTCGGGGTTTCCCCTGGGCCGCGCCCCTCCTCCCCTCCTGGTTGATCTTCTCCCAGTCCGAGAAGGACACCGGCTTCACGCCTGCAACCAATCACACAGGAGAGATTAGATCATGTGACCTGGAGGTTCAAGCCCGCCATCTTGGTGCGTGTTGACCAACACTTCCAGAATAACCAAGCGACACATTATTGGTGTGAAGAGGCACCGAGATGTTTGAGTGTGTGAGACAATGCCAAAATACATGTAATCAATTCAACTTAGATATTCCATAAAACCTTTCTGATCAAATGTTCCCGAACCCAACAATCGAAGAAATGAGCCAAACGATTCCTAACGACAAGACAGAGCTGCAATAATAAGTGCGAAAACAGGTGCAGCTCATCAAGTTAATTAGGGATCTGCAAATGACTGGACTCATTAACGGCATGAGGAACACCTGATAGCCGCTTGTGTTTCTATGTCAAAACGACAAACCCCATTGCTAACTTAAATGATTAAAGAGTGAAATAGGATTATTTATTTAGCAAGTGAGGAATCTCTCACCCCTACATTACACCAGATACTAGACGGAGAGCAGTACCTCTCTTGTCCAGCAGGGGGATCCCCGTGGATCCAGGCTTGGCAGAGGTCACGTCCAGGCAGCCAGAGGTGAGGTGACGTCCTCCACGACGCTGTGTGCTGTGTCGAAGCTGTTGTTTATGGTGATGGCAATGACCCCGATGGGGCCAGTCTTCAGCCAGCCACTGCAATAAAGACCTGGGGGTGTGTGTGCTCCCCCAGGTGCTCCACAACAAAGAAGAGAAAAAAAAAAAAATACATTTGTGTATTTATATACACAAATGTATATGAACACATAAAGGCATAGATTTATCTATCTATCTATGTACCTATCCATCTCTATACACACACAGACATCTATATATAGATATGGATCTATACATGTGTGTACCAAACGTATGCTGTAACTGCGTCCTGTGTTTGGATGTGATGGGTGAGGGAGCATGTGGGGTCCACACTGGACTTACAGGCGTTGAGGCCCTCCTTCCCTCCTGGGTGGCATCGAGCGGCCGGGCTGGGAACCACAGCCAGGACATGGCGCTTGTCCTGGGGGGAACCTGAGAGAGAGAGAGCACGGGGCATTGAATGGTTCTCTAACCTTTTCTACTAGTCTACCTCCTCTAAGATATTTTTTCAGTACCCCCTTTACCGTCACAAAACATTTTTGGGGGAATTTTTATGATGTATTGATAATGTATGTGCATTCTATTCGCAGTGTTTACATGAATACTAAAAGTGTGCAAATACTCCTGTTCTGGATGCCCTTAATTTTTCAAGAATTTAAATTTCAACCACGTGTCAATTTTTCTTGAATTTCTACAGTCTAGCTTTCAGAATTGAAACTTGCAAAGGGTGAAAACAAAAATAATTAGTTTTTCCTTCATCTTTTGAGTACCCCCTGCAGTACTACAAAATACCCCTAGGGGTACGCGTACCCCCCATTTGAGAAAAGGTTCTCAAAACGTTTACACTTGATGCAGCAACACATATGATTGGGTGGTTCAACCCTTTAACCTGGAGCGCTCCTTCGGAATAATGGGGCGTCTGGTGTAGGGATCGACCGATTAGGATTTTTTAGGGCAATTTACATTATAAAAATGACAAAATGATGATAACAAATGTTACAAGTCTCAATTAAAAATGCCATATGTACGGCTTCTTGAGTCATGCACGGAATAAGAATGCCGGATGAATAAAAGCAAGGCAAAATAACAGAGGAACATGGATTGGCTAGGACTTAAGAACTCAAGCTTCGTGCATCAAAGTTTTCTCAGCCTACCAATAACGTCAGGCTACAACCTCTTTCTTTGAAAATCGTATCGTAATCACAAAATAGTGATTCTACTACGAAATAGGGTGATGTGATTGATTTGTAGGAAACAACAGGCCAAACAGAGAAGCATACCTTTCTAAGAAGGCTTTTAATATTTTGGGATAACTACACAGACGCATGCCATACACTCTCTTCATGAGCCTAGATAATAGCCATGTCTAAATATTCTAAATGATAATCCCACTCAGCAGCAGGCCTAAGGAACCAGGCTGCAGTGGATTCAATTGTCGACTGAAGGATATTCTTGTTCATGGTATATTTTCTTCACAGAAACACTAGGTTATCTTTTTTAAGTAGTCTCATGTGCCAATTTAACTATGTAACCCTTGATATACAGGAGTACTCATTAACAAAATACACTGACATTGACAACATAGGAAGAGGCAGAAATATCCAACATATTGAATCAAAGACACTACAAGTCAGGTGACCACAGCAGGTAATTACAGCTGATTGTAAATTGGCAACCTGTCTTGTACCAGATAGACAAGCAATAAAGAGCCTGCAAGAAATCAGTGCTGCATGTCTGAAGGTACAGCAAATGCAATGGCCATGGGCAGGGGCAGGTTTTGTGTAGGAGCTGCTTTCGTCATAGCAATTTGGATGACCGAAGGTAAAGTACATTGTAGCGGACTGATTAATTTACTTGAGGAAACTTTAAGCTTAGTATCAATTTGTCTTTAGGTCTGTGATTGAGCTTATATTTAGTATGCTAAATATTGCTAGATGTTTAAGTGGTGTATGCTAAATGGTGCTACATGCTAAATGGTGCTACATGCTAGATGGTGCTACATGCTAAATGGTGCTACATGCTAAATGGGGCTACATGCTAAATGGGGCTATATGCTAAATGGGGCTACGTGTTAAAGTGGAGCATGCTTGAGGTGGCTATACACTAAATGGTGCTATATGCTAAAGGTTGCAATATGTAAGTGGTGTATGCTAAATGGTGCTGAATGCTAACATTGCTATAGTCTATGGTGCTATATGCTAAGTGATGCTTTATGCTATGATGCTAGTGTTAAATGGTACATTATCCTTAATGGTGCCATATGTTAAATTATGCTGTATGCCAAATCTTCCTCCATGCTAAATGATTCTATATGTTCTACACGCAAAATGTCACCACGTGCAAAACGCTGCTATGTGCTAAATGTTTCCCTGTAATTGTTTTTAGTCTCTTGCGCCCCATTTGGAGGGACCAACGGGAGATCCAAAGATGAGAACGGCCTGGGAAGTAAGGGATGAAAAGGCAATGTATATATTTGAATGTCTCCTTCAGTCCGAGTAGTTGACTTGATGGTTTGATTTTCAGATGTTCCACAAAATGACCTAGCTGACGTCATTAAAATGCAACAACTAATTGAGGCCCTGTATCAAGACCACTATATTATAGAAGGTATGCTCGCTCCAGGTTGTCTGTAGCTGTAACTCTAGCATTCAATGAAATATTTTAACTCTGTTTCTGTTTCAACTGAACAGAATACCTCAAGTCTGCCGCAAAAGCTAGGGCCTATGACCACGTGAACACAGTCCCCCTGGCCTCTAACGTGACTCAAGCCTCTGACCCCCTGGCCTCTAACGTGTCTCAAGCCTCTGACCCTTTTGCCTCTAACAACGGGACTCAAGCCTCTGACCCCCTGGCCTCTAACAACGGGACTCAAGCCTCTGACCCCCTGGCCTCTAACAACGGGACTCAAGCCTCTGACCGCCTGGCCTCTAACAACGGGACTCAAGCCTCTGACCCCCTGGCCTCTAACAACGGGACTCAAGCCTCTGACCCCCTGGCCTCTAACAACGCGACTCAAGCCTCTGACCCCCTGGCCTCTAACAACGCGACTCAAGCCTCTGACCCCCTGGCCTCTAACAACGCGACTCAAGCCTCTGACCCTTTGGCCTCTAACGTGACTCAAGCCTCTGACCCTTTGGCCTCTAACGGGACTCAAGCCTCTGACCCTTTGGCCTCTAACGGGACTCAAGCCTCTGACCCTTTGGCCTCTAACGGGACTCAAGCCTCTGACCCCCTGGCCTCTAACGTGACTCAAGCCTCTGACCCCCTGGCCTCTAACGTGACTCAAGCCTCTGACCCCCTGGCCTCTAACGTCACTCAAGCCTCTGACCCCCTGGCCTCTAACGTGACTCAAGCCTCTGACCCCCTGGCCTCTAACGGGACTCAAGCCTCTGACCCTTTGGCCTCTAACGGGACCCAAGCCTCTGACCCTTTGGCCTCTAACGGGACTCAAGCCTCTGACCCTTTGGCCTCTAACAACGGGACTCAAGCCTCTGACCCTTTGGCCTCTAACGTGACTCAAGCCTCTGACCCTTTGGCCTCTAACAACGGGACTCAAGCCTCTGACCCCTTGGCCTCTAGCAACGGGACTCAAGCCTCTGACCCCCTGGCGTCTAACGGGACTCAAGCCTCTGACCCCCTGGCCTCTAACAATGTGACTCAAGCCTCTGACCCCCTGGCCTCTAACAATGTGACTCAAGCCTCTGACCCGCTGGCCTCTAACAACGTGACTCAAGCCTCCGACCCCCTGGCCTCTAACAACGGGACTCGAGCCTCTGACCCCCTGGCCTCTAACAATGTGACTCAAGCCTCTGACCCCCTGGCCTCTAACAACGGGACTCGAGCCTCTGACCCCCTGGCCTCTAACGTGACTCAAGCCTCTGACCCCCTGGCCACTAACAACGGGACTCAAGCCTCTGACCCCCTGGCCTCTAACGTGACTCAAGCCTCTGACCCTTTGGCCTCTAACAACGGGACTCAAGCCTCTGACCCTTTGGCCTCTAACAACCGGACTCAAGCCACTGACCCCCTGGCCTCTAACAACGGGACTCAAGCCTCTGACCCCCTGGCCTCTAACAATGTGACTCAAGCCTCTGACCCCCTGGCCTCTAACAACGGGACTCAAGCCTCTGACCCCCTGGCCTCTAACGTGACTCAAGCCTCTGACCCCCTGGCCTCTAACAACGGGACTCAAGCCTCTGACCCCCTGGCCTCTAACAACGGGACTCAAGCCTCTGACCCCCTGGCCTCTAACAACGTGACTCAAGCCTCTGACCCCCTGGCCTCTAACAACGGGACTCAAGCCTCTGACCCCCTGGCCTCTAACAACGGGACTCAAGCCTCTGACCCCCTGGCCTCTAACAACGCGACTCAAGCCTCTGACCCCCTGGCCTCTAACGTGACTCAAGCCTCTGACCCTTTGGCCTCTAACGGGACTCAAGCCTCTGACCCTTTGGCCTCTAACGGGACTCAAGCCTCTGACCCCCTGGCCTCTAACGTGACTCAAGCCTCTGACCCCCTGGCCTCTAACGTGACTCAAGCCTCTGACCCCCTGGCCTCTAACGTGACTCAAGCCTCTGACCCCCTGGCCTCTAACGTGACTCAAGCCTCTGACCCCCTGGCCTCTAACGTGACTCAAGCCTCTGAACCCCTGGCCTCTAACGTGACTCAAGCCTCTGACCCCCTGGCCTCTAACGGGACTCAAGCCTCTGACCCTTTGGCCTCTAACAACGGGACTCAAGCCTCTGACCCTTTGGCCTCTAACGTGACTCAAGCCTCTGACCCCCTGGCCTCTAACATGACTCAAGCCTCTGACCCCCTGGCCTCTGACGTGACTCAAGCCTCTGACCCTTTTGCCTCTAACAACGGGACTCAAGCCTCTGACCCCTTGGCCTCTAGCAACGGGACTCAAGCCTCTGACCCCCTGGCGTCTAACGGGACTCAAGCCTCTGACCCCCTGGCCTCTAACGTGACTCAAGCCTCTGACCCCCTGGCCTCTAACGGGACTCAAGCCTCTGACCCTTTGGCCTCTAACAACCGGACTCAAGCCTCTGACCCTTTGGCCTCTAACAACCGGACTCAAGCCTCTGACCCCCTGGCCTCTAACTACGGGACTCAAGCCTCTGACCCCCTGGCCTCTAACAACGGGACTCAAGCCTCTGACCCCCTGGCCTCTAACAATGTGACTCAAGCCTCTGACCCCCTGGCCTCTAACAACGTGACTCAAGCCTCCGACCCGCTGGCCTCTAACGTGACTCAAGCCTCTGAACCCCTGGCCTCTAACGTGACTCAAGCCTCTGACCCCCTGGCCTCTAACGGGACTCAAGCCTCTGACCCTTTGGCCTCTAACGGGACTCAAGCCTCTGACCCTTTGGCCTCTAACAACGGGACTCAAGCCTCTGACCCTTTGGCCTCTAACAACGGGACTCAAGCCTCTGACCCTTTGGCCTCTAACGTGACTCAAGCCTCTGACCCCCTGGCCTCTAACGTGACTCAAGCCTCTGACCCCCTGGCCTCTAACAACCGGACTCAAGCCTCTGACCCTTTGGCCTCTAACAACCGGACTCAAGCCTCTGACCCCCTGGCCTCTAACAACGGGACTCAAGCCTCTGACCCCCTGGCCTCTAACAACGGGACTCAAGCCTCTGACCCCCTGGCCTCTAACAATGTGACTCAAGCCTCTGACCCCCTGGCCTCTAACAACGTGACTCAAGCCTCCGACCCGCTGGCCTCTAACGTGACTCAAGCCTCCGACCCCCTGGCCTCTAACGGGACTCAAGCCACTGACCCCCTGGCCTCTAACAACGGGACTCAAGCCTCTGACCCCCTGGCCTCTAACAATGTGACTCAAGCCTCTGACACCCTGGCCTCTAACAACGGGACTCAAGCCTCTGACCCTTTGGCCTCTAACAACGGGACTCAAGCCACTGACCCTTTGGCCTCTAACGTGACTCAAGCCTCTGACCCCCTGGCCTCTAACATGACTCAAGCCTCTGACCCCCTGGCCTCTAACGTGACTCAAGCCTCTGACCCTTTTGCCTCTAACAACGGGACTCAAGCCTCTGACCCCTTGGCCTCTAGCAACGGGACTCAAGCCTCTGACCCCCTGGCGTCTAACGGGACTCAAGCCTCTGACCCCCTGGCCTCTAACTACGGGACTCAAGCCTCTGACCCCCTGGCCTCTAACAACGGGACTCAAGCCTCTGACCCCCTGGCCTCTAACAACGGGACTCAAGCCTCTGACCCCCTGGCCTCTAACAACGGGACTCAAGCCTCTGACCCCCTGGCCTCTAACAACGTGACTCAAGCCTCCGACCCTCTGGCCTCTAACGTGACTCAAGCCTCTGACCCCCTGGCCTCTAACAACGTGACTCAAGCCTCCGACCCGCTGGCCTCTAACGTGACTCAAGCCTCTGACCCTTTGGCCTCTAACAACCGGACTCAAGCCTCTGACCCTTTGGCCTCTAACAACCGGACTCAAGCCTCTGACCCCCTGTCCTCTAACAACGGGACTCAAGCCTCTGACCCCCTGGCCTCTAACAACGTGACTCAAGCCTCCGACCCGCTGGCCTCTAACGTGACTCAAGCCTCTGACCCCCTGGCCACTAACAACGGGACTCAAGCCTCTGACCCCCTGGCCTCTAACGTGACTCAAGCCTCTGACCCTTTGGCCTCTAACAGGACTCAAGCCTCTGACCCTTTGGCCTCTAACGGGACTCAAGCCTCTGACCCTTTGGCCTCTAACGGGACTCAAGCCTCTGACCCTTTGGCCTCTAACGGGACTCAAGCCTCTGACCCCCTGGCCTCTAACGTGACTCAAGCCACTGACCCCCTGGCCTCTAACGTGACTCAAGCCTCTGACCCCCTGGCCTCTAACGGGACTCAAGCCTCTGACCCTTTGGCCTCTAACGGGACTCAAGCCTCTGACCCTTTGGCCTCTAACAACGGGACTCAAGCCTCTGACCCTTTGGCCTCTAACAACGGGACTCAAGCCTCTGACCCTTTGGCCTCTAACGTGACTCAAGCCTCTGACCCCCTGGCCTCTAACGTGACTCAAGCCTCTGACCCTTTTGCCTCTAACAACGGGACTCAAGCCTCCGACCCCTTGGCCTCTAGCAACGGGACTCAAGCCTCTGACCCCCTGGCCTCTAACGTGACTCAAGCCTCTGACCCCCTGGCCTCTAACGTGACTCAAGCCTCTGACCCTTTGGCCTCTAACAACCGGACTCAAGCCTCTGACCCTTTGGCCTCTAACAACCGGACTCAAGCCTCTGACCCCCTGGCCTCTAACAACGGGACTCAAGCCTCTGACCCCCTGGCCTTTAACAACGGGACTCAAGCCTCTGACCCCCTGACCACTAACAACGGGACTCAAGCCTCTGACCCTTTGGCCTCTAACAACGTGACTCAAGCCTCTGACAACCACAAACTGGCCTCCGACATCTCTGAGAAGCCTGCTTCGAGTCAAAGCAACAACTCCATGATGCCCATTCATCACAATCAAAGTGAGGGAAATGGAAGCCATTCATAATAAAGAGATTTGCACAATATTTTGTGCACTATTTTAGTCGCTAACAATCTTTTGTTTCAGATGTTTCACAAACATCGCTAAGCAAAGGTTGCAGGAAACACTATAAGGCCGTTGGACTACAATTGCTTCAGGCGATCTCAAATTACAAGGATGTTAAAGAAGGTGAGATGGTTCAAGTTTCTTTGACTAGTATTAATATGCAAATTCTGTTTCATGGACGGATGTTTTCGCTTCTTTAAACCCAATAGTAAGCCGAGAGTCGGATCAGGTGAACGCCGAGGCATCATCAGGAACTGACCCCAAAGCAGTCGGGGCTGCTTTGGATGCCAACGATTTAGCCGCTCTGAAGAATGTTTTAACTGGACAACAGCATAATGGACAAGAAACTGACTATAACGAATGTATGCCTTGATAATAAAAACTTTTAATTGATACTGTACAATGTTTTTATTTGAGGGCTGGTTTGTAAATCTGGACCAAGCAATCTGTACTTGATGCACTTATTTCCCATTTGACTGGTTGTGTGGGCAGAACCTGGGAGTTGTGACTTGGGACAAGCCCCTTCACTGTCTCAAGTCCCATCTTAAAACTCACCTTTACTCTGGCTTTTAACTCCAGGTAGCGTGTTGATGTGTTATGTAGATGTATTGTGTGGGCAGTGGATCTTATTTATTGGATTCTATTTGGGTATCTTTTAGGGATGGGCACGAGTAGTAAATTCCAAACTCGAGTGATCGAAGGAATTCCTCGAGGATCAATCGAGTACTCGTTAAATCAAATCTATTTTTAGAATGCAACGCATCTGCAGCAGGAATAGGCGGCAGGCCCGATGATAAACGGCAATATTGCCAACCAAACATGTAATGCTTATTCTCCATCAAAACAGTCAGAGTTATCAGAGTATTCATTATTTATTTTTGCAAACGTTCAAAACACAAAAATAAAAATAAATATGCGCAGCGTCTCACAATTTAAATCACGTCGAACCAAGGCCTGTAACAGTTTAAAAAAAACGAAACAAGTAGCCTAACCATTGCAAATAAATGCTTAAAGCTGCAAATAAAACGGCAGCAAATGGACTATCGAAATACTCAGAGTTGTGATCTTCTCTACACGCCCGGGATTACAGCTGCGTCTTGCGGCGGTGAAAATAGCCGACACACTTTCACTTTCACCGTTGCTGCGGGTCTGCTTTCCCGAACTCACCGTTGTGTTTCAGGAGCATATGTTGCCGCATAGTACTTTCTGGTAGCTCGATTTCGCTTGGCATATTTTACATTTCACCTTATGATCTCCTATTTCTTTAAAGTATTTAAATTCTTCGCTGCGATTTGCTTTAACCGCCATCTCTTAACTTTTTGAATTCTGGCGTGCCTGCACACGGCACGGAACGCGCCATGGAAATGGATGCATTTAATTTTCTTTGTGCCCACGTCATGCGTTAGTGGCGCCGACAGAAAATTGATACATTTGCTTCAGAAAACTTTGTTTGTGTGTGTATATGCAAACTCGAGTTTGCCTGTCCACCAACCGAGTTCATTTGTAACGAGTAGTACTCGAGTAATCGATTCCTCACGCCCATCCCTAGTATCTTTTATGCTATTGAGCCTCTCATCTTTTATTGTGCTTCTGTGGTGTCATCTTGTTGTACAGCACTTTTAAATAGTGATATGTAAAGTGGAAGTAGGCAGCGCTGTGATCTTCAGTAATGGCATTTGTGTGGGGGGAACTACTTGACAAATGTGGTAGTTGTACTATTGTATGCTTAAATTGAAGATTTCCCTGTAATGAAATGGAATCATTCTAGCTCCTGCCAAGGCTAAACTTCCCTTGGTTTGAAGCCTGCACTTGGGAGTAAAATCGAATTTTCTCTCCAAGACAAAACCGCGACCAAGCGACGGTAAAGGCATGCTTCTTGCTCTAGTGATCATTTCCATAATGTTTGAATAGGCCTACCTTCAAGACGGTGGACTTCTACAGGAAGCACCAGGACTCCATGACCCCAGCCGGTCTGGGCTTCTTCCAGAGCCAGTGGGACGAGTCGGTCACCAACACCTTCCACAACACGCTTGGTAAGCAACTCTGGAAACGGGACGTTGGAGCGGCTGGCATGTTGGCTCTTTTCTTTCTCCTTGTTTGTGTACATGGGGAACGGAGGATTTTGCAAAGGAAAAAATGACTCAAACTCACACCTGGTGGTATATGTCACCTTTTTAAGTTGACGTTTACATGAAGGAATGGGTTTTAGAGCACATTTGAAACCATATTCTTTTGCATATCCTCTACTGGCCATTTTTTTTTGAAGGATCCTAGTTTGGTCATTTTTTGTTTAGCATAATCTTCCATTTGAGTGTATAGCTGTATGGTTTGGTCAGAGTACCTTCATGTGAATAAATCCTGTTAAACATGAAAAACATTAAATTAAAATTGGATTTTATCATTTAAACAAAGAATCGACAAGTACAATTGTGAGGTTGGGAGGATATATCCATTAACATTAAACTGTCCACTGGTGTTCTTCTTCCTGCAGACATGAAGGAGCCGGTGTTTGAGTTCGTGCGGCCCCCCGTGTACCACCCGCCGCGGGTCAAGTTCCCCCACAGGCAGCCGCTCCGCTACCTGGACCGCTACCGTGAGGGCAAGGAGCACACCTACGGCATCTACTGAGCCCCACAGACGCACACATCTGGAGCTACCGCTGGACGACATGTTAATATAATAAATTGTTTTTTTTGTATTGACTGCGTCTTATTTTGGTCTGCATTACAACACAGTCCATGGTTTCATTCCATCTTATTCTTGTGGTAAACTGTGTTAATTTCTCCATTGCGATGGTTCTCCACGTTATGAAAGAGTCTTCAGAAATAGAAGGTAACTTTGGGGTTCAGGTCCGGGCGGTCTTCAGCATCTCCTCTACGTCCAGAAGCTTCTCTCGGGGTTTCCCCTGGGCCGCGCCCCTCCTCCCCTCCTGGTTGATCTTCTCCCAGTCCGAGAAGGACACCGGCTTCACGCCTGCAACCAATCACACAGGAGAGATTAGATCATGTGACCTGGAGGTTCAAGCCCGCCATCTTGGTGCGTGTTGACCAACACTTCCAGAATAACCAAGCGACACATTATTGGTGTGAAGAGGCACCGAGATGTTTGAGTGTGTGAGACAATGCCAAAATACATGTAATCAATTCAACTTAGATATTCCATAAAACCTTTCTGATCAAATGTTCCCGAACCCAACAATCGAAGAAATGAGCCAAACGATTCCTAACGACAAGACAGAGCTGCAATAATAAGGGTGAAAACAGGTGCAGCTCATCAAGTTAATTAGGGATCTGCAAATGACTGGACTCATTAACGGCATGAGGAACACCTGATAGCCGCTTGTGTTTCTATGTCAAAACGACAAACCCCATTGCTAACTTAAATGATTAAAGAGTGAAATAGGATTATTTATTTAGCAAGTGAGGAATCTCTCACCCCTACATTACACCAGATACTAGACGGAGAGCAGTACCTCTCTTGTCCAGCAGGGGGATCCCCGTGGATCCAGGCTTGGCAGAGGTCACGTCCAGGCAGCCAGAGGTGAGGTGACGTCCTCCACGACGCTGTGTGCTGTGTCGAAGCTGTTGTTTATGGTGATGGCAATGACCCCGATGGGGCCAGTCTTCAGCCAGCCACTGCAATAAAGACCTGGGGGTGTGTGTGCTCCCCCAGGTGCTCCACAACAAAGAAGAGAAAAAAAAAAAAATACATTTGTGTATTTATATACACAAATGTATATGAACACATAAAGGCATAGATTTATCTATCTATCTATGTACCTATCCATCTCTATACACACACAGACATCTATATATAGATATGGATCTATACATGTGTGTACCAAACGTATGCTGTAACTGCGTCCTGTGTTTGGATGTGATGGGTGAGGGAGCATGTGGGGTCCACACTGGACTTACAGGCGTTGAGGCCCTCCTTCCCTCCTGGGTGGCATCGAGCGGCCGGGCTGGGAACCACAGCCAGGACATGGCGCTTGTCCTGGGGGGAACCTGAGAGAGAGAGAGCACGGGGCATTGAATGGTTCTCTAACCTTTTCTACTAGTCTACCTCCTCTAAGATATTTTTTCAGTACCCCCTTTACCGTCACAAAACATTTTTGGGGGAATTTTTATGATGTATTGATAATGTATGTGCATTCTATTCGCAGTGTATACATGAATACTAAAAGTGTGCAAATACTCCTGTTCTGGATGCCCTTAATTTTTCAAGAATTTAAATTTCAACCACGTGTCAATTTTTCTTGAATTTCTACAGTCTAGCTTTCAGAATTGAAACTTGCAAAGGGTGAAAACAAAAATAATTAGTTTTTCCTTCATCTTTTGAGTACCCCCTGCAGTACTACAAAATACCCCTAGGGGTACGCGTACCCCCCATTTGAGAAAAGGTTCTCAAAACGTTTACACTTGATGCAGCAACACATATGATTGGGTGGTTCAACCCTTTAACCTGGAGCGCTCCTTCGGAATAATGGGGCGTCTGGTGTAGGGATCGACCGATTAGGATTTTTTAGGGCAATTTACATTATAAAAATGACAAAATGATGATAACAAATGTTACAAGTCTCAATTAAAAATGCCATATGTACGGCTTCTTGAGTCATGCACGGAATAAGAATGCCGGATGAATAAAAGCAAGGCAAAATAACAGAGGAACATGGATTGGCTAGGACTTAAGAACTCAAGCTTCGTGCATCAAAGTTTTCTCAGCCTACCAATAACGTCAGGCTACAACCTCTTTCTTTGAAAATCGTATCGTAATCACAAAATAGTGATTCTACTACGAAATAGGGTGATGTGATTGATTTGTAGGAAACAACAGGCCAAACAGAGAAGCATACCTTTCTAAGAAGGCTTTTAATATTTTGGGATAACTACACAGACGCATGCCATACACTCTCTTCATGAGCCTAGATAATAGCCATGTCTAAATATTCTAAATGATAATCCCACTCAGCAGCAGGCCTAAGGAACCAGGCTGCAGTGGATTCAATTGTCGACTGAAGGATATTCTTGTTCATGGTATATTTTCTTCACAGAAACACTAGGTTATCTTTTTTAAGTAGTCTCATGTGCCAATTTAACTATGTAACCCTTGATATACAGGAGTACTCATTAACAAAATACACTGACATTGACAACATAGGAAGAGGCAGAAATATCCAACATATTGAATCAAAGACACTACAAGTCAGGTGACCACAGCAGGTAATTACAGCTGATTGTAAATTGGCAACCTGTCTTGTACCAGATAGACAAGCAATAAAGAGCCTGCAAGAAATCAGTGCTGCATGTCTGAAGGTACAGCAAATGCAATGGCCATGGGCAGGGGCAGGTTTTGTGTAGGAGCTGCTTTCGTCATAGCAATTTGGATGACCGAAGGTACATTGTAGCGGACTGATTAATTTACTTGAGGAAACTTTAAGCTTAGGATCAATTTGTCTTGAGGTCTGTGATTGAGCTTATATTTAGTATGCTAAATATTGCTAGATGTTAAAGTGGTGTATGCTAAATGGTGCTACATGCTAAATGGTGCTACATGCTAGATGGTGCTACATGCTAAATGGTGCTACATGCTAAATGGGGCTACATGCTAAATGGGGCTATATGCTAAATGGGGCTACGTGTTAAAGTGGAGCATGCTTGAGGTGGCTATGCACTAAATGGTGCTATATGCTAAAGGTTGCAATATGTAAGTGGTGTATGCTAAATGGTGCTGAATGCTAACATTGCTATAGTCTATGGTGCTATATGCTAAGTGATGCTTTATGCTATGATGCTAGTGTTAAATGGTACATTATCCTTAATGGTGCCATATGTTAAATTATGCTGTATGCCAAATCTTCCTCCATGCTAAATGATTCTATATTCTACACGCAAAATGTCACCACGTGCAAAACGCCGCTATGTGCTAAATGTTTCCCTGTAATTGTTTTTAGTCTCTTGCGCCCCATTTGGAGGGACCAACGGGAGATCCAAAGATGAGAACGGCCTGGGAAGTAAGGGATGAAAAGGCAATGTATATATTTGACTGTCTCCTTCAGTCCGAGTAGTTGACTTGATGGTTTGATTTTCAGATGTTCCACAAAATGACCTAGCTGACGTCATTAAAATGCAACAACTAATTGAGGCCCTGTATCAAGACCACTATATTATAGAAGGTATGCTCGCTCCAGGTTGTCTGTAGCTGTAACTCTAGCATTCAATGAAATATTTTAACTCTGTTTCTGTTTCAACTGAACAGAATACCTCAAGTCTGCCGCAAAAGCTAGGGCCTATGACCACGTGAGCACAGTCCCCCTGGCCTCTAACGTGACTCAAGCCTCTGACCCCCTGGCCTCTAACGTGTCTCAAGCCTCTGACCCTTTTGCCTCTAACAACGGGACTCAAGCCTCTGACCCCCTGGCCTCTAACAACGGGACTCAAGCCTCTGACCCCCTGGCCTCTAACAACGGGACTCAAGCCTCTGACCCCCTGGCCTCTAACAACGGGACTCAAGCCTCTGACCCCCTGGCCTCTAACAACGGGACTCAAGCCTCTGACCCCCTGGCCTCTAACAACGCGACTCAAGCCTCTGACCCCCTGGCCTCTAACAACGCGACTCAAGCCTCTGACCCCCTGGCCTCTAACAACGCGACTCAAGCCTCTGACCCTTTGGCCTCTAACGTGACTCAAGCCTCTGACCCTTTGGCCTCTAACGGGACTCAAGCCTCTGACCCTTTGGCCTCTAACGGGACTCAAGCCTCTGACCCTTTGGTCTCTAACGGGACTCAAGCCTCTGACCCCCTGGCCTCTAACGTGACTCAAGCCTCTGACCCCCTGGCCTCTAACGTGACTCAAGCCTCTGACCCCCTGGCCTCTAACGTGACTCAAGCCTCTGACCCCCTGGCCTCTAACGTGACTCAAGCCTCTGACCCCCTGGCCTCTAACGTGACTCAAGCCTCTGACCCCCTGGCCTCTAACGGGACTCAAGCCTCTGACCCTTTGGCCTCTAACGGGACTCAAGCCTCTGACCCTTTGGCCTCTAACAACGGGACTCAAGCCTCTGACCCCCTGGCCTCTAACAACGGGACTCAAGCCTCTGACCCCCTGGCCTCTAACAACGTGACTCAAGCCTCTGACCCGCTGGCCTCTAACGTGACTCAAGCCTCTGACCCCTTGGCCTCTAACAACGGGACTCAAGCCTCTGACCCCCTGGCCTCTAACAATGTGACTCAAGCCTCTGACCCCCTGGCCTCTAACAACGTGACTCAAGCCTCTGACCCGCTGGCCTCTAACAACGTGACTCAAGCCTCTGACCCGCTGGCCTCTAACAACGTGACTCAAGCCTCTGACCCCCTGGCCTCTAGCAACGGGACTCAAGCCTCTGACCCCCTGGCCTCTAACAACGGGACTCAAGCCTCTGACCGCCTGGCCTCTAACAACGGGACTCAAGCCTCTGACCCCCTGGCCTCTAACAACGGGACTCAAGCCTCTGACCCCCTGGCCTCTAACAACGTGACTCAAGCCTCTGACCCTTTGGCCTCTAACGGGACTCAAGCCTCTGACCCTTTGGCCTCTAACGTGACTCAAGCCTCTGACCCTTTTGCCTCTAACAACGTGACTCAAGCCTCTGACCCTTTTGCCTCTAACAACGGGACTCAAGCCTCTGACCCCCTGGCCTCTAACGGGACTCAAGCCTCTGACCCCCAGGCCTCTAACAACGGGACTCAAGCCTCTGACCCCCTGGCCTCTAACAACGTGACTCAAGCCTCTGACCCTTTGGCCTCTAACGGGACTCAAGCCTCTGACCCTTTGGCCTCTAACGGGACTCAAGCCTCTGACCCTTTTGCCTCTAACAACGTGACTCAAGCCTCTGACCCCCTGGCCTCTAACAACGGGACTCAAGCCTCTGACCCCCTGGCCTCTAACAACGGGACTCAAGCCTCTGACCCCCTGGCCTCTAACAACGGGACTCAAGCCTCTGACCCTTTGGCCTCTAACAACGGGACTCAAGCCTCTGACCCTTTGGCCTCTAACAACGGGACTCAAGCCTCTGACCCTTTGGCCTCTAACAACGGGACTCAAGCCTCTGACCCCCTGGCCTCTAACGTGACTCAAGCCTCTGACCCCCTGGCCTCTAACGTGACTCAAGCCTCTGACCCCCTGGCCTCTAACGTGACTCAAGCCTCTGACCCCCTGGCCTCTAACGTGACTCAAGCCTCTGACCCCCTGGCCTCTAACGTGACTCAAGCCTCTGACCCCCTGGCCTCTAACGTGACTCAAGCCTCTGACCCCCTGGCCTCTAACGTGACTCAAGCCTCTGACCCCCTGGCCTCTAACGTGACTCAAGCCTCTGACCCCCTGGCCTCTAACGTGACTCAAGCCTCTGACCCCCTGGCCTCTAACGGGACTCAAGCCTCTGACCCTTTGGCCTCTAACGGGACTCAAGCCTCTGACCCTTTGGCCTCTAACAACGGGACTCAAGCCTCTGACCCCCTGGCCTCTAACAACGTGACTCAAGCCTCTGACCCGCTGGCCTCTAACGTGACTCAAGCCTCTGACCCCTTGGCCTCTAACAACGGGACTCAAGCCTCTGACCCCCTGGCCTCTAACAATGTGACTCAAGCCTCTGACCCTTTGGCCTCTAACAACGTGACTCAAGCCTCTGACCCGCTGGCCTCTAACGTGACTCAAGCCTCTGACCCGCTGGCCTCTAACAACGTGACTGAAGCCTCTGACCCCCTGGCCTCTAACAACGGGACTCAAGCCTCTGACCCCCTGGCCTCTAACAACGGGACTCAAGCCTCTGACCCCCTGGCCTCTAACAACGGGACTCAAGCCTCTGACCCCCTGGCCTCTAACAACGGGACTCAAGCCTCTGACCCCCTGGCCTCTAACAACGTGACTCAAGCCTCTGACCCTTTGGCCTCTAACGGGACTCAAGCCTCTGACCCTTTGGCCTCTAACGGGACTCAAGCCTCTGACCCTTTTGCCTCTAACAACGTGACTCAAGCCTCTGACCCTTTTGCCTCTAACAACGGGACTCAAGCCTCTGACCCCCTGGCCTCTAACGGGACTCAAGCCTCTGACCCCCTGGCCTCTAACGGGACTCAAGCCTCTGACCCCCAGGCCTCTAACAACGGGACTCAAGCCTCTGACCCCCTGGCCTCTAACAACGTGACTCAAGCCTCTGACCCTTTGGCCTCTAACGGGACTCAAGCCTCTGACCCTTTGGCCTCTAACGGGACTCAAGCCTCTGACCCTTTGGCCTCTAACGTGACTCAAGCCTCTGACCCTTTTGCCTCTAACAACGGGACTCAAGCCTCTGACCCCCTGGCCTCTATCAACGGGACTCAAGCCTCTGACCCCTTGGCCTCTAACAACGGGACTCAAGCCTCTGACCCTTTGGCCTCTAACAACGGGACTCAAGCCTCTGACCCTTTGGCCTCTAACAACGGGACTCAAGCCTCTGACCCTTTGGCCTCTAACAACGGGACTCAAGCCTCTGACCCCCTGGCCTCTAACGTGACTCAAGCCTCTGACCCCTTGGCCTCTAACAACGGGACTCAAGCCTCTGACCCTTTGGCCTCTAACAACGGGACTCAAGCCTCTGACCCTTTGGCCTCTAACAACGGGACTCAAGCCTCTGACCCCCTGGCCTCTAACATGACTCAAGCCTCTGACCCTTTGGCCTCTAACAACGTGACTCAAGCCTCTGACCCGCTGGCCTCTAACGTGACTCAAGCCTCTGACCCCCTGGCCTCTAACAACGGGACTCAAGCCTCTGACCCCCTGGCCTCTAACAACGGGACTCAAGCCTCTGACCCCCTGGCCTCTAACGTGACTCAAGCCTCTGACCCTTTGGCCTCTAACAACCGGACTCAAGCCTCTGACCCTTTGGCCTCTAACAACCGGACTCAAGCCTCTGACCCTTTGGCCTCTAACAACCGGACTCAAGCCTCTGACCCCCTGGCCTCTAACAACGGGACTCAAGCCTCTGACCCCCTGGCCTCTAACAACGGGACTCAAGCCTCTGACCCCCTGGCCTCTAACAACGGGACTCAAGCCTCTGACCCCCTGGCCTCTAACGGGACTCAAGCCTCTGACCCCCTGGCCTCTAACGGGACTCAAGCCTCTGACCCCCTGGCCTCTAACGGGACTCAAGCCTCTGACCCCCTGGCCTCTAACGTGACTCAAGCCTCTGACCCTTTTGCCTCTAACAACGGGACTCAAGCCTCTGACCCCTTGGCCTCTAACAACGGGACTCAAGCTTCTGATCCCCTGGCCTCTAACGGGACTCAAGCTTCTGACCCCCTGGCCTCTAACGTGACTCAAGCCTCTGACCCCTTGGCCTCTAACAATGTGACTCAAGCCTCTGACCCCCTGGCCTCTAACGTGACTCAAGCCTCTGACCCCCTGGCCTCTAACGTGACTCAAGCCTCTGACCCCCTGGCCTCTAACGTGACTCAAGCCTCTGACCCATTGGCCTCTAACGTGACTCAAGCCTCTGACCCCCTGGCCTCTAACGTGACTCAAGCCTCTGACCCCCTGGCCACTAACGTGACTCAAGCCTCTGACCCTTTGGCCTCTAACAACGTGACTCAAGCCTCTGACCCTTTGGCCTCTAACAACCGGACTCAAGCCTCTGACCCTTTGGCCTCTAACAACCGGACTCAAGCCTCTGACCCTTTGGCCTCTAACAACCGGACTCAAGCCTCTGACCCCCTGGCCTCTAACAACGGGACTCAAGCCTCTGACCCCTTGGCCTCTAACAACGGGACTCAAGCCTCTTACCCCCTGGCCTCTAACAATGTGACTCAAGCCTCTGACCCCCTGGCCTCTAACAATGTGACTCAAGCCTCTGACCCCCTGGCCCCTAACGTGACTCAAGCCTCTGACCCCCTGGCCTCTAACAACGGGACTCAAGCCTCTGACCCCCTGGCCACTAACAACGGGACTCAAGCCTCTGACCCCCTGGCCTCTAACAACGGGACTCAAGCTTCTGACCCCCTGGCCTCTAACGTGACTCAAGCCTCTGACCCTTTGGCCTCTAACAACCGGACTCAAGCCTCTGACCCTTTGGCCTCTAACAACCGGACTCAAGCCTCTGACCCCCTGGCCTCTAACAACGGGACTCAAGCCTCTGACCCCTTGGCCTCTAACAATGGGACTCAAGCCTCTGACCCCCTGGCCTCTAACAATGTGACTCAAGCCTCTGACCCCCTGGCCTCTAACAACGGGACTCAAGCCTCTGACCCCCTGGCCTCTAACAATGTGACTCAAGCCTCTGACCCCCTGGCCTCTAACAACGTGACTCAAGCCTCTGACCCCCTGGCCTCTAACAACGTGACTCAAGCCTCTGACCCCCTGGCCTCTAACGTGACTGAAGCCTCTGACCCTTTGGCCTCTATCAACCGGACTCAAGCCTCTGACCCTTTGGCCTCTAACAACCGGACTCAAGCCTCTGACCCCCTGGCCTCTAACAACGGGACTCAAGCCTCTGACCCCTTGGCCTCTAACAACGGGACTCAAGCCTCTTACCCCCTGGCCTCTAACAATGTCACTCAAGCCTCTGACCCCCTGGCCTCTAACAATGTGACTCAAGCCTCTGACCCCCTGGCCCCTAACGTGACTCAAGCCTCTGACCCCCTGGCCTCTAACAACGGGACTCAAGCCTCTGACCCCCTGGCCACTAACAACGGGACTCAAGCCTCTGACCCCCTGGCCTCTAACAACGGGACTCAAGCTTCTGACCCCCTGGCCTCTAACGTGACTCAAGCCTCTGACCCTTTGGCCTCTAACAATGTGACTCAAGCCTCTGACCCCCTGGCCTCTAACGTGACTCAAGCCTCTGACCCCCTGGCCACTAACAACGGGACTCAAGCCTCTGACCCCCTGGCCTCTAACAACGGGACTCAAGCTTCTGACCCCCTGGCCTCTAACAACGGGACTCAAGCCTCTGACCCTTTGGCCTCTAACAATGGGACTCAAGCCTCTGACCCCCTGGCCTCTAACGTGACTCAAGCCTCTGACCCCCTGGCCTCTAACAACGTGACTCAAGCCTCTGACCCCCTGACCACTAACAACGGGACTCAAGCCTCTGACCCTTTTGCCTCTAACAACGTGACTCAAGCCTCTGACAACCACAAACTGGCCTCCGACATCTCTGAGAAGCCTGCTTCGAGTCAAAGCAACAACTTCATGATGCCCATTCATCACAATCAAAGTGAGGGAAATGGAAGCCATTCATAATAAAGAGATTTGCACAATATTTTGTGCACTATTTTAGTCGCTAACAATCTTTTGTTTCAGATGTTTCACAAACATCGCTAAGCAAAGGTTGCAGGAAACACTATAAGGCCGTTGGACTACAATTGCTTCAGGCGATCTCAAATTACAAGGATGTTAAAGAAGGTGAGATGGTTCAAGTTTCTTTGACTATTATTAATATGCAAATTCTGTTTCATGGACGGATGTTTTCGCTTCTTTAAACCAAATAGTAAGCCGAGAGTCGGATCAGGTGAACGCCGAGGCATCATCAGGAACTGACCCCAAAGCAGTCGGGGCTGCTTTGGATGCCAACGATTTAGCCGCTCTGAATAATGTTTTAACTGGACAACAGCATAATGGACAAGAAACTGACCATAACGAATGTATGCCTTGATAATAAAAACTTTTAATTGATACTGTACAATGTTTTTATTTGAGGGGTGGTTTGTAAATCTGGACCAAGCAATCTGTACTTGATGCACTTATTTCCCATTTGACTGGTTGTGTGGGCAGAACCTGGGAGTTGTGACTTGGGACAAGCCCCTTCACTGTCTCAAGTCCCATCTTAAAACTCACCTTTACTCTGGCTTTTAACTCCAGGTAGCGTGTTGATGTGTTATGTAGATGTATTATGTGGGCAGTGGATCTTATTTATTGGATTCTATTTGGGTATCTTTTATGCTATTGAGCCTCTCATCTTTTATTGTGCTTCTGTGGTGTTATCTTGTTGTACAGCACTTTTAAATAGTGATATGTAAAGTGGAAGTAGGCAGCGCCGTGATCTTCAGTAATGGCATTTGTGTGGGGGGGAACTACTTGACAAATGTGGTACTTGTACTATTGTATGCTTAAATTGAAGATTTCCCTGTAATGAAATGGAATCATTCTAGCTCCTGCCAAGGCTAAACTTCCCTTGGTTTGAAGCCTGCACTTGGGAGTAAAATCGAATTTTCTCTCCAAGACAAAACCGCGACCAAGCGACGGTAAAGGCATGCTTCTTGCTCTAGTGATCATTTCCATAATGTTTGAATAGGCCTACCTTCAAGACGGTGGACTTCTACAGGAAGCACCAGGACTCCATGACCCCAGCCGGTCTGGGCTTCTTCCAGAGCCAGTGGGACGAGTCGGTCACCAACACCTTCCACAACACGCTTGGTAAGCAACTCTGGAAACGGGACGTTGGAGCGCCTGGCATGTTGGCTCTTTTCTTTCTCCTTGTTTGTGTACATGGGGAACGGAGGATTTTGCAAAGGAAAAAATGACTCAAACTCACACCTGGTGGTATATGTCACCTTTTTAAGTTGACGTTTACATGAAGGAATGGGTTTTAGAGCACATTTGAAACCATATTCTTTTGCATATCCTCTACTGGCCATTTTTTTTTGAAGGATCCTAGTTTGGTCATTTTTTGTTTAGCATAATCTTCCATTTGAGTGTATAGCTGTATGGTTTGGTCAGAGTACCTTCATGTGAATAAATCCTGTTAAACATGAAAAACATTAAATTAAAATTGGATTTTATCATTTAAACAAAGAATCGACAAGTACAATTGTGAGGTTGGGAGGATATATCCATTAACATTAAACTGTCCACTGGTGTTCTTCTGCCTGCAGACATGAAGGAGCCGGTGTTTGAGTTCGTGCGGCCCCCCGTGTACCACTCGCCGCGGGTCAAGTTCCCCCACAGGCAGCCGCTCCGCTACCTGGACCGCTACCGTGAGGGCAAGGAGCACACCTGCGGCATCTACTGAGCCCCACAGACGCACACATCTGGAGCTACCGCTGGACGACATGTTAATATAATAAATTGTTTTTTTTGTATTGACTGCGTCTTATTTTGGTCTGCATTACAACACAGTCCATGGTTTCATGCCATCTTATTCTTGTGGTAAACTGTGTTAATTTCGCCATTGCGATGGTTCTCCACGTTATGAAAGAGTCTTCAGAAATAGAAGGTAACTTTGGGGTTCAGGTCCGGGCGGTCTTCAGCATCTCCTCTACGTCCAGAAGCTTCTCTCGGGGTTTCCCCTGGGCCGCGCCCCTCCTCCCCTCCTGGTTGATCTTCTCCCAGTCCGAGAAGGACACCGGCTTCACGCCTGCAACCAATCACACAGGAGAGATTAGATCATGTGACCTGGAGGTTCAAGCCCGCCATCTTGGTGCGTGTTGACCAACACTTCCAGAATAACCAAGCGACACATTATTGGTGTGAAGAGGCACCGAGATGTTTGAGTGTGTGAGACAATGCCAAAATACATGTAATCAATTCAACTTAGATATTCCATAAAACCTTTCTGATCAAATGTTCCCGAACCCAACAATCGAAGAAATGAGCCAAACGATTCCTAACGACAAGACAGAGCTGCAATAATAAGGGCGAAAACAGGTGCAGCTCATCAAGTTAATTAGGGATCTGCAAATGACTGGACTCATTAACGGCATGAGGAACACCTGATAGCCGCTTGTGTTTCTATGTCAAAACGACAAACCCCATTGCTAACTTAAATGATTAAAGAATGAAATAGACGCAGCCGACCAGACATATCCTCGACAACGCAAAAACAATTTGCTCAAAACCCTGCAGAAGATCATTATGCAATTGTGTCTGATGAATATCGATAAAAAACGACAAAGTAGCAGATACTAATGGAGTTAACCACCCCGGGCTGCCTCGTTATTGGACAATAATGCACTGAATCAATGTACATCATTGTGGTTTATTGCTTACATCATATGTGGGACATGGTTATATAATGGTTTCTTTAATACACTTTAATAGTACATGAGCTGTTTTAATGTTTCCCACCGTATTGATTATTTGGTGGGGGGGGGTTGCAGGGGGCCGTTGTCGGCGGACATGATGCTCAGCTGGGAGACGGTTGCCGTGGGGATGACCCTGAGCCTGCTGGTGTTTCCTCTCCAGTGTGGTCTCTGTTGGCTGTTCCGGAAGATACGCGGCCAGGTGCACATGCACACACACACATGCATGCACGCCGGACGCATAACGCACACACACACATGCGCGTGCACAGTACCCACACACAAGCATACATGCAGACACGGAAATACCAGCATAATTTCACATGCAGCACATGCGTATACTAAATGGCATGCCCAGACACATCCACATACAAACAGGGACACACACACACACACACACACACACACACACACACACACACACACACACACACACACACACACACACACACATGTGCATATCCACAGACACAAGCTTACACACAATCTAATGCACACGCATCCACAGACATACAATCACACAAACACACTCAAACACACACACACGTAAATGCGAACACATATGTAAACGCACACACACACACCCACGTACACACTCGAATACACACAGAGACGTTTATATTAATAGTGCGGCTGATTGGGGGTCATTATGCTGATATTAGGAGGTTTGATGTGAACAGACTTATCTTAACACGGGATCAGTCCACACTAGCCCCTGCTAGTCCCGGTACACTTACCCTTGTTGACCGTTGAATCTGGTCTTGGGTTTGTATGCGTCACTGAAGCCAGGATGATGTTGCTGAATAAGTGCTGGATGTTTGGCCGTTGATACGGTGACATCTTGATTACAGGCAAATATTAGGAGAAGATAAGAGTGAGGGAGGAAGTGAAACGGATTTAATCAAGTTGAAATTAAAGTCATTCAACCTTTCCGTTTGTCAACAAGCATGCGTGTGTTTGTCTGCGCACTTGTGTGTGTTTCTGTCTTTGTGTGTGTGTGTATATGTCTGTTTTTCTTTGTGTGTTTGTTTGTCTTTGTGTGTGTGTGTCTGTGTCGGTTTTTCTTTGTGTGTGTTTGTTTGTCTTTGTGTGTGTATGTTTGTCTTTGTCTGTGTGTGTGTCTTCGTTTGTGTTTGTGTGTGTGTGTGTGTTTGGCCTTGTGTGTGTGTTTGTGTGTGTGTGTGTTTGTCTTTGTGTGTGTGTGTGTGTGTGTGTTTGTCTTTGGTTGTGTGTGTGTGTTTGTCTTTGTGTGTGTGTTTGTCTTTGTGTGTGTGTGTTTGTTTGGCCGTGTGTGTGTGTGTATTTGTCTTTGTGTGGGTCTGTGTGTGTTTGTCTTTGTGTTTGTGTGTCTGTCTTTGTGCGTGTGTGTTTGTCTTTGTGTGTGTGTGTATGTGGGTGTGCGTGTTTCCAGGTAACACTCGACCTGTGTGCTCCTTCGTCTCCGGTCTGTCACTCAGTGGAGATGGACGTCTTCCTCGGCCAATCAGCTCTCTCCGGCCCATCCTTCCTGTCTCTGCCGGACACCTCCCACACCCCCAGACGAGACAGCAGTCCGTCATCTGTGAGCGCACCCACACACAGACACACACACACACAGACACAGACACACACAGACAGAGACACACGCACGCAAGCACGCATATCCACAGATATACAATCACATCAATGCAATCACACCAAACACACACACACACACACACACACACACACACACACACACACACACACACACACACACACACACACACACACACACACACACACTAAAATACACATGCATACATACAGACACAGACACACACACAGACAGACACAGACACACACAAACAGTCGCACACACATCCTTTGCTCCACTGTCTCCGTGCCGTCTCCCTCTAACCCCCCCCCCCCTGTGGTGTTCAGCTCTTAGGCAGTAAAGCGTTCGACTCGGGCATCCTGGCGTTCTGGGAGGCGGCGGGCCTCACCCAGGCAGCGCACGGGGGGGGTGGGGGGCGCGGTGACGGGGGCCCCCCCCACGCAGGGGCCCTGGGGGGCTGGCCCTCCTGCGACAGCCTCGCCAAGCTCACCCTCTCCGGCTCCCCCTTGGACACGACCTTCGACCCCTCCCCCGCGACCTTGACCTCCGAGCCCCTCGGCCCGTCTCCGTCCTGCGGGGGCCCGACGCGGCCGCTGAGGAGGAAGAAGGGCCTGACGCTGCCCCGCCTGGCGCCGGCCGGCCCCACCAACGCCACCGCCACGCTCGGGCTGGGCCCCTTCCCCGTCGGCCCTCTGTCCCCTGCCGGGCGACCGCGCCCCAAAGCGCTGGCCCAGTACCCCTCCCTCACCAACAGCTTCCTGACGCAGTCTGGTGAGTCCCGGGGGCTGTTGTCGGGTTCATGTTGTTGTTGTTCCTCGTTGGTTTGTACGCGTCAGTCGAGGCAGTCAGGATGGAGCTCTGCCCTGATTAGTGTCTGGGCTCCCTGGACGCTAATATTAACTAGATTACAGAAACCAGATACAGTGCAACACACAGTGGGAGGAGACGCAATACAATACACGCACGCACGGCGCATGGACGACACATGCACGGACACATGCACGCACACTGGCACGCACGCATGCACACAGACACACACGCGCACACACACACACATCGAGCTAGGTAGTCAGCTGGGAGTCCATACAGATGATTTGCATGCAGGCGACAACCATACGATATCTAATTCATAGATCTTGCAATGTGCAGCGATTGCCCCCGCTGTCGACACGCGCTCACTAAACAACGTTGTGTTGTTGTTGTCGTCAGAGGAGAACCTCCTCAGATCCATCCACACCGAGGACCCGGAGGACATGAAGATCACCTCCTCCACCTCCACCTCCACCTCCGACAGCGGCCGCTACTCCCCACGCGGATCCTCCTCCTCCTCCTCCTCCTCCTCCTCCTCCTTCACAAACACGTAGGTAGCAGATACTCCCCACGCCGCTGCTCCTCCTCCTCTGCCTCCTCCTCCTCCTCCTCCACAGACACAGACTCTGTATGGAGTTGCAACTACTGTTACCAGGCCAGTCAGAAAAGAATGGATCTTTAATTTATACATATAGGATATAATCATTTAAATATAATATAACAATTAAATATTATTAATCATTTATTTTGTTCATATTTAATTATGAATTATTTTCCATTGTATTTTATCGTCGCCTTATTTCCCGTCGACGTTCAGCCAGAGCAACTCCTGCAGCTCCTGGTCCGACGGCTGGGGGTCAGAGGTCAAAGGTCAGGGGGGGCCCTGGACCCCCGCCTCCCGGTACCGCCCCCCCTCCGCCCAGTCCATGGACTCTGTGGCCAGCACCTCCTTCCCCAGCCCCTCCCCCGATCACCCCCGCTCCCCGTCGGCCACGCGCATAGGTGAGCCCCCCCCCCACCCCCACACCCTGACACGTACCCCCTCTCGCTCTTTGTCGACGTATCCTCCAAGCTCAGCATCGTGTTTAATCCAGCCTCAATACTTGAATCAGATCAACACATTTCTGGATTGATACCACTGTAATCATTTCCATCTGGACATGTCATATCACAATGACACCGTTTAGGAGCCGTTACAGGCCTGTCGCCCTGACGACGAGTCGATCGGTGTCGCAGCTTAGACGGGAGAATAAACCCTCTGAAGGACCCGCCCTCTCCTCCTCTCTCTCCCCCCCCCCCCTCCCCCCTGACTCCCGTAGGCGTGGCCCGGGGTCCGGCCGGCTGGCTGCTCCCCGGCTGGGCTCTGCGGGGGGTCTACCCCCTGGTGGCGGCGGTGCTGGCGGTCTGCCTGGGCTGCGTGGCGCTCTACGGCCGCGCCTTCCCCCGCGCCGTGCTGCTCCTGTGGCTGGCGTCCGTCCTGACGGCCTTCCTGAGCTCCGCCCTGCTGCTGGAGCCGCTCAAGGTGACCGCCGCTCCCACACGGGGGTCTCTCCGGCCCCCTCGGCGCTGTTGTGCTGTAGCGTTGTTACAGGTTGGGTCGGTCAGTGGGGGCCACACCTTGTCATTTACCGTCCATCTGTTCATCCATTCGTCCATTCGCTCATTCATCTTTACCGACGGCAATCCATCCGTGTGTGTGTGTGTGTGGGGTGTGTGTGTGTGTGTGTGTGTGTGTGTGTGTGTGTGTGTGTGTGTGTGTGTTCAGGTGTGTGTCCAGGCCTGCTTCTGCACCGTGCTGTGTGTGTTTGTGTGTGTGTCCAAGTGTGTGTCGAGGCCTGGTTCTACACTGCTCAGAGAGTCTTTGTGTGTGTGTGTGTGTGTGTGTTCAGGCCCGGTTCTTCTTGGTGCTGTGTGTGTGTGTGTTTGTGTGTGTGTGTGTGTTCAGGTGTGTGTCCATGTCTGGTTCTTCACGGTGCTTTGTGTGTGTGTGCGTGTGTGTGTGTGTGTGTCCAGGTGTGCGTCCAGGCCCTGCTCTACACCGTGCTGTGGCAGCCCGTGGACCCGGAGGTGGAGGAGCTGCTGTCCCGGGAGGCCGTGGTCCGGAGGCCCGAGGTGGAGCCTGGGGCCACAGTACGCCCGCCGTGGGGATACGGCCTCCTGCAGGCCAGGCAGGAGGCGCAGAAGGCCCTGGCGCTGCGCTCCCTCATGAAGGTACAGAGAGAGAGGAGAGGAGACGAGCAGACACAGGCTCAGTGGAGATAAGGAGCTCACACTGGACCTGGGCTGGGGCTGAACTGAACTGCTTCAATCAATCAGTATGAACTGGGTTTTGTAGTGTTGAAGGTTCAGATCTAGTCGTACTTGTGGTCTGATGGTGTGTGAACAGGTCTGTTCCTTAATGAGGTTGTTGTGTATAAGCACAGCCTGGAAAAGAGACATTGAGAATACATTATTGATACATTCATTCTCTCTCTCTCTCTCTCTCTCTCTCTCTCTCTCTCTTCCCCCCCCCTCCCTCCCTCCCTCCCTCTCTCCCAGCACTGTGTGGGTCAGCTGTTGTTCCTGCTACTGGTTCTACTGGTGAACTACCAGAGCAGCCCCGAGGAGGGACTGGGCCGGATGCTGCGGGCCAGCACCCAGCGGGCCCTGAACACAGCACCCACGGGTGGCCCCAACCTCACCTCACTCACATGGCAAGGCACGCACACACACACACAGTCCCAACACACACGTCATTGTTATCTTTCTCCCAACGTCAGTGAAAAAAACTGTTTATGATTAGCCAGCATATTTATTTACACACACACACACACACACACACACACACACACACACACACACACACACACACACACACACACACACACACACACACACACACACACACACACACATATATTCACACAAATACACATGCACATATATTCAAAAACACACACTCACATCTATACAATAATTCTTGAATAAGAACCCCTCCAATGACGGACCCCCTCGGCCCTCCTCCTGCTGGCCGGGGAGATGCACGCCATGGCTACTGAGCGCGCTCAGTACATCCGGCAGGGCGGCCATTGGCTCCAGCTCTGCCTGGCCTCGTTGTCCAAAATATTTTGGGATTATTAGGACTGCAGGGGTCTTTTACATTCAATTCAAAAATTTGCGGAGCAGAACTACAAAGGATTTAACTTCCGTCAGACAGACGCCGCTGTTATTTGTATGTATTTCACCCTTGCCCCTGGTTTGGTGTTGTCCCGTCCCCTCTGTGTCTCTGATGAAGGGCGTCCTAAACCAAACGTGCCCCCCCCCCCCCCCCCCCCCTCCAGGTTCAGGCTGCTCTCGGTGGACTTCACGCTGGCCCACCCGGAGACGGGCCTGCTGGTGTGTGTGAGCCTGCAGCTCAGGTGGTCTCCTCCTCAGAGGGTCGCCCCCTCCCTGACCGTCCACCCCCTCCTCGTCCCCCCGGACCCCGGCCCCCACCTGCAGCTGGCCCTGACGGTACAGACCAATCACAGCCTGACGGTACTGACCAATCACAGCCTGACGGTGCAGACCAATCACGGCGTGACGGTACAGACCAATCACAGCCTGACGGTACAGACCAATCACAGCCTGACGGCACAGACCAATCACAGCCTGACGGTACAGACCAATCACAGCCTGACGGTACAGACCAATCACACACTGATGGTACAGACACAACCGATCAAACCCTAGGGGGGGGCAGAGACCCAACCAATTACAGCCGTACACTGACGGTACAGACCAACCAATCACATGGTACAGACCCAACCAATCAAACCCTGACGGTACAGACCAACCAATCACAGCCTGACGGAACAGATCCAACCAATCACATGGACCAGACCCAACCAATCACACCCTGATGAACAGACCCAGCCAATCACACCCTGATGAACAGACCCAGCCAATCACAGCCAGAGAGGAGGCTACTGTGTGGATGTGTTTTGAACTAGAGCTGAACTTAAGGAAACACTTTCTTATTTTCAGTGACGGCTGACGTCTGGGGGAACATCCGACCAGAAGAAAACAATTTATAGAGAGAAAGGGCCAGGATGGACTGTCTCTTGGATGAGCGTTAACGGTTTATAGTTGCTGTAGAAAAATATTACCCCGGTAATTTAAGTGCAGGTCTAAGTCATTAAAAAAAAAAAACCATCAGCCTTGAAAATTAAAACGATTTAATCAAATATCAGGGACGACAAAATCTCTGGCCGTCTCTGGTTGCAGTTGACGTCACCTCACATACAAATATGGCAGTGAGATCACTCATTTGCACTAATCACAAAACAATGAATAACCCCTGTGTGTTGGTTTGACTGTGGCTGAATTTGATGAATTAGTGTTCATTTTGTAACTCTTAACGATCCCCAACTCCTCCAGGTCCTCCTCCTCACCTCGGCCCTCCTCCTGCTGGCCGGGGAGATGCACGCCATGGCTACTGAGCGCGCTCAGTACATCCGGCAGGGCGGCCATTGGCTCCAGCTCTGCCTGGCCTCGTTGTCCATAGCAACAGCGATACTGCAGCTGCAATGCCAATCTCGTGCCTCCGGCTGTGTCCAGCAGGTATACACACTCTTACATTGCATTACAATTCTGTTTTACTTTGCCTTTATTTTCTATACTTTTTTTCTTTTATTTATCTTATTACATATTATTCAATGTTTATTAAACAATGTCAATGTTTCTATGTGAAGCACTTTGAGTCTGCTTCGTGTACCAAAAGTGCGATATAAATAAAGTTGCCATGCCTTGCCTACACACTACACAACATTCAGTCTTTCTTATTCCAGACATGTGACACAACCTCGCCAGATTCTGATAAAACTGTTTGGATTTACAACTTAACTTCCAGACACTGTAGATAACAACGACAGGACGAGGGGATGCTTTGATCGGTGTCCAGTCTTTATAACCTATATGCTATGATATATGCTAATGCTACGCAACCCTACATCTCCTAGCTCCGGTCGGCGGCTGACACCTTCGTGGACTTCCACAGTGTTGCTCTTCTGGCTGCCCGAGCGTCCCAGCTGGCTGCTGTCCTCCTCACTCTGGTGCTTCTGAAGGTACCACCCCTCTGTCCCTCTCTGTCCCCTTACCTCAAGGCTGACCCCTTAGGCTCACCGTCTCAGGCTATAGGAGTTATCGGGAAATCCACTTAACTCCACTTAACCCCTTAACACTTAACACTCGTAACTTCCTCCTAAAGTATCCCTTTATTGACGTTTTTGTTTCATCTGTTTTACCTTTTACCTTAACAATTATATTTAAAAGTATAATATTCATATTTTTGGCTATTTTGCTATATGGTTGCTTTCAGTTTCTCCAGAATGTGGGGACGGCACAGTCGAGTCGATCAGGTATCAACGATAGCGGGTTCAACTCCCGGGTCCAAACTCTATCTATAGGCATCCCTGACGCCTGAGCACTAACAACTCCTTAATTAGCAATCTAAATTCACTGTGAGGGGCTCCCGATCAGAGTGTCTGCTGACAGACTGGACAGTAAACAGAAAGTCAATAGAATCAACAGAGCAACAAGGTACCGCTGTGTAGAACCAGTAGAGTTTAACTGGTACCGCTGTGTATAACCAGTAGAGGCCTAGTGAACTGGTAGCGCTTTGTAGAACCAGTAGAGACCTGGTGAACTGGTACCAGTGGAGACCTGGTGAACTGGTACCAGTAGAGACCTGGTGAACTGGTAGCGCTGTGTAGACCCAGTAGAGACCTGGTGAACTGGTACCAGTGGAGACCTGGTGAACTGGTACCAGTAGAGACCTGGTGAACTGGTAGCGCTGTGTAGACCCAGTAGAGACCTGGTGAACTGGTACCAGTATAGACCTTGATGAACTGGTACCGCTGTGTAGAACCAGTAGAGACCTGGTGAACTGGTACCGGTGTGTAGACCCAGTAGAGACCTGGTGAACTGGTACCAGTAGAGACCTGGTGAACTGGTACCAGTAGAGACCTGGTGAACTGGTACCAGTAGAGACCTGGTGAACTGGTACCAGTAGAGACTGTGATGAACTGGTAGCGCTGTGTAGAACCAGTGGAGACCTAATGAACTGGTACCAGTAGAGACCTGGTGAACTGGTAGCGCTGTGTAGACCCAGTAGAGACCTGCTGAACTGGTAGCGCTGTGTAGAACCAGTAGAGACCTTGTGCGGCGGTGTGTCCCAGCTGCTGGGGGCCGTGGTGGCGGGGTGCCGGTGGGTGCTGCTCCCCAGGGTGCTGGCGTCGGCGTGGAGGGAGCTGGGAGCTGCGGGCCTCCTGCTGCTGCTCCTCCTGACGCTGGGGGCGCACGGCGGCCTCGTGGTGAGGAGCACACACACACACGCACGCTCTGGGTCACACACATACAGGCTCTGGTACACAGACACACACACACTCACGCTCTGGGACACACACACTCACACTAACACACTCACACACACTCACACACACAGGGACACAGACACGCACGATTGCACGCACGCACACTCTGGGACTCACTCACTCACTCACTCACTCACTCACTCACTCACTCACTCACTCACTCACTCACTCACTCACTCACTCACATACACATGCTCTGGGACACACACATACACACCCTCAGGTACACGAAGACGTACACACGCACTCACTCTGGTTCACATACACATACAAAGACACTCTGGAACACATACACACACATGCTCTGGTACCCACACAAGCACGCTGAAACGCACAAACGCACACACAACTGAGCTACAGTATGTAGCTGATGTTCTGAGGGGGCTGGGAAATGAGAAACGATTGATCAGCCGTTATCTCGTTACCCCACTTGTCCTACTCTCTGACTTTCTCTTCAAACACAAGCTTCTTCCTCTCATTTGATCAGACAATTAAAGGCCTCAGCTTAATCAGCGTACTTTGATCACTGTGGGTTCCAACGTCTCTAATTACAGTATATTGTGAATACAATATCTAATCTGTTTGAAATATGTGTATTGAGAACTCTGTGAAGAGTAATAACCCCATTACCAGGGTTCTTATAAGTTTGTTTGAGTCATCACTTATCTATTGTTTCTAGTCTCATCTGCGCCTTCTCCTCCTCCTCCTCCTCCTCTCCCCCAGGTCTTCTCCTCCTCCACGGAGGGCTTCAGCTCCCTGCGTGCGGCAAGGGTCTCCGCCGTGGCCCTCCTGCGGGGCCGGCTGGTCCTCCGCCGGCTGAGCATGGCCCACCCGGTCCTGGGGCCCATCTACACCCTCCTGCTGACTGGGGACGGCCTCTGGCTGCTGGCCCGGCTGAGTGGAGCTCTGCTGATCCACAGCTACAGGTACACAGTGACAGTTACAGTAACTACAGGTACATACTGATACAGTTACAGTAACTACAGGTACAGGTACATACTGATACAGTTACAGTAACTACAGGTACACAGTGACAGTTACAGTAACTACAGGTACATACTGATACAGTTACAGTAACTACAGGTACATACTGATACAGTTACAGTAACTACAGGTACACAGTGACAGTTACAGTAACTACAGGTACATACTGATACAGTTACATTAACTACAGGTACAGGTACATACTGATACAGTTACAGTAACTACAGGTACAGGTACATACTGATACAGTTACAGTAACTACAGGTACGCAGTGACACAGTTACAGTAACTACAGGTACATGTACTGTAATGCTGTAAAACATTAATGCTGGCTTGAGTAGGAATTGATACAACTCATTGCCAATATGAACTCATAGCTGTAGCCTACAGCTTTAATAAATCATCCAATGGGACGACTGCTCTGTTCCTCAGGACAGTGAAGGCGACGCAGCGTCCCGTACCCCAGGACCCCGACATGCTGGGTCCACTCCCGGCTCTCCTCCAGGGTCGACTCCTCCCCCTCCACCCTATCGGTGCGCTCCGAGGACTCGTGGGCGTCGCCGGGCCCCGGCCCCGCCCCCGCCCCGGGGGCCCGCCTCCTGCCCGGCTTGGACGCCCTGCTGGCCACGTTCGAGCGGGTGAACCGCATCACGGAGGAGGTGCACGGCCTGGAGCTCAGCCTGGAGGAGGCGCAGGGCCGGGCCAGGGAGAGGAGGAGGAGCAGGGAGGGGAGGAAGAGGAGGAGGAGGAGGAGGAGGAGGTGGTGGAGGAAGGAGGTGATGGAGGCGGAACTGAGGAGACGGCATCGGGGGAGCCGCGTGAAGGAGCAGGAGGCGGAGCCACCAGATGCAGGAGGGCGAGCGTGCTGAACCCCCGCCGGCCCAGGGCCTCGCTGCCGACCTGCGCCTCCTTCGACTCCTCCCCCCCTCCGGGCGTCGCCCCTCCCCCGCCTGCGGAGCTCCGCCTCCGAGTCGCGCTCGGCCGGGCCTCCGCTGTCTCGCCTCCCCGCCGACGCTCCCCCCTCTGGGCCCTACATCCAGGAGGGGGGGTACATCCAGGGCCCAGGGGCCTACCTGGGGGCCTCCCTCCAGGGCCCTCCACCCGGCGTGGATTCCCTCCCCAGGAGGAGGGCCTGGCACTCGGGGAGCTCACAGTGGTCCAACACGGCCCTCGGGGCCCCTGGGGGCCCGGACGGGACCGGGGTGTCTGGCCCCTGGTGCGGAGGCGGCCCCCAGGCGCCCGGCCGACCCAGGAGCGAGGAGACCTCCAGGGGGTCGGCCGGCGACGGAGCCCCCGTCAAGAGGAAGGCCTGGAGCTCCGACGGAGCAGAGAGCCAATAGACAGACAGGAGGGAGAGCCAATGAGAAACGACCTCGTTGGTGTTACTAACGGGAGAACGCTGTATTATAAATAGAATTAGAAGTCTAGTTGACGAGGTTTCGGCTGATGTCTACCACTTTGGTTCTATAAAGTTTTGTTCCAACCGATGTTGTAGAGCTACTTGGTGTAATACTTGTGAACGCATACATATTTGTTTTGTAAAAGAGATATATATTAGTATAAAATAAAGATAAGTGACCTCATGTTCTTGTGTAAATCATTTTAATGAAAAACACTGCAGACCGGCAGTGAAGGAACATATTTTAGTACTCAACTGCATGTCAGGAATTCAGTGACTAAATAAGTGGATTTGTGATACGTTTACCGATTGGATAGAAGTTATGTTTATTCAAGAATTCCCCCAAAACTCCTGACTTTAAAAGTGCAGCACCCAATAACCTTTCCTGCTGAATGCATGAGGAACCAAATCCAGTAACCAACTGTACAAAACACCAAGTTTCAGTCTGCAATGTGCTTCCTTGTTGTTTCTAGTGAAATTATTTCCAAAGCATTTAGTTGCAAACTGGAACACCACAGTTTAACTGAAAGAGTGGATTTTACATTTGAAGGACATGTGGAATAAAACACTGAGATCCTGTAGTGCAGCCGTCATGGTGGCTATACCCCTGATGCAAATCTGTTCCCTTCTGTAACATTCTGTCCTTCCTTTTGTACTATCAAGATCTCCAAGTTTAAGAACACACATCGTTGTTTCCATGCTGATTACTGAAGTTGCTGAAGTTTGTGTTTAATCGTCAAATTGACATTGTATTGAGGTCATGATTATACAACTGCTTGTTATCACTTTATGGAAACACTGTCTGTGTTGATTTACGGAGGAGATTACAGGAACGCGGATTTCAGAAGTCAACGCTGGCGTATAAAAGACCCCGCTTGGCCCTCTGTGGTCACACTTCGACCTGGCTCTTTCGGTGAGGAGCAGCCCCCATCCAGAACACCTGCCTCGCTGAGATCATCTCGTTGAGCAACTCTATGTTTCTCACCAATTATTTAATTTTGAACTTGAATTTAAATTAATTTCGTTTTTTTTTTTAACTATAATTTACATTTTAATTCATTTACATTTTGAACATGAATGTGTTTTATGCCAATGCTCTTGTTCTCCTCCACAGTTGACGTAAAGCCAAGATGATGAAACTAGCCATTGCTGTGGTGGCCATGCTGGCGTTGGCCGAGTGCTTCCTCCAGTAAGTGTCTCTGAGCTCTGGGAGAGCCACCTCTCCACTGGAACCTCTACCTCACCTCACAAGAATATACCCCTCTTCTAGCCTAGTACTTATTCTATCAACTGGAGATACAATCACAGCAAATGAAGTATACATTTCTGTACGGCTTTGCAAATAACTGCCCAGTGAACAGCGAGTTTTGTCAATTTTTAAAAAGTGTTAAAACGGCAACGTATCCTTTGTTTGATTACATTTATTCTGATTGACTCAACACACGAGATTTCAAGTAAAATGAAACTTCAGGACTCTAAAGGCTGCAGACGATTTACCGGGAGCCCGTACTCAAACACCGTCCAGCGGCCGCTCACTGCTCCATCAGATCCCCCCCCCCCCCCCCGTGTGAGTCCGGTCTAACCTCGCTGTACTCCCCAGGGTGCCCCTGGTGAAGGTGAAGACCGCCCGGGATACCCTCGAGGAGCAGGGCCTGTGGGAGCAGGTCCGCCAGGAGTACCCCTACAACCCCATGGCCAAGTTCGACCCGAGCCTCATGGTGACCGGCGAGCAGATGACCAACGACGCTGACGTGAGTGGAGGGACCCCCCCCCCCCCCGGGGAGGTCGTTACACTGAATGATGGGGGGAGGTCATTGATCTGACCGATGGACGGATGGATGGGTAGATGAGTGGAGGGCGAGGGTAAGGGGATGAGTGGAGGGTGAATGTTAGAGGGGGTTGGCTGGCGAGACGGACAGCAGACACATCACTGGTTAGATGAGAGCATAAATGGAAGAAGTAAAAGAGCGTGGAAATGATCCTCCTCCTCCTCCTCCTCCTCCTCCAGCTGGCCTACTTTGGAGTGATCTCCATCGGAACTCCTCCTCAGTCCTTCAAGGTGATCTTCGACAGCGGTTCCTCCAACCTGTGGGTGCCCTCAGTCTACTGCAGCAGCGCCGCCTGCAGTATGTACACACGCACACACACATACGAACGCACACACATGCGCAGTTTGCGCACACACCCACACATACACACTGGCAAGCACACACATACTCTTACACACACAAACACACACTCACAAACACACTCGTAAACACACACTATGGCACACACACACACACACACACACACACTAGCGTGCACACACACTCTGACACCCACACACGCATACTCTTGCGCACACACAAACACTCTCGGGCACGAACACACAGACACGTACACACACACATAGTGGGAATCCACATACTATCACACACATAAAAACACACACACACATACACACATACCATCTGATGCATGCACACATAGACACGAACACAAACACACACACACACACACGCTCTCTCTCTCTCTCGCGTGCCCTCCCTCTCATGCTCTCTTGCGTCTGTGTTCCTTCAGACAACCACGACAAGTTCTCCCCCAGTAGAAGCAGCACCTACAGGTACGACGGCAAGCCCCTGGACATCCACTACGGCACCGGCAGCATGACCGGCGTCCTGGCCTACGACACCGTGACGGTGAGGAATTGAACCGCCACCCTGGTGCCCATCAACTCCTCTCCTGGCCTCGTCTTTCTCTGTTGTGTCAATGTGTGTAGCCAATGTCAGGGACTGCAGACTCACTCACCAGCCTCTGCAAAAGACTCTGACTCAAGTCAAAGTTCATCTAGAGTAGACTCTGCATGGACTCTGTTGTGTCTGTCTTTGTTATGTACGGCGAACGGGTTAACCTAGTGATGGTTAGTGCTTGGCACTTGGTTCTATGAACATCCTTACTGTACCGACAGAGATATATTGTTGTTTCTCTTTCTTCTCACAAATGTAGTTATTGTAAGTCGCTTTGGATAAAAGCGTCTTAATGCCCTCAATGTTAATGTAAATGAGTGCCTTTGCATGTCTCAAATGTGGGACGAACTGATCCACCTTCATCCCCTGATCCGTTTTCCGTGTTTTCATGCATCCACTCAAACAGGTGGCCGGAGCTTCGATCCGCAACCAGATCTTCGGCATGAGCCAGACCGAGGCTCCCTTCCTGCAGTACATGAAGGCCGACGGCATCCTGGGCCTGGCCTACCCCCGCCTCTCCGCCTCCGGCGCCACCCCCGTCTTCGACAACATGATGGAGCAGGGCCTGGTCACCCTGGACATGTTCTCCGTGTACCTCAGCAAGTAAGCCTGGCTCTAGGGCAGCAGTGGCTCAGGCGGGAGAGCGACTCGGTTGGTAACCGGAAGGTTGCTAGTTTGATCCCCGGCTCCTCCTAACTGAGTGTCGAGGTGTCCCTGAACGAGACGCCTCGCCCTCACCGCTGACGAGCTGGCTGTCGCCCTGCGTGGTCGACTCCACCGTCGGTGTGTGAATGCGTGCATGAAAGGGTGATTGTTAGGCGATATTGTGAAGCTCTTTGAGAGGCCACTGGTTAAAAAGGTGTAAGGAAAGCTACACATTGCACGGTGAGTGCGTGTGAGTCTGCATTAGCGTGCCTTATGTGTAAAAGTGTCCCAGGCAGTAGCATGACAACGGCCATCGCCTGTACAAGGTATAAGGTTCCTTCATTCATGTTCCATTCTGTCCCACGCCCTTCATCTGTGTTTCCGTGCACTACGTGCGTACAGGAACTCCGCCCAGGGCAGCGTGGTGACCTTCGGGGGAGTGGACCCTTACCACTACTCCGGCTCCATCAACTGGATCCCCCTGTCCAGCGAGCTCTACTGGCAGATCACCGTGCACAGGTGAGCACGGCAGCAGTGTGTGTCTCAGACACCGCTAGCGGTAGCAGCACAATCGGATGGGTTCCATTGAAATGAGGCTAGAGCTCTCTTACTCAAAGACGTTGCATGGCTGTGGTTAGGGATGGAGATTCTTACTAAATATCCATAAATATCACGATATACTTTACTTTATTATATATACACAATATAATATCATGATATACTAATATCACGATACACTCATTACATTGAGGTAAATTGACTTTTTAAGAATGGTATATGGACTAAAACATCAATAAAAAAGATTCAGTGATCCTAAAAGTTGTATGGTTTATTGGTCACTAATTATAAAACCAGGCACCACAACAAGTGAACCTCTTCGTATCCTGACGGCACCGTCCCACTGAAACCCTCTAGTCCGTAACACCGCCTGCCTGCCGGGCCCTGCGCTGCTGCCTGCCGTCTGACCCGTCTGACCCGTCTCCCCCTCCCTCCAGCGTCTCCGTCAACGGCCAGGCGGTCGCCTGCGTCGGCGGCTGCCAGGCCATCGTGGACACCGGCACCTCTCTGATCATTGGGCCCCAGAGCGACATCACCTCAATCAACACCGCCGTGGGAGCCACCAGCAGCGGCAATGACGTGAGTGAGGGGGCGCCCATGTGGGCGGGGCGGAAGGGTTAACCCTAACCCTAGAACTAGCCCTCACCCTAACCCTAGACCTAACCCTTACCCTAGCCCTAGACCTAGCCTTAACCCTAGCCTAGACCTAGTCCTAACCCTAGAACTAGCCCTCAACCTAACCCTAGCCCTAACCCTAGACCTAGCCTTAACCCTAGTCCTAACCCTAGCCCTAACCCTAGAACTAGCCCTCAACCTAACCCTAGACCTAACCCTAGACCTAATCCTAGACCTAACCCTAACCCTAAGCCTAGCCCTAGACCTAGCCCTAACCCTAGCCCTTGACCTAACCCCCATCGTCGCCTCTCAAACAGCCCTAATGCTGTTCCTCCCTCCTCTCCTTGTGTTCCAGTTCGTCGTCAACTGCAATGGCATCCAGCAGATGCCCGCTGTGGTCTTCCACATCAACGGCCACAAGTTCCGCCTCCCCGCCTCTGCCTACGTCCGCCAGGTAACTGTGTGTGTGCTTGTGTATGTTGGTGTGTGTGTGTGGGTGTGTACGTCGGTGTGTGTGTGTACGTGGTTGTCTTTGTGTGTGTGTGCTCAACACCAGACCAATGAAGTAAATGGTCCAACTTTACCTGGAAGATTTCTGCGGGAACTGATTTGATTTGGGAAGCGACGGAAGATGAAGCACTCATCTCTTAAATAAGAAAACCGCCCAGCTCGACAGTCCCTCTCTAACTGGTGTCTCCCTCCTCTCCCTCCCTCTCTCTCCCCCTCCCTCCCGCTCCCTCTATCTCCCTCCCTCTCCCCCCAGTCCAAGCACTACGGCTGCCGCAGCGGCATGGCGTCCGGAGGCAGCAACCTGTGGATCCTGGGAGACGTGTTCATCAGGGAATACTACTCCATCTTCAGCCGGGCCCAGAACATGGTCGGCCTCGCCACGGCCCGCTAAACGCCCTCGCCCCGGGCTCCGCCTCCTACTGGCGGACACACAACCACCACGCACCCCCTTCCCAGCATTCTTTGAATAAACAAATTGTCAAGCAAATACTTCTTGTTTGTGCCGTTTTGTGCGTGTGAACATACAGCCAATGTGCACGGATGTGAGAAAATGCCGTCGTAACGAGGTCCTTAGCCACACTCCACCTAGGGGACGCACGCTGGTGGGGTTAGAAATCCGGTTTATCGTGGAAGTTGCAGCAAATGAACATGACAAGGGTGCTCCACTGCCATGCAGGAGACCTCTCCCTGGGTGTGTGTGGTGACGGCTGGTTTAACCTGTTGCACACTGATGACTCACTGTGCAACGGGTGTGCAGCCAAACCCACCTGTCAGAGTCCAATCAGACTCTGACTGGTGAGGCTGCCTCAATCAGCCACCATCCTCTCCACAGCCATTAATGGCCTTTAACATGAGACCATATGGTGGAGTTAACGAGCGTTCCTCCTCACGACCTAATCAGTACCAAACATGGCTGATGAGTAGATTCATGTTTATATCTGAAAAGGTCACTCAGACTGATTATTTAAGTGTAGAGCTAAAGGGGAGATATTATGCCACCAGGTGTGGTTGTGATTAGCTGCTACAAGTAGTCCTCTGCCTTTTGAAAATCTGCCTGTGCTTTAGCTACATCATAAGTGGGGGTGTCCACCTAGATGCATGCTGGGTAGATCAGTCTACCAGTCTTCCCAGTGGACTGTAGCAAATGGTGCTGATCTATCCATCATACATCCAGCTGGACACGCCCACTTGTGATGTCACCAAAACAAATATTGACTTGTGAGGCAAAGTATGAATATGTATTGCTTTTAAAAAATGTTAAAAAATGTACGCATACATTCTATGTTACATTTCCCCAGTATTGATCTTTCACACTTAGTCTGCTTGTGTAGGCCAAGTAGGACAAATATTATGTGGAAGTGGAAGTTCAGAAAGGTTAATGTTTTGGAATTACATTCCATTGCTATTTCTAATCCTGTTTTGTCTGTGAAGCAGGCTATCAAGTTTCCAAACTGGTATTTTGATGACATGTGTTTCAATGGCAGTGTACCTTGAACAAGTTTCAACCTGCCACCGAATCTCTGGTCAGACAAAGCCAGCGCTGCTGTGAACATTCTGAACAACACATACCTGAACGGCTGGCATTCACAAGGCTCTGAAGGTGGGTCATTCCACCTCCTGTCACACGCATACTTCAACCTGCAACTGTTAACGTTTTATCCATTCTCATTAAGGATGTGAATTATAGTTGACACCAAATCCCGTTTTGATGGCTGAGTCGGGACCCCAGGAGGGCGGGACAACGGAAGGCAACGACAACCTTGATTGGATGTCCAAACTGCCATCCAGACTGCAACGTGTCTCACTGTGGAATCTGGCTATCCCAGGTAGGCTGCAGCACTGGGGATCATGTTTTTGTTGTCATCCAGCTAGCCTGGTCGGCTGATAGAGGCAACACAGACATACAGAATGCTCACTGGAAGGAGGGATCCCCATTCTTCCTCCTTGCTAATTAAGGGAGTTGTTTTTCTCGCCCTCTTGGGGGCTATAGGTCGGGGGGGGGGGGGGGGGGGGGGGGGTCATACATTTATGGCCTGAGCCCTGAGCCTGGACCTGTGATTAAGGGCTATACAAATCGAATTGAATTTAATTAAATTGCTTAATGAATACATTTAAACATTATTTATAATTAGACTACTTCCCACACATGAGTTACTAGTGTTGCAGCCTCAGTGAACTGTAGCGACAGCCAGAGTGTGCGTATGACGGATGTGCTTTGTGTGCTCTCAGGCAGCCATGACACCATGGGTTATGACCTGGACATGGAATCCGACATCCTGGATCCGGAATCACTTATACCCGTGAGCAAGCTGCACTGCGTGCGCGCTTTGATACACAAATGGGCTACCACCCAGGTCAGTGCAACATCTACGATGGTCCACTCCATGTAGAACAGGGGGGTGTAACCTAGACTCTGCATATCCCCCCCCCACCCCCCCCTTCTTTGGAGAGAACTAAAAACGGCTTCGCTCTTCAGATGCAATAAAGTGTTGTATAATATCCTCTAGATGGGATTGCTCATGTAAAGTAAAACTCACCTGTTCAAACTCGCACACAACGTCTAACTGATCACTGTTTTGATTGTTTGTTTGTTTTGTTTTGTCTTGTTTTTGTTTTATTTTTTTATTTATTATATTTAGTTATTTTTTTATTTTATTTTTTATTTTTTTCACAATGTCTTGTTTTTTAAACGATTTATGATGACTATATGCTCTGTAAGGTGACCTTGGGTGTCTTGAAAGGCGCCTCTAAATTAAATGTATTATTATTATTATTATTATTATTATTAAAGTAGGCAACAGTCGCAGGCAGCTGCCCTTTCTGTTCAGTGCTCGGGGTTTGGTTCCTGATTTTAATATACAAACAAGGCTGTTGAGTCATTACAAGCAGTATGTAAGCAATACAAAAAAGACTCCTATATCTTACTGACCGTTGTGCGTTCGCGACACAGGAGTTGAACATTTGCCAACAGCTGGACGCGGGGGTTCGGTTCTTCGACATGAGGGTGGCACGGAAACCCGACGACCCTGACCCCACCCGCACCTTCTTCTACCACGGCCTGTACACCCACAGCGACGTGGAGGTGAGGCTCACTCTGGGGGCTGGTTGTCTGCTTCACCCGAGTGGCCGGAGGCCAAGGTGTCTGATTGGCTGAATGGGGCCCAATGGGGCGGGGCGGGACGGAGATCAGAAGGAATGGTTGATCTGGTTTGTGGTTTGTTCGGGGATAGTTTGAGTGCCTGCTGTCTGATAGGTACAACATGGATCAGATCCCATCGGTAATTCTATTGGGTCACGCATCAGTGGGACTGTTTGTTAGGAAGTTAGAGATTCTCAATATAAAAGAAAACTGAATGGCATCGATCTCTTTATCCGTGAAAGCTATTACTTTCTGTTTCCATCCGTTACGGTTTGCTAAATAAGTGTATAATATAATCAAGCTCTTGTAAAAAATAAAAAATAGCAAAAAAAAAAAGGAAATGTTTCCTTCATTATAATGTCTTTAAAGCCTGTGATGTTCCCGGACTAATGATGAAATAGAAATGAAACAGAGTCGGGGGATTTTCCAACACTGAAATTAGTGAAAAGGTTTGCGTATCAATAATTAAGTTTGGGATTCCAACTCTGATGAAATACCTCAGAAGAAGAACATTGAGCCGCTGTGTGGCCCGTGTGATACGAAGCCGTTCACTGAGCAGCTCTTTGTTCAGACCGTCCTCAGCACCGTCAGCCACTGGGCCGCGGGTCACCCCACCGAGGTCCTGTTACTGGCCCTGTCCCACTTCAGGGGGATGGAGGACCACCACCACCAGCACCTCATCGACTTCATCACACAACTTTTTGGAGCCAAACTCGTCCTTGTCGCGGTAAACATCACGACGTGGGAAATGTACTGTTATGAATGTTAGGAAATACTTTTTTCACACAACGGAAGGGATTAAATACCATATTAAATTAATATGTTTCACTTTGCATGCATACTTTGGGTTACATTTACATTAAGGGCATTTAGAACACTTTTACCCAAAGCGACTTATTTGTCAAGGAAGGAGGAGGAAGGGAGAGACACAACAATTGATCGCCGTCGGTACAGTAAGGCTGTTCATAGAACACAGAGTACCAAGCACTAAGAATAACTAGGTCAACCCATTCCCGTATACAGCAAAGATAGCTAGGATAAGATTCTACACAACACTAAGTATTACATGTTTACATTAAGTGCCAGGACGTTCAACATACAATTAGTGTGTACATTAAGTGCCAGGACATACAACACACAATAAGTGTGTACATTAAGTGCCAGGACGGTACAACATACAATAAGTTTGTACATTGAGTTCCAGGACGTACAGCATGTCTTCCCACCAACAGGACCAGCCTACGCTGCGGTTCTGCTGGGATTCGGGTCGACACATCCTCGTCTCCTATGACCATCCGGCGAACCACAACCTGCAGATGTGGAGGAAAATCCCCTACTTCTACGGAAACACGATAGTCCCCTCCGAGGTGGTGACCGTTCTGGACAAGAAGCTCAGGACTCAAACTCCTATAAACTGTACGTTATCTTGTGAACGGAGGCTTCCATTCATACTGCTGCTGTTGTGCTCACGGTTTTAATCAGTTTCACCTGTGTTGTCTAACCAGACTTTGACTTTGACCATTTCCAGTGACACACTGGATATGGCAGTGGTTATTGTTCTCATGGTCTGAAAGTGTACACTTGTTGTATAAAACTGTCTGTTGTGCAAAATATTTCACGAATAAATATGTGAAATATGGGAATATGTTACACAACACTAATTATGTTCGCTATAACTGTCAAGGATCTCCGATTATTCCAGTGTTTGCCTTTGTCATCATCAAAGCATCGTGTCTCAAGCTCTGTTCCGCTCTGAAAGCTTCTCTCTCTGTGTTCGTCAGACTTCTTTGTGTGCGGTCTGAACCTGACCTTGCCGGACGGACTGGGGGCGTTGAAGTACCTGTCCAAGACCCTTCGGAGCGTGACTCTAGAGGGGCTCCCCTTTCTGCTGGACTGGGTGAACAGGCAGTATCCAGGGCCCTTCAACGACCACATCAACATCATCGCCTCAGACTTTGTGAATCTCCTCGACTTTGTCTCCACCGTCGTTCAACTCAATGGCAAAATGCCAGCCCTTCTGAACAAATGAGACGTCGCCTACTTGTTTTTTTTTTTTATTAGATAACACTTATTAAATATTATGAATTATTTTAATAGGCCTACAGAAGCAGACTAAGTGTGAAAGATCTATACTGGGGAAATGTAACATGAAATGTATGCGTACATTTTTTAAAAGCGATACATGCATGTGTGAATATCTTTGCAAGCTCATTGTTTATTCATTCATCATGAACTGCCTACACGTAAAAACACACACACACACACACACACACACACACACACACACACACACACACACACACACACACACACACACACACACACACACACACACACACACACACACACACACACACACACACACACACACACACACACACACACACACACACACACACACACACACACACACACACACACACACACACACACACACACACACACACACACACACACACACACACACACACACACACACACACACACACACACACACACACACACACACACACACACACACACACACACACACACACACACACACACACACACACACACACACACACACACACTGCTCTGGCCACAGTGCCATCGTGTGGCGGAATCATTGAACTGCATGTACGGTGGGACATGCCCCCGCCCGGGACATGTTAGTCCCGTGTCACGGTGACACAGGGAGTCCTCCTCATAGTGAGTAAGCAGACTTTGACAGCTTACACGCGGTTTACATCAGGTGTCCCGGTAGGATGTTAAGACTGGCCCGGGGCCGGTGTTTCAGTTCAAGTGGTGACCGGTTTAACTGGTGACTTTCAGCCGAATGCTTCGCTTGTTGTCGTGGCTACGCCAGATGTTGAAAATCGGGACCAGACACGTAGCTGTCCTTGCGATTGCCTCTTTGATTTGTTATTCAATAAAATGTCAAAAACATTACAATCTCATTCGTTTTTGGAGTGTAATTGGAAGAAACTTGTCACGTAGAACCGTTCTAAGCCGAAATAAATGGAAAATGAATGTTTAAAATATGATACATTACGGGATTCGAATTCATACCATTGCGGGGAAAAAATATAACAATCCGCAATTCCATTCCATTGTGCCGTTGACCCACTGGGGAAATTACCGCCGTAGTATAATAGAATTCGCAAATACTTCTTGAAAACACGAAAGGCAGCCAGATCAACTTGTGACCCTACTTTCCATGTAGTTATGACCATGCATTGGTCGCGTATCCCAAAAATAAGACGCCTTTACATCCAGTTAATCCAAACCTAATGTTGTGTTGCCCTCCACTGCTTGAAACTAGCCAAAAACCCTGTTATGCGCTCATTCGATCATTTCGGTCGCCTGATGTGGTGTTGTCGCGTCCTCCTTCTTTATATCCTCTCTGTAAGCAAAGCAGCGACTTCGGAAATCAATGTGACGCAAGGCGATATCTCTTTGAGACACAACGTTTATTCACATGAAAACATACATTACGAGATTCGAATTCGTACCATTGTGGGGAAAAATATAACAATCCGCAATTCCATTCCATTGTGCCGTTGACCCACTGGGAAATTCGCCGCCGTAGTAGGCTATACTAGAATTCGCAAATACTTCTTGAAAACACGAAAGGCAGCCAGATCAACTTGTGACCCTACTTTCCATGTAGTTATGACCATGCATTGGTCGCGTTTCTAAAAAATAAGACGCCTTTACACCCAGTTAATCCAAACCTAATGTTGTGTTGCCCTCCGCTCTTGAAGCGTGGTAAAGTTAGTTTTTATTGGACGTTGGATATTCGACACATTCGAAAATTCTATTTAGCACTGGCTTCGATGGACGAATTTGTGTCAAACCAACTTAGATGTGTTAATACAAGGCCTACCTATGTAAAACAAAGCACCATTTGATTTTATAAAAAAAAATGTAATGTTAAAAAAGGCCATAAATCTATTATGCGGCTTGACCTTTTGACCTACCCATAGCAAAACACATCTGGTGTAATCAACTAACAACCCCACACATAACACAAAGCTTATTTTCTCAAAACACCTACCCTTTGATTTTATAAATATTTTTTTAACATTAAATTTATTTTATAAAATCAAAACGTGAGTTTTTGGAAAAAATAAGCTTTGTGTTATGTGTGGGGCAGTTAGTTGATTACACCAGATGTGTTTTGCTATGGGTAGGTCAAAAGGTCAAGCCGCATAATAGATTTATGGCCTTTTTTAACATTACATTTTTTTTTATAAAATCAAATGGTGCTTTGTTTTACATAGGTAGGCCTTGTATTAACACATCTAAGTTGGTTTGACACAAATTCGTCCATCGAAGCCAGTGCTAAATAGAATTTTCGAATGTGTCGAATATCCAACGTCCAATAAAAACTAACTTTACCACGCTTCAAGAGCGGAGGGCAACACAACATTAGGTTTGGATTAACTGGGTGTAAAGGCGTCTTATTTTTTAGAAACGCGACCAATGCATGGTCATAACTACATGGAAAGTAGGGTCACAAGTTGATCTGGCTGCCTTTCGTGTTTTCAAGAAGTATTTGCGAATTCTATTATACTACGGCGGTAATTTCCCCAGTGGGTCAACGGCACAATGGAATGGAATTGCGGATTGTTATATTTTTCCCCGCAATGGTATGAATTCGAATCCCGTAATGTATCATATTTTAAACATTCATTTTCCATTTATTTCGGCTTAGAACGCTTCTACGTGACAAGTTTCTTCCAATTACACTCCAAAAACGAATGAGATTGTAATGTTTTTGACATTTTATTGAATAACAAATCAAAGAGGCAATCGCAAGGACAGCTACGTGTCTGGTCCCGATTTCCAACATCTGGCGTAGCCACGACAACAAGCGAAGCATTCGGCTGAAAGTCACCAGTTAAACCGGTCACCACTTGAACTGAAACACCGGTCTGTGTCACAGAGTAGCTTAGCCCGCCTGCTGAGCAGAGCCGTTCTGGGAGCAGACGTTGTGCAGCAGCAGACCACAGAGAGACAAGTCAGGGGGTTCGGACACACACACCACCACCAACACCACTTCCACCTCCAGAACCCAGCGGGACGGGACAGAACCCTGCTCCCGGAGCAACAGTCGGCCGCCCGCTTCGGCTGCAGGTAAAGACTCCTGCGGGTCTCCCTGTACCACAACGTGTACGTCTGACATCGGGATTCAAACCGTGGTCCTCCAACCCTGTGAGAGACACTTGGTATCGGCGCTTATCGCTTTGTGATTACGTGAAGGTGAAAGGGTTGTGCAGGGCTGCGTGTCTCGTGGCTAACTGTTAAGGGGTGGGGTGGGTTGGATGGCAGTGTTCCGGGAGGGTCGACCCCCCGTGGCTTACTGCTAGCCTGGCTGCTGATGTGGTGAAGTGGAGCGCAACGCAAGAGGAGGAGAGCAGGCTGGTGTCCATGAGGATTTATGAGGAGCAAGGTTAGATCTAGTTAAGCTTCAGCATCCTGTATTTTTAGATGATGTTGCTGTCCCGACAGAGATATATTGTTGTTTCTCTTTCTACTTACAAATGTACTTATTGTAGTTCACTTAGGGTATAAACATCTGCTAAATGCCCTAAATGTAAATTTGATGATGTTTTTCTATTTGTTGGCTAACGTGTTGTTTGCATTTTATTCCACGTGAATAAATATCTCCTTGTATGAGTTGTATATATTGCTATAACATTAACTATAAGATAGTTAACAGGATCGTTGTTGTGGTTTTGTGTCCGCCAGTCTAAGGATGGCGTCCGGGACTCCTCCCCCTCCCCCTACCCCTCCAAAACACACCAACCGACTCTACGAGGAGAAGTCCCCCTATCTCCTGCAGCACGCCCACAACCCCGTGGACTGGTGAGGGGTCGGAATCCACGTTGTTCAGGACCCTTTGTTTACGGTGTCAGAGATTATTATCGCTCAAATCCTGTTCTTGTCTTCGTCTAAGGTACGCTTGGGGACAGGAGGCCTTCGACCGGGCCAAACAGGAAGACAAACCCATCTTCCTGTCAGGTAAACTACCTTTTATAATTTTCATTCAGGGCAGGACGCTTTTATCCAACGGTGCATATGCGCCAAGAGTCAACCATGCAGGCCTGTCTGCCTGGAGCAGTGATGGTGAGGTGTCTTGCTCAGGGAAACCTTGACACTCAGCCAAAGGATGAGCCTGGATTCGAACTAGCAACCTTCCAGCTACAGGTCAACCCACTCTACAGACAATATATATATTATATAAACTATAATTTAAATGGGTATTGTAGTGCATGATCACATTGTCCTTTCCTCTATGTTATACATGCATGACGATGTAAACACGTATACGTGTAAACGTATTGTTCTTCCTATGCTCTTCTTTCAGTGGGCTATGTCAAATTCTACTGTGTTGTCCTTCCTGTGCTATTCTTTCAGTGGGCTACTCGACCTGTCACTGGTGCCACGTGATGGAGCGCAAGTCCTTTGAGGACGAGGAGATCGGACGGCTGCTCAGTGAGAACTTTGTCTGCATCAAAGTGGATCGGGAGGAGAGGCCGGACGTGGAAGGTCTACATGACGTTCGTACAGGTGAGGACGTCTGTATGTATTTATTTATTCAGTCAGTCAGCTTCAGACACGCTTTCATCTCAAGGCGCTTGTTAGGGAATGGTGAGAATCGAGCATGAATCAAGACACACACACACACACACACACACACACACACACACACACACACACACACACACACACACACACACACACACACACACACACACACACACACACACACACACACACACACACACACACGTAGTGTACTTAAAGGGCCCCTTTTATGACCCCAGGTGTGAGTGTGAATAGCCGTTACAAACCGTTTGAAAATCTGCCTTTTCCTGTGTCACAAGTGGGAGTGTCCACCTAAATGTATGATCGATAGATAGGCAACATTCGCTGGGTAGGCTGGCAGACAGATTTTTCCAGCGGTCATTGTGGACGCCCACTTGTGATGTCACATTAAAAGACAGGAATAGGCCGATTTTTAAAACGGCTTGTAACGTCTGATCACACTCACACCTGGAGGTAAGATAGGGCCCCTTTAACTCCTACGGTAACTCACCGTGTGTCTTCTCTCCAGGCTACCAGTGGCGGAGGTGGATGGCCCATGAGTGTGTGGCTGACCCCTGACCTTCGACCTTTCATCGGGGGCACGTACTTCCCTCCCAGAGACGCCGGAAGGAGACCGGGACTCAAAACGGTCCTCACAAGAATCATGGAGCAGGTCAGATGACTGCTGAGTGCTCAGCTGATTCTTGCTGCACAAATGTGTCCAAAAAATTGCTTTTGTTGCAGTTGGTTTGTTTTTAACTCTAATTATTTGATCAATCAACAAATTCTAGTTCTACAAATGACCACAAGCAAAGAAAAACGGAACATCAGAACTATTTAAAAACGCATCAGTAAACGTAGAAAACTTTGATTTTTTCAAAATTAAGTGTTATTGTTCCTCCTTTATTTTAAGGTTAACCAGCCAGCACCCAATGACCGATTTTAAAATGTTTTGCCTGTATGCATGTATACTGTAGTATGTATGTATTTATGTCAATTATGGCCCCCATTGCACTCCTGATCATCCCTGGAAGGAGGGATCCCCCACTATGAAGGAGGGATCCCCCTCTCTGAAGGAGGGATCCCCCACTATGAAGGAGGGATCCCCCACTATGAAGGAGGGATCCCCCTCTCTGAAGGAGGGATCCCCCACTATGAAGGAGGGATCCCCCACTCTGAAGGATGGATCCCCCACTATGAAGGAGGGATATCACTAATAAAGGGAGGGGTTTCTAGCCCTCTGGGGGGCTAGGGTCATGGGGGGGGGTCCTAAACACACAGCCTTTTAAGCCCTTTGAGGCTGTACCGGTGATTAAGGGCTAATTAACTTGAATATAAATGTCCATCCTTCCATGTGTTGTCCTCCAGTGGCAGACCAACCGGACCACGCTAGAGTCCAGTGGCGAGTGCGTCATGGAGGCCTTGAGGAAGGTCACCGCCATCGCTGCGGCCCCCGGTGAGGCCCCGCCCCTGGCCCCGGACGTAGCCAATCGCTGCTTCCAGCAGCTGGCCGACTCCTATGAGGAGTAGTACGGGGGCTTCAGAGATGCCCCCAAGTTCCCCACACCAGGTGGGCCGCACGCACGCACGCACGTACACACACGCACACAGACAAACACACATACGCACACAGACACACTGGAAAATTTACCTTAAAAAAGTGTTTTGGGCTGAAGGTGAATTGTTCATTCGTTTTGCTTTTGTTCTCTCGCTCTTTCGTTGATTTGTTCTGTCTTTCGTTCTTTTATTGTTTTGTTAATTCGTTCTTTTGTTTATTGGTTTGAAATTTGGTTCCGTAGTTTCTTTCTTAATTGGGTATATGGTTAATTTGTTCTTCCGTTTATTGGTTCTATCTTGCAATCTTTGGTTCTTTTGTAAATTATTATTTTTCTTTACTTTCTGTCTGTCTGTCTGTCTGTCTGTCTGTCTGTCTGTCTGTCTGTCTGTCTGTCTGTCTGTCTGTCTGTCTGTCTGTCTGTCTGTGTATTCATCTCTACTCTTTCCCTCTATATGGCTAGTTTATCGCCTTACTACGTTGCACGTAATAAGGTTATTAGGTTGTTACTACAACTCTTGAGTCCTCTCAATATGGCGCCGTATTGCCCACAACATATCCCATGATGCATTCTGATGACCCCCCCCCCCCCCCCTCCTGGTCCCCTTCCAGTGAACCTGATGTTCCTGATGTCGTACTGGGCCCCAAAACCGCTCCACCACAGAGGGGGCCGAGGCCCTCCAGATGACCCTGCACACCCTCCGCATGATGGCCCTGGGGGGCATCCACGACCACGTGGCTCAGGTGGGCCCTGGGGCGTGTTCCGATATCCATACTATCCGTACTCACTGCACTTAGTTTGAGAACGTAGGGCGTGTTCCGATATCCATACTAGAAAATAATGATGTTATAATGATAATGATGCACAAAATAGAAAGCATAATTGGTTACATAAATACCAAACACTTGTGGATTGGAATAACGTAACACCATCAAAGCTGTTATTAACTATGTCATATACAGTCTGCTACTTTCATGTCTCATTATGCAATTCGTTTATTACCAAGATCTAGCTCGAATGGGGTGAAGAGGTTATTGGACATCGAATGTGGAGCTGCGTGTTCTGTCCGTCATTAATCAGAACGACCGCATGTGAGGCAGTAACTGCATCACATTATCAGGCTGCAGTTTCTATTGTTCCTACAGTATGTGTACGCTTAGTTGAATACATTAGTCCCAAGTCTCTTTCTATGAAGGATTTGTGTACGATCTTAAAATGCACTCCTACACTCACCCCCGATCCCACTTCTCAAATATCTAAAACATTTAATAGACTTGGACTTCCTTGGGTTTAAGGGGAAGCTGAACCTATTCAAACGGGCAGTTCTGCATTGCAGCTGCAGCAGTGTTCAGTGGGACGGTCTCCGGAGCCCCCTCCCACTGAGCTGGGCTCTCGTCAGGGAAGCGCAGGCAGGGCGGGGCTAGGAGCTCTACTGACAGTTTGAGGAGCCAATGGATGTTAGGAGAATTAGTCGCATGCTTTTGAATGCTTTTCATTGGTTCAATATTGGTAAAAGCTTCAGACTGACATAAAGGGTGAGGAATACCATGGATTTATGAACATTTTAAAAGACGAATGATGGGGACGAATGATGAGCATATCTTCACTGCCCTACAGTGAAGATATGCTTGTTGTTCTATAGTGGTTGGTTCACTTGGTATACTAAAGGTAGTAGAGAATTGAAATTGAACTGATGAATTCATCTTTGAACTTGTTCATATACTACATGCATATACTGTCTCTCTGTCTCTCTCTACTTCTCTGTTTCTCTCCCCTTCTGTCTCTCTCTCTCCTACTCACTCTCTGTCTCTCACTCTCTGTTTCTCTCCCCTGCTGTCTCTCTTTCTCTCTCTCTCTTGTCCGTCCATATAAAATAGTCTACTCGACTACTTAACACTCTTAGAATAGCACTTTGATTCTGAAGTGCCGGCACTTTGCATTGCAGCAGCGATCCAATGCCGTTGTAATCCCCTGTGGAGGAAAATCTCATCTGTAATCAATCCTGATGGGTTTAGGCCGGACACTTAAAGGTGGACTGAAATAAACAAAGTCTGAAAGCGGTCGGTCTCACGCTCACTAGGGGCGGCATGTGGCTCAGGAGGTAGAGCGGGTTGGCTGGTAACCGGAAGGTTGCTAGTTTGATCCCCGGCTCCTCCTAGCTGTGATCGTCGAGGTGTCCCTGAGCGAGACACCTCACCCTGACTGCTCCCGACGAGCTGGCTGTCGCCCTGCGTGGCTGACTCCGCCGTCGGTGTGTGAATGTGTGCATGAATGGGTGAATGTTAGGCAGTGTTGTAGAGCGCTTTGAGTGGCCGCTGGTTAGAACAGCGCTAACCTATAAACGCAGTCTGTTTACCGTTGACCGTTCCCTCAGGGCTTCCACCGGTACTCGACAGACGCCTCCTGGCATGTGCCGCACTTCGAGAAGATGCTGTACGACCCGGCCCAGCTGGCCGTGGCCTACTTCACCGCCTTCCAGGTGGGTGTTGGTTCCCTACCGGTCTCCTGTGTGCTTTAATGGTCCGAGGAAATGCACCCACACAAACGCGGTGTTGTAATGGGGTAGATTCACAGAGGTAAAGAGATGTAGACGCGCATCTGACCTAAAAGTTGATGACTAAAACAAAGCCTAGAACGATGTACTATAATTACTACTAATATTACCTTGGGAAGGAAGTCAGCAGGAATCACATGATACAATGTTGAAATGGTTCTGTAAAGATTGCGTTTCATAAAATATTCAGATATGATATTGCGATTTTTTTTTGTGTTTTTTTTGTGTTTTAACGCCAAAGTCATGGTTTAGTATCTTGAGGTCCGCGGTGAACAGAACCCAACGTCATTTATTCAAATGTACCATTAGCCAATGCTCGGTAGCGCCCTCTGTGGGGCGACATTGGTATTCTTCCATTGAGGTTCCAAACCCATCAGAAACAATGAGCAGCTATCGGGAATGGAAACGACGCGAGCGGGATTCCAGGCTCCCTCGAAACGAACGCGATATGAATGAAGCAGGGTGGCAGCATTGAAAACCAGCAGAGAACATTAACGATGTGGACAATAGCTGGGCTCTGTCATCGGGAGCAGCCTGAGGGCCCCTCGTTAAATCACCCCATTGTTCGCCCTGATGTGGGACATTGACCAATCCGAAATACTCGATTCAGCTTATTTATTTTTTACCAAATACCCGTTCCTCCACGCTGACTGGCGTTGCCTGGCTGATAGGACCGCATTCGGCCGTGTAAACCTACCCAACCCTGCTGATACGGAGCACCACGATAAGACCTCTGTTGAAGCAGTGTAAACATCTGCATTGTGCTCTGTTGTGGCTGATATCCGCAATCAGATATCAAGGATTCAGTATCAGGGTGATAGTCACTGCCCTCGCTGCCCGTTCAGACCGGGGGGTTCGGACAAGCAGATGGCACTGGGAGTAAACGGCACCGTCAAATAACGCCGTTAGGAAATAGATGTTCATCATCAGGTTTGAAAACAGGGAGCCTGAAATGGCAGTTACCATTGCTGTCATCGTAGAGATCCCTTCAAAAAGCTGTTAGTTGCTACAATGCTTGATGCTGCATCGGTATAAACTCGGTCTCGGCCCATACTCAAGTTCAGGAATCGGAATCGGTATCTGGAGGGGAAAAAAGGGTATCGGAACATCTCTATTTTAATTTGGACACAAACACGCAGAGGCACGCAAGCGATGTATAAATAAATAAATTAATGGGAAAGCAGGTTGCTACACGCCATCTAGGTGGCTGCTACACCCCTGTACCTCGGGGACTTGAACAGGGCTCCTCCAGACAGAAGGAGGCAGGGTGGTAGGGTTGGAGAGCCGGTTTGTTGTAGATGTTTGTAGATAATGATGCTGGTGCCCCGTGTTGCCATGGAGGAGATCTCTCCCTGTGTGTGTTTGTGGGGACGGCTGGACCAACCTGTACACACTGATGGCTCAAAGTGCAAAAGGTGTGCAGCCTCACCCAGCCCCAGAGTCCAATCCGACTCGGCCAGGTGAGGCTGCAACAACCAGCTATCATCCCCACGCTCTCCCCCAGAAGACTAGTGGTTAGCTGTGAGGCTATTGCTGTGAGCACAGTGCTTCATGCAATGCCATGCTACCCTATGTGGGTGCATGTAAATAATAGAAAGCGTCTCGGTTAAGGTTAGCCCATGCTGCACGTACCCCACTACTCAGGTGCATTCTGGGATGTTCTTGGTGTGTTCCAGGTGTCGGGAGAGCAGTTCTTTGCGGATGTGGCCAGGGATATACTGGTCTACGTCTCGAGAGACCTGAGTGACAAGGTGAGACATCCCTTCCCTTGTTAGCACTCGTGTGTGTGTGTGTGTGTGTGTGTGTGTGTGTGTGTGTGTGTGTGTGTGTGTGTGTGTGTGTGTGTGTGTGTGTGTGTGTGTGTGTGTGTGTGTGTGTGTGTGTGTGTGTGTGGTTGAGGTCAACCAGCTGCCTGGGTTTTGACAAAGCGCCTCAAGTCCTCGTTCACTCACATGCTTGTTCGCTCACATGCTCCCTCTCTCTCTCTCTGGGTCAGCCCGACTACATGCGTGGCGGCCATTTTCTTTTGATTGATGACTGGACAGCACCGAGGGGCACACGCAATTAAGACGCGTGCTCTTTTGTGATCGTTATATTCTCCAAGATTTATTATGTAATTATACGGCAATTAGTTATTACGGCATGCAAGTCATTTCTCTGGGCCGGATATTGTGTGTCAGTTTTTGCTGTGTTGTGGAAGCGTTTCGCACAGGGTTACCTTGAGACAGGTGGCATTCCTCCTGGAATAACATTTTGTACGTATTTGTATGATGTGTGGTTCTAGTCTCATGCACCTTTTAAGAAAATTAAGAGGAATTATTTGCTTTCATCAATAAGAATATAGCTATATGTATATTAGGAATACAGCGAAGTCGGCCTTGTTTTATTAAACGGTGAGGGGCCACAACAGTTCGGTCCATTAATGGAAAACAAATTATTATTATTGTACATTTTTGGATAAAAGCGTCTGCTAAATGCCCTAAATGTAAATGTAAAACCAAGCAAGGGTAAGGACCTCTGTTGATTGGCTAAGAAACCGAGTGATTAGTTTTGAGTACGCCCCCTGGTGTAACCTTAAGAGACTCAGCGCCTGTTCAGATGTGTTTATCAGATGTAGCTCACCAAGGAGAAGGGTACCAAGGCTCCCTAACACGGTGAAATCACTCCTCTTTGGTTTGACTGAAGCCAAAGTGTTGCTATCCCAAGAGAGACGTCCCAGCATGCAAATGGGCAGGCATGCACTGACAGCCTGTCACAGTGTGCACATCGTCAATGTTATCTGACTGATATAATGTGACTTGTTTTTCTCTGCGTTAAGAACCATTTTAAGGTCCATTGTCCAATAAGCTCAGCAACTGTTAAAAGGAAGTCTAGAGTGTGATAACATCATTCACTCAAACAAGAGGACGACAGCAGCTATAATAGTGCTGTCGTCTGCATACAACTGCACTCAAAACATTAGCTCTTCTCTCTGCAGTTTCCTGTGATTGCTTTTATGTGAGGCAGTTCTTTGGCTCCACCTTAACAAATACTAAAATACTACAAATACTAAAGGATACTCAGTGCAAGCAGTTCAGTTTGTCCCAGAACTGCTTGCACTGAGTATCCTTTAAACGTTTAGTTAACGCCCAAATCCCCTTTTTCAGCTGAAATCAGCTCTGTTCTAGTCTAATGGGAAGTGTTGGTCAACCCTTCCTTGTTACTTTTTGCTAAAATATGTAGTAAAAAGTGGGTAGAAGAGAGAGGACATTCCAACCCTTCCGGCTCAAGACTTTTATCCAGGGTGCTAGTTCTCTGCAGGCTGCGTACCTCAGCAGCACATGCAAGCGTAACGTGGGTTCATCGATGGCCCCGCTCCTTACACCTGCTCCTACACAACCCAGCGTGAACGTTCGTTCTTAAACCTTGAAGACTGTCAAGACCCCTCAAAGGTTGTATCAGCAATGCTAGGCCGAAACATAGATGATACCGTACGTCTGATCTTTCCTCACGATCCGCTAGCTTCCTGCCCCATAAGCAGGCCGTCAAAATAACACGTCTCTGTGGGCAGCCTGTGCTCCCGAGATCGTACACAAAAAACAAATGGTACTACCAACCACTCAAAGCCATAATAAATAGTATTCCAACCAATCACCGACAAGGGGTGGGTGTTGTTGGGCTTTGCGCTGCGTTCATGATCGTTTTGACTGGCTGCACGAAACACGGGAAGGGAGGGGCGAGCGGGCTCCGTATGTTTGGGATCTCGCTTCAAAAACCAACAGAAGTGACGTCGCGCAACCTCGCTGATCCAACCTTTTTAGACCTCGAATGGCATTCTAAGACCTTCAATGGCTGCCCAGACGGCGTTCGTTGACCTAACCTTCTACCTGCGGACCGCCCCCCTCTCCCCCCACACAGTCCGGGGGATTCTACAGCGCGGAGGACGCGGACTCTGTGCCGTCCGGCGGGGGGCCGGAGAAGCGGGAGGGGGCGTTCTGCGTGTGGACGGCGTCGGAGCTGCGGGAGCTGCTGGGCGAGGTGCTGCCGGGCGCCACGGGCCGGGCCAGCCTGGCCGACGTCGCCATGCGCCACTACGGGGTCCGCGAGCAGGGCAACGTGGAGCCAGAGCAGGTGGGGGCGGGGGGGGACCTGGTGTTGGGGCGTTCATGTGGTTCTGTGTTCACGTTGTTATTGTGAGGCTTGATTAATGAGATTATTAAAAGTTGATTATTTTTAACAATTGCATATAGGTACAGTATATAGATATCTATAGATGAATTTATTTATGGATAGAGATGGATAGAAAGATATATATATATATATATATCGATATAGATATAGATATAAATATAGATATTATGTATATATATATATATATATATATATATATATATAGTTATATGTATAAACAACCTTATTTCTGCAGTTAAATAATTTCGCAAAAATGTGGGATGTATCAGCACACACACGCACACACACACACCTCGTCTATAAACATCCCCCCCCCCCCCCGTACCCCAGGACCCCCACGGTGAGCTGCAGGGCCAGAACGTCCTCATCGTGCGCTACTCCGTAGAGCTGACGGCCGCGCGCTTCGGCCTGAGCGTCGCCACGGTGACCGAGCTGCTGGCCTCCGCCAGGGCCAAGATGGCGGCCGTGAGGAGCACCCGGCCCCGCCCACATCTGGACACCAAGATGCTGGCCTCGTGGAACGGTAAGAGGACCTAGTCCGCGCGGAACTCGCCATCGCGAGTCAGGGAACGTCGTGAAGGCCTTCTTATGGTCCCAAGTTCCCGCAACGCCGTGACCACGCAGGGCGCTTCCACGCAGTCGTGAACCTTTATGGTTCTGCGTCGGGTTTTAGTAAGCGGACCAATCACAGGCCCTTGCGGACCCCTTACGTCCACAAGGACGTGAGGGGTCGGTAACCGCCTTGCGTTGCGGGAACGTGGGACCATAAAGAGCCCTTTAGGGACTGACACGGAGGTTGTGAGTGACAGCACTGGTTACATACGCTGCTGGGCTGTCTGCCTGATGACGCACACATGCACACAAACCGGCCGCCTTGCTCAATTATAAAGTGGCTTTGCATGCAATAAGATCGATAACAAAGTCCAGGGAAAACGCACACGCATACACACGCACGCACACACACACATGGGCAAACCGCAACTTGAGTCACGAGAACCCCCCAGGTCTCTCGCTCTCTTCGTATCCCTCCCTCCCTCCCTCCCTCCCTCCCTCCCTCCCTCCTTCTCCTTCTCTCTCTTTCTCTGTCCCCCCCTCTCTCTCTCTCTCTCTCTCCCTCTCCTTCTCTCTCTTTCTCTGTCCCCCCCTCTCTCTCTCTCTCTCTCCCTCTCCTTCTCTCTCTTTCTCTGTCCCCCCCTCTCTCTCTCTCTCTCCCTCTCCTTCTCTCTCTTTCTCTGTCCCCCCCTCTCTCTTTCTCTCTCCCACTCCCTCTCCCTCTCCTTCTCTCTCTTTCTCTGTCCCCCCCCTCTTTCTCTCTCTGTCTCTGTCTCTGTCTGTCTCTCTCCCTCTCTCTCTCTCTTAATGCCAGGCCTATCCTTCTTCCCTTGCAGTGTATTGAAGGCCGGGTTTCTCTTCACCCTGGGACTTTGATTCGCCTCATGGAAGTGCAAATTAGGAAAGGGAGCTCTGTACAGAGAGGGAGACGGGGGGGAGGGAGAGGGAGACTTCAAAGCTCCGAGCTGGGGAGGTGAACCCCAAAGCCGGCGCCCTGGTGGCCCCTCGTATCGGTGGGGGGGGGGCGGTGGACCATCCCACCACTCATTTCACACTCCTTAGCCTGGTCGGCGTTTCGAATCTCGACTACACTCAACCGTCGCCTCCTCTCCTCTCCCTCCCATCCTCCCCTGATCCCTCCCTTCCTACTCTCCTTCCTCCCCTCCTCTCCTCCCCTCCCCCCTCCCCTCCTCTCCTCCTCCCTCCATTCCCCCCTCATCCCTTCCTCCCGCTCTTCCTCCCCCCCCCTCCTCCCTCTCTTCTTCCTCCCCTCCTCTCCTCTGTTCCTCTCCCCTCCTCCCTCCCTCCCCTCCCGCCCCTTCTTCCCCCCCTCCCTCCATTCCCCCCTCATCCCTCCCTCCCTCTCTCTCCCCCCTTCTCCTCCCCTCCTCCCTCATTCATCCTCCCCCCCTTCCATTCCTCCCCCCTCCTCTCCTCCCTAACCCCTCCCTCCATTCCCCCCTCATCCCTCCTCCCTCCCTCTCTTCTCCTCCCCTCCTCCCTCTCCTCCTCCCTCCCCTCCTCCCTCCCTCCCCTCCTCCCTCCCTCCCTCCCTCCTCCCTCCCCTCCTCCCTCCCTCCCTCCCTCCTCTCCTCCTCCCTCCCTCCCTCCCTCCTCTCCTCCTCCCTCCCTCCCTCCCTCCCTCCTCTCCTCCTCCCTCCCTCCCTCCCCCCTCCACTCCTCCATCCCTCCCCCCTCCTCCCTCCCTCCCCCTCCCTCCCCTCCTCCCCTCCCCTCCCCTCCCCCAGGCCTGATGCTGTCGGGCTTTGCGTGCGTCGGCGCGGCGCTGGGCGACGAGGCCCTGCTGCAGCGGGCGGAGCGGGCCGCGCGCTTCCTGAAGGAGCACCTGTGGGACGCCGAGGGGCAGACCATGCTGCGCTCCTGTTACCGCGGCGACCAGATGGAGGTGGAGTCAACGTAAGGGACCGCCGCCGGCATCACACACGCACACACAGCCCCCCTCCGACGGGGAGTTGGTTTAGGCTCTTCTGTTTGTTTGCTCGGGGAGTATAATGTGTTGTGTGATGTTCAAAGCGTCGTACAACAGGGAGAACGCAGAAGAAGTTGAGGTTTGGAACCACCCATTACCGAGAACCAATGGAGGAGGAGCTCTTGTTGTCCCCGGCAGAAGTGGTGGTGTTACCCCTAACAGGCTTTACCTCTGCAGAAGAAATGAACCACTGCTGTATCCCTACGGCATACGCCCATACGTGCATTGTGCTGGGCTTATTATGGTCTAGCAGAGCAACACAGTGGTGCTTGTTGCTCTCAGAGCACCAGGTGTCCCACTCTGTTGCCACGGCCGGCTCTGCGCCCTAGTTACGGCGTGAAAGCAGCGAATCAGCAGGAAAACAAGACAGGCAGGGAGTCCCAGAACCCAAACGATGAAGGATGTTACCTTATGCCTACACAACACACAAAGCACACAATACACAACACAAACACACACACACACACAGTCCCGGTTTCATGTTCATTCATCCTGGTCACGTTGCGATGTGTCGTCTGTGTGGAGGATGCTCACTAGGCCTGTGTTTTCTTACTATATTACATTTTTATAGTTTTTATTATGAGTGTTTTCTGTGCTCGGCCCGTTTCTGTGTCCTGCTAAATCAAACTTGTCACACCGGGCGAGATTGGCCACGGGCTCAGTCTGCGGGAATGATGGCGGCTGCCTCGGCTAACTGGGGTAATAGGCTATGTTGTTGTGGAGGTACGGCTCGGACGCACCCTCTCTACGGACCCCCGCGGTTCGCGCTAGCGCCCCCCACTGGCCAGTCTCCGCCGGTGCCGCTAACAGCTCCGCTCTAGAGGGTGAGCGGTTCTCTTCACTCCTCAACCGGCCCCAGTACACCAGTACCTTTCCTGCAAGGCCACGCGAAGCTCTGATCTAGGGCTGCACAATGTATCGTTTTCGGATTGAATTTGTTATACACACAAGTGTGATTTCGTATCGTATTCGTAAATAAAAATAATAATACGTCCGATATAACATAATTTACTCAGATTTAAGGGTTCTTGGATACAGTTTGTGTATTCACCAATCACCGATCACGTTGATCCGTTTACGATCAGACAACAAAGCAGTCATACGTAATTAGTCGTACATTTCTTTTCAATTGCAAAACATCACAATACGATTTTTTTCGTTTTGATCTAACTCGTCACTTTACTTTACTGAATGTATAAAGTTAAGTAAAATCAATCCATGCTTATCCAAACGTAATGACGACCTCAGGTCTAATGCTACCCTACGGATTTGGATGCATTTCTCTTCCCTGCTTCGCTGTTTTTAAAGGATTAAGGAAGTAAAATATGTGTGTACCTGGAAGCACGCAGAAAGCGATAAGAAGGGGTAGCTCAGCGATGCAGACCCATAAGCACTCCGGCTCTGAGGGGGAACCACGACGGCACGCGGTTAACGAGCCGGCGGGGATGCATCTTGGTCGATGCGTTCCTCTTCTCTTGTTCCATCGCCCCTCCTTCACCCTCACCTCCGTCAACGTGGTTCTCTGGAACACAGACACCCACCCTCCCTCCCCTACCCCCACCCCTGCACCCTCCTGGGACACAAACGTGGGGTTTCCTTGGGTGCCGCTTTCCTCTCTTCAGGATTAATTTGGTGGATTGAACACATCGTGTGACAGGAAGTAAAGGTCACTCATTAACGATGGCCTGTAATCAGGAGGACTTGTCCGATCTAATCCTCTGGTCTTGATGAAGCCCTGATGAAGCCCTGATGAAGCCCTGATGAAGCCCTGATGAAGCCCTGATGAAGCCCTGATGAAGCCCTGATGAAGCCCTGATGAAGCCCTGATGAAGCCCTCATGAAGCCCTGATGAAGCCCTGATGAAGCCCTGATGAAGCCCTGATGAAGCCCTGATGTAGCCCCGATGTAGCCCTGATGAGGCCTGATCATGAAGCCCTGATGAGGCCTGATCATGAAGCCCTGATGAGGCCTGATCATGTAGCCCTGATGAGGCCTGATGAGGCCTGATCATGTAGCCCTGATGAAGCCCTGATGAAGCCCTGATGAAGCCCTGATGAAGCCCTTACCCTCTGGGTCTCCAGGTGCTGTCATTAAGCATTGGGGTGGCTCCTCGGCCCATGTGTGTCTCGGTACCGCTGACTCGTTTAAGATTCACGGTGCAAATGGACTGGTTTTAAATATTTCTGAAAGCCTTTGTGCAGGGGGGTGTGTCTGGATCTGATGGAACAGGTGTGTGTGTGTGTGTGTGTGTGTGTGTGTGTGTGTGTGTGTGTGTGTGTGTGTGTGTGTGTGTGTGTGTGTGTGTGTGTGTGTGTGTGTGTGTGTGTGTCCTAAAGAATAGAAGACACAGTGGCTGTTGGGAGTGTGGGAGGTGGGGGCGGGGGCAGTTGGTTGCGTTGAGGAAGCCGGTAGCCATGGTAACCCCATTTTCAAAGACCAAAATTCTGTTTCCCTCCTAATAAATGGATGAGTACATAAATAAAGAATTCCTCCTTAGTTCCAGCCATGAGACACGAGGAGGAACATTGCAGATTTGTGGCTCACTCACAGAGAGAGAGAGAGAGAGAGAGAGAGAGAGAGAGAGAGAGAGAGAGAGAGAGAGAGAGAGAGAGAGAGAGAGAGAGAGAGAGAGAGAGAGAGAGAGAGAGAGAGAGAGAGAGAGAGAGAGAGAGAGAGAGAGAGAGAGAGAGAGAGAGAGAGAGAGAGAGAGATTAAGTGCTGTCTAACCTTGTCACTCATATGAATTAATGTCGGACAGTCGGATATTATTTTGGTGCTGCTCACTGCCAGTCATGTAACCTAGCCTAGCAATGTAGGCTAGGCTAGGTTAAATGGTGTGCATGGCTAGCTACAACGCTGCCGCAGCCAGGTTGTTTATTTATTCTTTATTCGTTGTATTTGTGTGACTGTTGTGCCACCGCGGGGTTGCTTCTTTATTCTTTATTTTGTTTGCGTGACTGTCGTGCGTCGGCCTTACGAAATATGCTGTTTTGCACAGTCTTACTGAGCGATGGGGTGGACGGTCCCTTTCTATAGAACAGAACTAATGTATTTTCTCACTCCTCACTTCTGGGCACCTGCTTTTGTGATGAGGTAAAATAATACGCTGACTTGAAACACTCATAGTGGATCAGATTAAGTTAAACTCTGTCCTTGCACAAAGTACATTGCAGAGAAAATGTAAAGCAGTATCTACCTTTAGTGCACATGAGACCTTATATTAGAATCACTGTCATTTAGAATTAAAACATTAGATCTGAATACGCATTTACTGTGTCACAGTCTTAGAACGTTTTTGTAGAGTTGAAATGCACTACTATGATCACCTGTGTTATTTTTCTCACATTTCTATCTTTCTTTTGTCTTTTCACCTTTTTTAAGGTTCCCATGCTTAAGGAGTGCTGGGTGTTGCTGCTGAGAAGAGGCAGATGGGATAGCATCAGCATCTCTCCCACTTGGTGTGTGTGTGTGTGTGTGTGTGTGTGTGTGTGTGTGTGTGTGTGTGTGTGTGTGTGTGTGTGTGTGTGTGTGTGTGTGTGTGTGTGTGTGTGTGTGTGTGTGTGTGTGTGTGTGTGTTCTGGTCCATTTGAAAGCTCTCATTGGTTTGCATGCTGCATGTAAGTTACCCATTCCTTTTCGTTTTAATGTTTGTTTTATTGATATTCATATTCTTAATATACAGTATAATTGTGTATTTATTTACTTTATTTTTTCTATTTATTTTGTACAGTTAAGTGATTTGTTAAGTTAAGCAATTTATTTTATTTTGTACAGTTAAGTAATTATTGACTCATTGTAAATATAAGTGTTTAACTTCAATTGTTATGTGTGTCATCACTTTTTATTTTATATTCAAAATTAAATGGATGAAAATCCTATTCTTTCCAAGTCCTGGCATAATTTCACACACCTAACATTTTATTTTGTATTGACAGTTGATTAGCAACACAAATTGGTAATAAGAGAAATCCTTGCTGTTACTTGTAGCTTGTAGTGAGATAAACATCTTGTGGCCTTTTTGTGTATTGCAATTTTAGGTCAGCCTTTGCATCCAGTCATTGGTACAGTCATCCAGTCATTTCTTGCTTTAATAATGCATTGTATCACACAAGTAATGATATATTATTCATAGTTTAGCCTACAGTATTACATTTATTATAATTATATTAACTAAAATGAATTAATTAATATTTTTTAATATAATTCCTTTACTTAAATTTAAGTAACAAGGTTGAAAGAAATGACGTGTCTAAAAAGTAATGTGACCTACGGTCAATAGATCATACTTTTGATAAGCCTAACAGTATTTTGGGAGAACTTTTCATAATGCTTCTCATAGCGTTAAAATGTTTGTCTCCTAGTGCACATTGATCGTTTAAGGCAGTGATTCCCAACAAGGGGTATATGGTACATATACCACCTGAGGTGCGCAAGCAAACTGCAGGGGGTATGTGGATAAATTAACGAATGTGTGCAGCATAGTCATTGCATGAGTGAAGGGGTACTCATGGTGTGACAAAAAGGCTTAAGGGGTACGCATGTCAAAAGCAGTTGGGGAAAAAACCCACGCTGTCACACAGCGCGCTTACATTTTTCCCCGTCAATACCTGGTGGTGGCCTGCTCTTGGTTAAAAATGCCCGGCCTGAAAAATTTCCCCAGTCCAGCCCTGGGTGCGGGCCAAGAGTGCCTGCAATAAGTTGCTAATAACAGCCGCACCAGAGGTTGGTTCAAGAACAAGGCGCTTCTTGAGCCAAAACTCTTTTTGGGGTTCCTGCATTCCTGCTCCAAGTGCTAACAGTGAGTGTGACGGAGGCTCGTAAATATCTCGTAAGAGGCTCGCTACCTTAGCTTTCAATGCTGCTAATATATTCCCACTTGAGAAGTGTAAATGGTGCATTACTCATGCTACTGCGTTGGAGATTTGTGTGTGTGTCTGTACATTTGTGTTTGTGTGTGTGTGTGTGTGTGTATGTATTTGTGCGTTTTTGTGTGTGTGTTTGTGCGTGTCTGTGTGTGTTTGTGTGTGTTGGTGTCTGTGTGTGTATGTATTTTTGCGTTTTTGTGTGCATTTGTGTGTTTGTGCGTGTCTGTGTGTCTGTTTTTGTGCATATGTATGCGTGTATTTGTGTACATTCATGCATGTGCGTTTCTGTACGTCTGTGCGTATGTGTGCAGACGTGCAGGACAGAGAGCACGAATAGAGCAGTAGTATGGGAGCGAGGCTACCTGGTTAGCTTCACCGACACTGAGTCCTGCTCGGAGCCTGATCAACAGTCTGTCTGTGGGGGTGCAGCAGTGAGAACTCGGCGCTCAGACGGCCCGTGACTGCATGGCCGGCTGGTGGGGTGAGCCGTCCCTGGAGGGCGTGGGATGGTATTAGAGCCCACACACACACACACACACACACACACACACACACACACACACACACACACACACACACACACACACACACACACACACACACACACACACACACACACACACACACACACGTACACAAGAACATGCACACATACACACACAGAGACACAAGAACATTCACACAGGTACACATGCACACACACATGCACACATCTACGCACGCAGAAGCAGAAACAAACCAATATGAGCCCCTTTTGTTGGATGGATGGGAAGATTAGAGAAGTTAAGCAGCAGTTATAAATGGCCCAGTGATTGCAAGATGAGGATCTAATGCAAATTCTGACATTCAAGATACATCGAAGATGCCTCAATACAATGTGGAATTTTCTCCAGGACATTCACTTTAAATAAATATTCCAAGTGTTACATATATATGTAACACATTTAATTTAGCTTTCTAGCCCTGTTGATTCAGCAAGACTAGAGTCTGTTTTTACTTAGTCTTTGTATAAGAATGTTGTAGTTGGCTATGTCTTTTCTTTAGCATTGTGTCTGCGTGTGTGTATCTGTGTGTGTGTGTGTGTGTGTGTTTGTGTGTGTGTGGGTGGTTGTGTGGATGTGTTTTTGTTTGGGTGTGTTTGAGTCTGTGTGTGTGTGTGTTTGTCTGTGTATGTGGCATGGCTGTCATCCAGTGCCCTGTGGCTGTTGAACTTAATGGAGAGTCAAGCAGCGCACAGAGCTCTCTCACACACACACACACACACACACACACACACACACACACACACACACACACACACACACACACACACACACACACACACACACACACACAAATAGAAACACATACACACACATAGAAACACATACACACAAAAATGCCACAAGCACACACACACACAAATGCCACAAGAACAAACACACACACACACAGTCACACACACACACACACACACACACGCTCCAATGTGAATAAACTACTAAATGTATTTGTAATAAACCACATGCATCCATACATGCACGCACAGAGTATTGTGTGTACACCACACATACACACACATACACACATGATAGCGCCTGCAGCTCTGTGTCCACGCTTTCCAGGCCTCATTAGAAAACTGCCACCGATGGCCACCCCTGCAGCCATCAGCCTGACACATCAAAGAGTCTCTCTCTCTCTCTCTCTCTCTGTCTCTCTCTCTCTCTCTCTCTCTCTCTCTCTCTCTCTCTCTCTCTCTCTCTCTCTCTCTCTCTCTCTCTCTCTCTCTCTCTCTCTCTCCCCCTCTCTTTCTCCTGACCTGTGTAGCACCTCTCTTCATGGGCTTGTTTTCATTTTTGCTTCCCATCCCAGCTCTTCATTCGGACAATATTTGTTTCAACCACTGCTCAACTTATTTCCATAGGCTCAATCCCAGACGTACTGGATATCTTGTTGTATGTTGGTGTCGTTGGGATGGTATATTATTTGGCACTTTAGATACCAACAGTTTAGTGAACCTTACACATCAATATTCATCAACGATAATCAATGCAAACAGGCCAGTGTAGATCCTCTTGTCTAGCCCGCTACTGGCTGGACTTCAGCATCCCTGAACTATAGCAGAATACCCTCATATCATATCCTCATACTCCACTGAGTCCTCTGTGAAGCTCAACTCACCTGTCTCCAAGAGGCTCTGATATTCAATACCTCCACATTCACTATGGATCACTGGCGCTGGGAAGACCAATTAAAACCTTCGCCGGCAGCAAGGACCAATAGGAGGAGAGCGCCAACGTGCTTCCCCGCCATCCATGTTGTAAGGAAAACCAGATGTTGGAGTGGGCTGCAGGCCGATTTATTGTGGGCCTGTGTGTGTAGGTGCGTACGTGTATGTGTGTGTGCGTGTATGTGTATGTGTGTGATTATCCCACACCAATGTGTCGTATGCATCCTTTGCTTTGTGTTCCTATCAAATTTGGTTTGAGTTCTTTCCAAGAGGCTCATTGTGTGAAAGCAAGAACAAGTTTAAAAACGTTTAAAAAAGTAAAGGTGTTTCTTGGGCTGAAGGCCTAATAGCACACACACACACACACGCACACGCACACGCACGCACGCACGCACGCACGCACGCACGCACACGCACAACCCCACACAAATTCTCGGCATCATAAAACACATTTAATGGGAAATGCTCAGGAGTAGTTTTCATGTCAGGACGGTATCAGAGGGATTTTAGGTCAGCCGTTGTACGCCCTGCAGAGTGTTCAGAGACACTCCGGGGCTCAGTCCATGAGAGGCCTGTCCGAGGGACACTTCGTACCGCTCTCCTCGCTGAGCCTCTTCCTTAAGTCCCGGCTCTGCTCTCATCCCGCTCTGAGGAGCTTCTGGAGAGCATCGTGCTGCAGGTCGAAGGCCCAGCTGTAAAGGCAGAAAGGCCGTCCGTCCTCCTCCCCACACATAGCCAGTTCACTGATGGAGTACAGCAGCGGTGGCGGGCCTGCTGGACTTGTAAAATGGCATGATAAAAATTTGAACTTTTCATCTCAACTAGTCTCTTTGCACGGCTCCGGTGCCTCGGCCGACCACACAGGTTCTTATGACCCGTTTAAGAATGTCTTTGTTGATGCTACGTCTTTTGAGAATGCGTGCGTGAATCGTGTATCGTTTCTGTTAGAAGTTAAATCATTTCAATTCAAAGTCTGTATGCCCGGGTTAATCTTTATATTCCACCCATTCAAAAGGATGCTCTCTCTCACTCTCCTCCCCCTTCTCTCTCCCTTTCTCTCCCCCCATCTGTCTCCCCACCTACTGATGGATGCCAGCAAGGCGCTGTTGGTGTAAATCAGCCCCTGCCTTGTCATCTGATTTCCCTTCTGATAGACGGACTGCTTGGCGACGATCTTATGAGTCAGGGGACGGGGGAGAGGATTCAGAGGAGGAGGGAGGGGAAAAAGAGGAGAGGGGGGAGAGAGAGGAGGGGAGAGAGGAGGGGAGAGGAGGGGAGAGAGGGGAGGGAGAGGAGGGGAGAGAGGTGAGAGGGGAGGGGAGAGAGAGGGAGGGGAGAGAGAGGAGGGGAGAGGAGAGGGGGGAGAGGAGAGGGGGGAGAGGGGAGGGGAGAGGAGAGGGGAGAGTGAGGAGGGGAGAGGAGAGGGGAGGGAGTGGATTGGGGGAGGAATTGGTTGGAAATGACGGGGGCGTGAGGTCATTTCCAGGCTACTCAGACTGGAGAAACGACTTGCGGCGATGAGAAATGTGAATGAGTTATAAATAAATACTAACTTTTTTTGGACTATTTCAATGTTTTGCCAGTGTGGCTGTCTTCTCGAGTCAAGACAAACATTCTAATGATGTGTGCGTCTGTGTGTGCGTGTGTGTGTGTCCATTTGTGATGTGTGTCTGTTTTTGTGCGTGTGTTAGTTTGTGTGTGTGTATGTGTGCATGTGTATGTGTGTGTCGGTTTGTGTATGTGATTGAGGAAAAAACAGAGCTCCTAAGAAGTTGTGTTTTGCTTTTTTGCCGAAGTAAGAGACACAACTTTTAGTCTGTTTATTCTTATTTTCAGATATCAGATAACGCCATTGTATTGCTATGTGCTCTGTCTGATGGCCTTGCTGACCTGTGCAATATATTAGAGTTACCAAAAGCTACACCAACCGACCAATTATAGCATCCAAACTGACCGGAAACATCAAGCCGACATCAGAGCCAGCTCAACATCTCGGGGTACAAACTAAACTTCTGATTGTTCTAAATTGAGAGTTTAGTCTGGAAACAAACCTTTGTTTGCTTTGTTTGCTTAGTATCAAACCTTCTCCTTTGAAAGCAACTTCCAACTCCTCTGTGCTTCAGCCACTATTGCCCACTCTGCCGCTATAGGGGCATTGAGCCCCCATACACGATGTTATCTAAAGACATTAGCATCCATGGCATTATTTTGTTCAGCCCAGAGAGGTTATCCGTGGACAAAGCAGGCGGCTGCTATAGCATATATCTGTCCGTGAGGAAAGATAAGTTTGCTTGCAAGTCGTCCGGTCTGTGGATCCTCACAATGGTTCAGTGAACTGTGTGGAGTACGGTTCTTTAAAGTGTTGGGTTCCTTTTATGAGGTATAAACCTGTGGAACTCTACAGCGATGAAGCCTTATTTATAGTCACTGCTTTCTCGTGTATTGTTGTCTGCATCTCTTGTAAAAAAGTATACACAAAGAAACCCAACATCAAGGAGCCTGAATGTCAATGGGAGAAGGAGCGATTATATGCAGCACAACGTCCTTGTTACTGTCACGTGCTACGCTAGCCTTTGGAGGCTAGCTGCCAGCGATCGCTTCAGAGTTTCCCAAGTCACCGACGGTTAATCCCTAGAGTTTGATGGGGATCCGGTGCTCATTAGGATTCACTGTACACAACGCCAATTATTTATTTAGCAAGTGAGGAATCTCTCACCCCTACATTGCACCAGATACTAGACGGAGAGCAGTACCTCTCTTGTCCAGCAGGGGGATCCCCGTGGATCCAGGCTTGGCAGAGGTCACGTCCAGGCAGCCAGAGGTGAGGTGACGTCCTCCACGACGCTGTGTGCTGTGTCGAAGCTGTTGTTTATGGTGATGGCAATGACCCCGATGGGGCCAGTCTTCAGCCAGCCACTGCAATAAAGACCTGGGGGTGTGTGTGCTCCCCCAGGTGCTCCACAACAAAGAAGAGAAAAAAAAAAATACATTTGTGTATTTATATACACAAATGTATATGAACACATAAAGGCATAGATTTATCTATCTATCTATGTACCTATCCATCTCTATACACACAGACATCTATATATAGATATGGATTTATACATGTGTGTACCAAACGTATGCTGTAACTGCGTCCTGTGTTTGGATGTGATGGGTGAGGGACATGTGGGGTCCACACTGGACTTACAGGCGTTGAGGCCCTCCTTCCCTCCAGGGTGGCATCGAGCGGCCGGGCTGGGAACCACAGCCAGGACAGGGCGCTTGTCCTGGGGGGAACCTGAGAGAGAGAGAGCATGGGGCATTGAATGGTTCTCTAACCTTTTCTACTAGTCTACCTCCTCCAAGATATTTTTTCAGTACCCCCTTTACCGTCACAAAACATTTTTGGGGGAATTTTTATAATGTATTGATAATGTATGTGCATTCTATTCGCAGTGTTTACAAGAATACTAAAAGTGTGCAAATACTCCTGTTCTGGATGCCCTTTATTTTTCAAGAATTTAAATTTCAACCACGCGTCAATTTTTCTTGAATTTCTACAGTCTAGCTTTCAGAATTGAAACTTGCAAAGGGTGAAAACAAAAATAATTAGTTTTTCCTTCATCTTTTGAGTACCCCCTGCAGTACTACAAAATACCCCTAGGGGTACGCGTACCCCCCATTTGAGAAAAGGTTCTCAAAACGTTTACACTTGATGCAGCAACACATATGATTGGGTGGTTCAACCCTTTAACCTGGAGCGCTCCTTCGGAATAATGGGGCGTCTGGTGTAGGGATCGACCGATTAGGATATTTTAGGGCAATTTACATTATAAAAATGACAAAATGATAACAAATGTTACAAGTCTCAATTAAAAAAATTAGCATTTACTGAACTGTCCATCTGTAAATCAAGGCAAAAAAATAAAAGAAACATAAAAAATCTGAGAAGAAGTCAAATGTCGGCCGGCCAATATATCGGTCGATCACAAGTACTCTGGTGGTCAGGAGAACTCCACCTAACTTGTTTCTCCTGGCCGACCACAGCGCTCACAGCCTTCTCCAGGTCTTCCGTCACCAGCTTGGAATCGCGGGAAAGGACCTCTGTGATCCCGTTGAGACGCTCCTGCAGATTGGGCGTCATGCTCACTGGAATATCCTTGAAGCTGGGAACCCTCACCAGCGTCGACTCCTGCCAAGGGAAGATGGAATGGTCAGAAGTTAGGAAGAGGCAGTGGCGTATCCAGGACATTTTTACTAGGGTGGCCAAGATGGGACACAAAGCTAGTGTGGGGTGGCCATGGCATAGCGAAGTTTAATACATACACGTACGCAGCCAACTGCGGTTCGAATCCCGGTCCTTTGCTGCATGTCACATCCCCTCTCTCTCCCATGATTTCCTGTCTCATAACTGTCAAATAAAGGTGTCTATGCTGGTAAAATGACTTCTTTTTTTTAAAGTCATTTTTTAAATTCCATTACCACCTATCACAGTCCTCAAGTATATCTGGTTATTTTAACATGTCTATTTTTAATCAGTAATTATGTTCAGAATAAGGTACAGATTTTCTAAGAGCCATTTCCTTATAGTGGATTAAAGTCCTCATCTCTTCACAAGTTAAATTAGAGTAGCAAAATTCAACTGCTCTTAACTCATCCTATATAATAAAATTAATCAGCTCATCATCTGTGTCACCTGTATTGTTACCTGTGTTTGCTTTACTAATTGAGGCGCCATCTTGTGGTTACATAAAACACAGCAATCCAGGCAACAGAACAAACCAAAATTCTTTAAGATAGACCTTATTAAAAAGTGTATCTGTAAGCAAAGGATAAATTAAGCTTGTAAGGAAAAAAACAGAAATATTTGTTGTTCTTTACATGCTTAGTTTATGTTATTATTTAGCTTAGATATAATTTGTTGGAGATACTGGAATTAGATTTTTTTGGTTTGTTCTTTGCTTTGGTGTGTTTTTATTTAACCACAAGATGGCACCTAAATTAGTAAAGCAAACATAGGTAACAATACAGGTGACACAGATGATGGCCTGATGACTGAATAATGTTATTCTAGGATGCCTTGTGATGTATGAAAATGTGCAAAAAGTGGGTTTTCAACCCAGACAGTATTCATGTCCGGGGCCCTGATGAAGGTATAAACGTTGGCTTTGATTCAGCATAAATTATGACGTTTATTTAAATCAAACAGTTAAGCCTTAGAATCACAAATTAACTTGATAAATATACATAAACAATTGTAACATAAACCAAACAAATCTTAACTCCAAAGTATATAGTATAAAGTAATGTTATGTAAACCTTCAAACTCTCATGAACAATAGAGGATTCTAATAATAGTAACAAAGTGCAATAGCGGTAGCTAGTTCTTGCTTTTGCTCATTCTCCTGCTACAAAATGCTTTCACATAGGCCATAAGATCACAAGACAAGACTTAAGTCCAATGCAATGCCACCAGACCAAATATAACTTGTAACCCCTTAAATAACACCTTTGACTCCATTAAAATGTCAAAAAGAAAGGAGGTGTCAACAATGTGCCTAATTATGTCTATTTATAGGATCTACAAAGGTTTATTTTTACATAACTACCACTCTTACAACTCACTTTTAATAACACAATTAACACATATTGCATCTCAAGCATTTGTGGCATTTGAATGCAACAAATAAGTCACAGCTTGTTCTTGTGTTATAGCTACTTAAATCTAGACTGTCACTATGTTTCACACACTGGTTGGCCAAAAATATAACATTAGCTCTGTTGAACACACACATCTGCAAAAAACACCATCAGTCTTCAGTCCAGAAAACATCTTTTCATATTTCATGGCGGTATCCAAAACACTAACGTTACATGCTTAACCTGGTTTGCAGGCTGCTAAGCAAGCTAGTGCAGTGTAGTTCGTCTTTTAGCTGCTACTTAGTGCTGGATAAAGTTTTCCTACACATTCAGAGGGAACTACGATATAACTAAACATTAAATTACCATACCTCTCAACGACAGATTTCAGCGTCTTTATCGTTTTTATATTGTTCACGTTGTCACTGTGACCGTCGTCGTCCTCCTGTTTCACGGACCAGCAGCATGTGCAGCGCGCTCATCTCATGGGTCACCTGACCTGCATAGCTAAATGTCCGCCGAGCAGAAATCAGCTCTCACAGCCTCAGCACGACCATTACTGTGTTAGTTAAAAATGTAAAACTGACCCTAAATCAGTTGATCAGCTGTCATCATTGATTGACAGCATTTCTCTTATTTCTTGTGTTGACGAACGTGACCAACTACCTATCAGATCTTGGATGGCCACAGGGGTGGCCAATGAGCTTTCAGGGGTGGCCCTGGCCACCCCAGGCCACCCCCCAGAATCGCCACTGGGAAGAGGGCTAACCTCATCAAAGCATTGCCAAACAGCGCTTAATGATTGTGTCGGTCTGATAGGCTGATTGCACATTGCATGTCATTATATTGGACCATATGTACGGCTTCTTGAGTCATGCACGGAATAAGAATGCCGGATGAATAAAAGCAAGGCAAAATAACAGAGGAACATGGATTGGCTAGGACTTAAGAACTCAAGCTTCGTGCATCAAAGTTTTCTCAGCCTACCAATAACGTCAGGCTACAACCTCTTTCTTTGAAAATCGTATCGTAATCACAAAATAGTGATTCTACTACGAAATAGGGTGATGTGATTGATTTGTAGGAAACAACAGGCCAAACAGAGAAGCATACCTTTCTAAGAAGGCTTTTAATATATTAGGATAACTACACAGACGCATGCCATACACTCTCTTCATGAGCCTAGATAATAGCCATGTCTAAATATTCTAAATGATATTCCCACTCAGCAGCAGGCCTAAGGAACCAGGCTGCAGTGGATTCAATTGTCGACTGAAGGATATTCTTGTTCATGGTATATTTTCTTCACAGAAACACTAGGTTATCTTTTTTTAAGTAGTCTCATGTGCCAATTTAACTATGTAACCCTTGATATACAGGAGTACTCATTAACAAAATACACTGACATTGACAACATAGGAAGAGGCAGAAATATCCAACATATTGAATCAAAGACACTACAAGTCAGGTGACCACAGCAGGTAATTACAGCTGATTGTAAATTGGCAACCTGTCTTGTACCAGATAGACAAGCAATAAAGAGCCTGCAAGAAATCAGTGCTGCATGTCTGAAGGTACAGCAAATGCGATGGCCATGGGCAGGTTTTGTGTAGGAGCTGCTTTCGTCATAGCAATTTGGATGACCGAAGGTAAAGTACATTGTAGCGGACTGATTAATTTACTTGAGGAAACTTTAAGTTTAGTATCAATTTGTCTTTAGGTCTGTGATTGAGCTTATATTTAGTATGCTAAATATTGCTAGACGTTAAAGTGGTGTATGCTAAATGGTGCTACATACTAAATGGTGCTACATGCTAAATGGTGCTACATGCTAAATGGGGCTATATGCTAAATGGGGCTATATGCTAAATGGGGCTATATGCTAAATGGGGCTACGTGTTAAAGTGGAGCATGCTTGAGGTGGCTATACACTATATGGGGCTATATGCTAAAGGTTGTAATATGTAAGTGGTGTATGCTAAATGGTGCTGAATGCTAACATTGCTATAGTCTATGGTGCTATATGCTAAGTGATGGTTTATGCTATGATGCTAGTGTTAAATGGTACAATTTCCTTAATGGTGCCATATGTTAAATTATGCTGCATGCCAAATCTTCCTCCATGCTAAATGATTCTATATTCTACACGCAAAATGTCACCACGTGCAAAACGCCGCTATGTGCTAAATGTTTCCCTGTAATTGTTTTTAGTCTCTTGCGCCCCATTTGGAGGGACCAATGGGAGATCCAAAGATGAGAACGGCCTGGGAAGTAAGGGATGAAAAGGCAATGTATATATTTGACTGTCTCCTTCAGTCCGAGTAGTTGACTTGATGGTTTGATTTTCAGATGTTCCACAAAATGACCTAGCTGACGTCATTAAAATGCAACAACTAATTGAGGCCCTGTATCAAGACCACTATATTATAGAAGGTATGCTTGCTCCAGGTTGTCTGTAGCTGTAACTCTAGCATTCAATGAAATATTTTAACTCTGTTTCTGTTTCAACTGAACAGAATACCTCAAGTCTGCCGCAAAAGCTAGGGCCTATGACCACGTGAGCACAGTCCCCCTGGCCTCTAACGTGACTCAAGCCTCTGACCCTTTGGCCTCTAACGGGACTCAAGCCTCTGACCCTTTGGCCTCTAACGGGACTCAAGCCTCTGACCCTTTGGCCTCTAACGGGACTCAAGCCTCTGACCCTTTGGCCTCTAACGGGACTCGGGCCTCTGACCCTTTGGCCTCTAACGTGACTCAAGCCTCTGACCACCTGGCCTCTAACGTGACTCAAGCCTCTGACCCCCTGGCCTCTAACAACGTGACTCAAGCCTCTGACCACCTGGCCTCTAACGTGACTCAAGCCTCTGACCCTCTGGCCTCTAACAACGTGATGCAAGCCTCTGACCACCTGCCCTCTAACAACGTGACGCAAGCCTCTGACCACCAGGCCTCTAACAACGTGACCCAAGCCTCTGACCCTTTGGCCTCTAACGTGACTCAAGCCTCTGACCCCCTGGCCTCGAACGTGACTCAAGCCTCTGACCCCTTGACCTCTAACAACGTGACTCAAGCCTCTGACCCCCTGGCCTCTAACAACGTGACTCAAGCCTCTGACCCCTTGGCCTCTAACAACATGACTCAAGCCTCTGACCCCCTGTCCTCTAACGGGACTCAAGCCTCTGACCCCCTGTCCTCTAACGGGACTCAAGCCTCTGACCCCCTCGCCTCTAACGCGACTCAAGCCTCTGACCCCCTGGCCTCTAACGCGACTCAAGCCTCTGACCCCCTGGCCTCTAACATGACTCAAGCCTCTGACCTCTTGGCCTCTAACAACATGACTCAAGCCTCTGACCCCCTGTTCTCTAACGGGACTCAAGCCTCTGACCCCCTGTTCTCTAACGGGACTCAAGCCTCTGACCCCCTGGCCTCTAACGGGACTCAAGCCTCTGACCCTTTGGCCTCTAACGGGACTCAAGCCTCTGACCCCCTGGCCTCTAACAACGGGACTCAAGCCTCTGACCCCCTGGCCTCTAACAACGGGACTCAAGCCTCTGACCCCCTGGCCTCTAACGTGACTCAAGCCTCTGACCCTTTGGCCTCTAACAACGTGACTCAAGCCTCTGACCCCCTGTCCTCTAACAACGTGACGCAAGCCTCTGACCACCTGGCCTCTAACAACCTGACCCAAGCCTCTGACCCCCTGGCCTCTAACAACGTGACCCAAGCCTCTGACCCCCTGGCCTCCAACAACGTGACTCAAGCCTCTGACCCTTTGGCCTCTAACGGGACTCGAGCCTCAGACCCTTTGGCCTCTAACGGGACTCGAGCCTCAGACCCTTTGGCCTCTAACGGGACTCGAGCCTCAGACCCTTTGGCCTCTAACGGGACTCAAGCCTCAGACCCTTTGGCCTCTAACGGGACTCAAGCCTCAGACCCTTTGGCCTCTAACGGGACTCAAGCCTCAGACCCTTTGGCCTCTAACGGGACTCAAGCCTCAGACCCTTTGGCCTCTAACGGGACTCAAGCCTCAGACCCCCTGGCCTCTAACAACGGGACTCAAGCCTCTGACCCCCTGGCCTCTAACAATGTGACTCAAGCCTCTGACCCTTTGGCCTCTAACAATGTGACTCAAGCCTCTGACCCTTTGGCCTCTAACAACGTGACTCAAGCCTCTGACCCGCTGGCCTCTAACAACGTGACTCAAGCCTCTGACCCCCTGGCCTCTAGCAACGTGACTCAAGCCTCTGACCCCCTGGCCTCTAGCAACGGGACTCAAGCCTCTGACCCCCTGTTCTCTAACGGGACTCAAGCCTCTGACCCCCTGTTCTCTAACGGGACTCTAGCCTCTGACCCCCTGGCCTCTAACGGGACTCAAGCCTCTGACCCCCTGGCCTCTAACGGGACTCAAGCCTCTGACCCCCTGGCCTCTAACAACGGGACTCAAGCCTCTGACCCCCTGGCCTCTAACAACGGGACTCAAGCCTCTGACCCCCTGGCCTCTAACAACGGGACTCAAGCCTCTGACCCTTTGGCCTCTAACAATGTGACTCAAGCCTCTGACCCCTTGGCCTCTAACGTGACTCAAGCCTCTGACCCCCTGGCCTCTAACATGACTCAAGCCTCTGACCCCTTGGCCTCTAACAACATGACTCAAGCCTCTGACCCCCTGTTCTCTAACGGGACTCAAGCCTCTGACCCCCTGTCTTTCAACGGGACTCTAGCCTCTGACCCCCTGGCCTCTAACGGGACTCAAGCCTCTGACCCCCTGGCCTCTAACAACGGGACTCAAGCCTCTGACCCCCTGGCCTCTAACAACGGGACTCAAGCCTCTGACCCCCTGGCCTCTAACAACGGGACTCAAGCCTCTGACCCCCTGGCTTCTAACGGGACTCAAGGCTCTGACCCCCTGGCCTCTAACGTGACTCAAGCCTCTGACCCCCTGGCCTCTAACGTGACTCAAGCCTCTGACCCCCTGGCCTCTAACAACATGACTCAAGCCTCTGACCCCCTGTCCTCTAACGGGACTCAAGCCTCAGACCCTTTGGCCTCTAACGGGACTCGGGCCTCTGACCCTTTGGCCTCTAGTGTGACTCAAGCCTCTGACCACCTGGCCTCTAACGTGACTCAAGCCTCTGACCCCCTGGGCTCTAACGTGACTCAAGCCTCTGACCCTTTGGCCTCTAGCAACGTGACTCAAGCCTCTGAACCCCTGGCCTCTAACAACGTGACCGAAGCCTCTGACCCTTTGGCCTCCAACGGGACTCAAGCCTCTGACCCTTTGGCCTCCAACGGGACTCAAGCCTCTGACCCTTTGGCCTCCAACGGGACTCAAGCCTCTGACCCTTTGGCCTCCAACGGGACTCAAGCCTCTGACCCCCTGGCTTCTAACGTGACTCAAGCCTCTGACCCCCTGGCTTCTAACGTGACTCAAGCCTCTGACCCCCTGGCTTCTAACGTGACTCAAGCCTCTGATCCCCTGGCTTCTAACGTGACTCAAGCCTCTGATCCCCTGGCTTCTAACGGGACTCAAGCCTCTGACCCTTTGTCGTCTAACAACGTGACCCAAGCCTCTGACCCTTTGCCGTCTAACAACGTGACTCAAGCCTCTGACCCCCTGGCCTCTAACAACGTGACTCAAGCCTCTGACCCCTTGGCCTCTAACAACGTGACTCAAGCCTCTGACCCTCTTGCCTCTAACGGGACTCAAGCCTCTGACCCTCTTGCCCCTAACGGGACTCAAGCCTCTGACCCTTTGGCCTCTAACAATGTGACTCAAGCCTCTGACCCTTTGGCCTCCAACGTGACTCAAGCCTCTGACCCCCTGGCTTCTAACGTGACTCAAGCCTCTGACCCCTTGGCCTCTAACAACGTGACTCAAGCCTCTGACCCCTTGGCCTCTAACAACGTGACTCAAGCCTCTGACCCCTTGGCCTCTAACAACGCGACTCAAGCCTCTGACCCCTTGGCCTCTAACAACGTGACTCAAGCCTCTGACCCTTTGGCTTCCAACGGGACTCAAGCCTCTGACCCCCTGTCTAACAATGTGACTCAAGCCTCTGACCCCTTGGCCTCTAACAACGGGACTCAAGCCTCTGACCCCCTGTCCTCTAACGGGACTCAAGCCTCTGACCCCTTGGCCTCTAACAACGTGACTCAAGCCTCTGACCCCTTGGCCTCTAACAACGTGACTCAAGCCTCTGACCCCTTGGCCTCTAACAACGTGACTCAAGCCTCTGACCCTTTGGCTTCCAACGGGACTCAAGCCTCTGACCCCCTGTCTAACAATGTGACTCAAGCCTCTGACCCCTTGGCCTCTAACAACGGGACTCAAGCCTCTGACCCCCTGTCCTCTAACGGGACTCAAGCCTCTGACCCCTTGGCCTCTAACAACGTGACTCAAGCCTCTGACCCCTTGGCCTCTAACAACGTGACTCAAGCCTCTGACCCCCTGGCCTCTAACAACGTCACCCAAGCCTCTGACCCCCTGGCCTCTGACAACATGACTCAAGCCTCTGACCCCCTGGCCTCTAACAACGGGACTCAAGCCTCTGACCCCCTGGCCTCTAACGTGACTCAAGCCTCTGACCCCCTGGCCTCTAACGTGACTCAAGCCTCTGACCCCTTGGCCTCTAACAACGTGACTCAAGCCTCTGACCCCTTGGCCTCTAACAACGGGACTCAAGCCTCTGACCCTTTGGCTTCCAACGGGACTCAAGCCTCTGACCCCCTGTCTAACAATGTGACTCAAGCCTCTGACCCCTTGGCCTCTAACAACGGGACTCAAGCCTCTGACCCCCTGTCCTCTAACGGGACTCAAGCCTCTGACCCCTTGGCCTCTAACAACGTGACTCAAGCCTCTGACCCCTTGGCCTCTAACAACGTGACTCAAGCCTCTGACCCCTTGGCCTCTAACAACGTGACTCAAGCCTCTGACCCTTTGGCTTCCAACGGGACTCAAGCCTCTGACCCCCTGTCTAACAATGTGACTCAAGCCTCTGACCCCTTGGCCTCTAACAATGGGACTCAAGCCTCTGACCCCCTGTCCTCTAACGGGACTCAAGCCTCTGACCCCTTGGCCTCTAACAACGTGACTCAAGCCTCTGACCCCTTGGCCTCTAACAACGTGACTCAAGCCTCTGACCCCCTGGCCTCTAACAACGTCACCCAAGCCTCTGACCCCCTGGCCTCTAACTTGACTCAAGCCTCTGACCCCCTGGCCTCTAACGTGACTCAAGCCTCTGACCCTTTGGCCTCTAACAACGTGACTCAAGCCTCTGACCCTTTGGCCTCTAACAACGTGACTCAAGCCTCTGACCCCCTGGCCTCTAACAACGTGACCGAAGCCTCTGACCCTTTGGCCTCCAACGGGACTCAAGCCTCTGACCCTTTGGCCTCCAACGGGACTCAAGCCTCTGACCCTTTGGCCTCCAACGGGACTCAAGCCTCTGACCCTTTGGCCTCCAACGTGACTCAAGCCTCTGACCCCCTGGCTTCTAACGTGACTCAAGCCTCTGACCCCCTGGCTTCTAACGTGACTCAAGCCTCTGATCCCCTGGCTTCTAACGTGACTCAAGCCTCTGATCCCCTGGCTTCTAACGGGACTCAAGCCTCTGACCCTTTGTCGTCTAACAACGTGACCCAAGCCTCTGACCCTTTGCCGTCTAACAACGTGACTCAAGCCTCTGACCCCCTGGCCTCTAACAACGTGACTCAAGCCTCTGACCCCTTGGCCTCAAACAACGTGACTCAAGCCTCTGACCCTCTTGCCCCTAACGGGACTCAAGCCTCTGACCCTTTAGCCTCTAATGTGACTCAAGCCTCTGACCCTTTGGCCTCTAACAATGTGACTCAAGCCTCTGACCCTTTGGCCTCCAACGTGACTCAAGCCTCTGACCCCCTGGCTTCTAACGTGACTCAAGCCTCTGACCCCTTGGCCTCTAACAACGTGACTCAAGCCTCTGACCCCTTGGCCTCTAACAACGTGACTCAAGCCTCTGACCCCTTGGCCTCTAACAACGTGACTCAAGCCTCTGACCCTTTGGCTTCCAACGGGACTCAAGCCTCTGACCCTTTTGCCTCTAACAACGTGACACAAGCCTCTGACCCCCTGGCTTCTAACGTGACTCAAGCCTCTGACCCCCTGTCCTCTAACGAGACTCAAGCCTCTGACCCCCTGGCCTCTAACAACGTGACCCAAGCCTCTGACCCCCTGGCCTCTAACAACGTGACTCAAGCCTCTGACCCCCTGGCCTCTAACAACGGGACTCAAGCCTCTGACCCTTTGGCGTCTAACAATGTGACTCAAGCCTCTGACCCTTTGGCCTCTCACAATTTCACTCAAGCCTCTGACCCCCTGGCCTCTAACAACTTGACTCAAGCCTCTGACCCCCTGGCCTCTAACAACGGGACTCAAGCCTCTGACCCCCTGGCCTCTAACAACGTGACTCAAGCCTCTGACCCCCTGGCCTCTAACAACGTGACTCAAGCCTCTGACCCCCTGTCCTCTAACGTGACTCAAGCCTCTGACCCCCTGTCCTCTAACGTGACTCAAGCCTCTGACCCCCTGGCCTCTAACAACGTGACTCAAGCCTCTGACCCTTTGGCCTCCAACGTGACTCAAGCCTCTGACCCCCTGGCTTCTAACGTGACTCAAGCCTCTGACCCCCTGGCCTCTAACAACTTGACTCAAGCCTCTGACCCCCTGGCCTCTAACAACGTGACTCAAGCCTCTGACCCCCTGGCCTCTAACGGGACTCAAGCCTCTGACCCTTTTTCCTCTAACGGGACTCAAGCCTCTGACCCCCTGGCCTCTATCAACGTGACTCAAGCCTCTGACAACCACAAACTGGCCTCCGACATCTCTGAGAAGCTTGCTTCCAGTCAAAGCAACAACTCCATGATGCCCATTCATCTCAATCGAAGTGAGGGAAATGGAAGCCATTCATAATAAAGAGATGTGCACAATATTTTGTGCACTATTTTAGTCGCTAACAATCTTTTGTTTCAGATGTTTCACAAACATCGCTAAGCAAAGGTTGCAGGAAACACTATAAGGCCATTGGACTACAATTGCTTAAGGCGATCTCAAATTACAAGGATGTTAAAGAAGGTGAGATGGTTCAAATTGCTTTGACTATTATTAATATGCAAATTCTGTTTCATGGACGGATGTTTTCACTTCTTTAAACCCATCAGTAAGCCGAGAGTCGGATCAGGTGAACGCTGAGGCATCATCAGGAACTGACCCCAAAGCAGTCGGGGCTGCTTTGGATGCCAACGATTTAGCCGCTCTGAATAATATTTTAACTGGACAACAGCATAATGGACAAGAAACTGACTATAACGAATGTATGCCTTGATAATAAAAACTTTTAATTGATACTGTACAATGTTTTTATTTGAGGGGTGGTTTGTAAATCTGGACCAAGCAATCTGTACTTGATGCACTTATTTCCCATTTGACTGGTTGTGTAGGCAGAACCTGGGAGTTGTGACTTGGGACAAGCTCCTTCACTGCCTCTTAAGTCCCATCTTAAAACTCACCTTTACTCTGGCTTTTAACTCCAGGTAGCGTGTTAATGTTATGTAGTTGTGTTATGTGGGCAGTGGATTTTATTTATTGGGTTCTATTTGGGTATCTTTTATGCTATTGAGCCTCTCCTTTTGTGCTTCTGTGGTGTTTTTTAGTGCTATCTTGTTGTACAGCAGTTTTAAATGGTATGTAAAGTGGATTGGATAAAGGCAGCGCTGTAATCTTTAGTAATGGCATTTGTGTGGGGGGGAACTACTTGACAAATGTGATTTGTACTATTGTATGCTTAAATTGAAGAATTCCCTGTAATGAAATGGAAACATTCTAGCTCCTGCCATGGCTAAACTTGCCTTGGTTTTAAGCCTGCACTTGGGCGCAAAACAAAATTTGAATCCTCGAATTTTCTCTACATGAGAAATCCGCGACCAAGCAACGGGACCTCTGGAAACGGGACGTTGCAGCGCCTGGCATGTTGGCTCTTTTCTTTCTCGTTTGTGTACATGGGGAACGGAGGATTTTGCTAAGGAAAAAATTACTCAAACTCACCCCTGGTGGTATGTCACCTTTTCAGTTAGTGTTTACCTGAAGGAATGGGTTTTAGAGCACATTTCAAACCATATTCTTTTGCATATCCTCTACTGGCCATATTTTTTTGAAGGATCCTAGTTTGGTCATTTTTTGTTCAGCATAATCTTCCATTTGAGTGTATAGCTGTATGGTTTGGTCAGAGTACCTTCATGTGAATAAATCCTGTTAAACATGAAAAACATTAAATTAAAATTGGATTTTATTATTTAAACAGAATCGACAAGTACAATTGTGAGGGTGGGAGGATATATCCATTAACATTAAACTGTCCACTGGTGTTCTTCTTCCTGCAGACATGAAGGAGCCGGTGTTTGAGTTTGTGCGACCCCCCGTGTACCACCCGCCGCAGGTCAAGTTCCCCCACAGGCAGCCGCTCTGCTACCTGGATCGCTACCGTGAGGGCAAGGAGCACACCTACGGCATCTACTGAGCCCCACAGCCACACACATCAGGAGCTACCGCTGGACGACATGTTAATATAATAAATTGTTTTTTTTTGTATTGACCGTCTTATTTTGGTCTGCATTACAACACAGTCCATGGTTTCATGCCATCATATTCTTGTGGTAAACTGTGTTGAATCTCCATTGCGATGGTTCTCCACAGTCACATGTATTCATGTAGGTAGCAGCCTTTATTCATGTTTTGAAAGAGTCTTCAGAAATAGAAGGTAACTTTGGGGTTTAGGTCCGGGCGGTCTTCAGCATCTCCTCTACGTCCAGAAGCTTCTCCCGGGGTTTCCCCTGGGCCGCGCCCCTCCTCCTCTCCTCCTGGTTGATCTTCTCCCAGTCCGAGAAGGACACCGGCTTCACGCCTGCAACCAATCACACAGGAGAGATTAGATCATGTGACCTGGAGGTTCAAGCCCGCCATCTTGATGCGTGTTGACCAACACTTCCAGAATAACCAAGCGACACATTATTGGTGTGAACTGTGAAAAGGCACGAGATGTTCAAGTGTGTGAGACACTGCCATAATACATGTACTCCTCAATTCAACTTAATTAGATATTCCATTAAACCTTTTTGATCAAAGGTTCCCGAACCCAACTATCAAAGAAATTAGCCAAACGATTCCTAATGACAAAGCAGAGCTTTATGACAGCGGTGCAATAGTAAGGGCGAAAACGGGTGCAGCTCATCAAGTTAATTAGGGATCTGCAAATGACTGGGCTCATTAACTGCATGAGGAACCCATGATAGCGGCTTTTGTTTCTATGTTAAAACGACAAACCCCATTGCTAACTTCAATTTTTAAAGAGTGAAATAGGATTATTTATTTAGCAAGTGAGGATTCTCTCACCCCTGCATTACACCAGATACTAGACGGAGAGCAGTACCTCTCTTGTCCAGCAGGGGGCCGATCCCCGTGGATCCAGGCTTGGCAGAGGTCGCGTCCAGGCAGCCAGAGGTGAGGTCCTCCACGACGCTGTGTGCTGTGTCGAAGCTGTTGTTCATGGTGGTGGCGATGACCCCGACGGGGCCAGTCTTCAGCCAGCCACTGCAATAAAGACCTGGGGGGACAGTAACTAAACATATCAATCCAAAATCTCAATTATATAGGAGATGTCAGACATGGGGGGAAAGCCATGTGCTCCACAACAAAGAAGAGAAAAAAGAAAAAATACATAAAGGATAAAATACAATACACAAATGTATATAAATACATAAAACATTTGCTTTTTAAATCTATGCCTTTAACATAATAACAAGACAGCAGCCTGACAACATCTGCAAGAGAGGTTAAAGATCTAATGTTACCCAAAGCTATGCTAAAAAGGCGTGTCCTAGGAGCCTTTTTAGAACTCTGCACTGTGTGTTTCCTCCTTAAGCTATGGGGAGGGCTGCCCAAAGCTTAAGGATGTGAATGTAAGGAGCGGCCTCCTTAAACAAACTAGTTTGTACGATGCATGGACCAACATTTCTGAACTACAACAGACCTATAGATACATGCATGTCTCTGCAGGACACCTCCCCATGTGATTGCTGTAAAACGTAGATATAAGCATGTATCTGCAGGTCCCCCCCTCCATGAGTACCTGCAGCCTGTTGGACTCGGCCCAGGCTGTTTGGGACGATGGCCTTGCGGGGGTCAAAGGGCACGGCGGGGTCAATGGGGAGGCTCTTGTAGCCGATGCTGGTGATGACCAGACCGCAGTCCATGGTCTCCACCTCGCCCGTGGGCACGGCCACGGAGCCGTCCCCCGTACCCTGATCACACACATAAGTATAAACACCCCATCCAGGGCCACTGTCTCAAACAAACCCTTTAATCCTCTGTGTCTTCACTTAATGTCACTATTCAAGGAGCAAATAGAGCTCATGAGATTGAGCTAGCAGTCATCCCCTGACATGGGGGTGGAGAAGAATATGAATATTCACACTTATATAATAATGTTAATAATAATAATGTCCCTTTCATTCAGATTCTAAAAGCTGTGTGTGGAGTCACTGGATTCAGAAACACATCCTGAGAAGTTTGTTGAAATGGTTCGCTGTAAAGGAACTAAAGGCTTCTGTGTCAGAGGTTAAGCATAGGGGTGGGAATTGGCAAAAATGTGACAATTCGATAGCGATATTTGGGCCACAAATCAATATTATTTATTCTTAACATATTGCGATACAGCTTGCATTACAATTCGCTTCTGCAATGTATTGCGATTCAGTAGGCTATCGCCTCAGTGACATTCTTAGCTCTTTCTGAGTTTGTAGGAAACTATTATTTTTGTTTGATCCAGGGAGCGTTCATTTGGGGGTATGACAACAACTTTGGGTCGTTACACCTCCTCAGGGGCCGCTAACTCTATATGGTACCTTGTGAGATGGGTTCTTAAGTTGTCTTAGTCCCACAGTACTAAAAAAAAGAAAAAAAAAAAAAAGACTGCAATACTTTATCAATAGAATTGCGTGCGCAAAATATCGCGATACTGAACAGAATACATTTTCCCCCACCACTAGTTAAGCAGCCCAAGGGGAGCGAGTGTGTGCTCACCTCCAGGCGGTTCACGGCCAACCGGATCCCGGCCACACGGGCGCCGTCAGGGCCGGCCAGGACCTCCAGGGGGCTGCGGAGGAAGCGGAGCCCCCAGGAGCGCGACGCCGCCTGCCGCCTCTGTCGCTCCTTCTCCGCTGGGGGGTCCACGGCCGTCTTCAGCATCAGCTCCGTCAGACGCTTCCGCGGCCGCGGGATCACTGCCGGGGGGGGGGGGGGGGGGGGGGGGGGGGGCGACGCAGAGCTCAGACCGTGCAGGGCTCTCAAGTTTTGAACAGGGTTCACGGGGAGATTTTGGCGGCGACGGCGGCGGCAGTGGTGGGGGTTTGATTTGGGTGGGGACAGGCGTCTGAACTGTACGGGAAACCCAATTGATTCCCACCTGTTCCACTGGCGGCGCATTTGGTGGGCGTTATCCTGGAAATTTCTCTGCGTTTGAGCGTGTGAACGGGTTGAAGTGCGTGTGTCTCACGCCCAATGCGTGAGCCTTGAGAGCTCTGCAGACGTATCCGTACTCAGTGATGTGCAGATGATGTACATACCAGGAGTGTTCAATTTGATTTACAGTGACGCGACGTGACGCCAATCCGATCCCACACTCGTTCCTCCACTCGTTCCCTCACAACCACCTGACGTCCATTTAATAATCTATTTCATTTGAGGCAGCGGCTGCCGACTTGTTGTTTCTTCTGCGGAAAATGATTTGACAATCATTTGTTAGCTTTTACTTTGCTCCCTTAATTTCAACGAAGGCAGCCAAAGTACGAATGCGTCGCATCACTCAAGAGCCGCTGGTAGATCACCAATGGATACTTAGGTGTGTAATAGAGCTCAGCTATTCTTAGAAAGGAGATTATTCGTTTTTCCATAAATCCAACTTTAGCCCACCCCTATGGTTAAAAAAGCTTGTTAAATTGAAATCATACTAGTGGTATACTATAGTGGTATGTTCTAATCCCACTGACTACTCCCTTATAATGGTCCGAGAGGAGATTAGGATTAGGGGAGGAGGATCTCTAGCTTCTCCCAGTTAATTAAGAACTTTGACAGGCTCAAGGCTCCAAGGCCTCTGGTACACAAACACTCTGGCCAGAAACGCACGTCAGAAGGTCGCACCATTGGCCTTGTCCCGGGGAATCTCGCATGTGGACATTCACCTGTAAAATGTGCTTGAAGAGCCCTGCATTTAAACAGGACCTACATACGCCCATTCAGACATCCCTAGCCGCCCACCTCGGCTGGAGACTCCATGCTGCACTCCTAGGATCAGCGAATGTTAGACAAACCAAACTACCAAGTCCACCCACTGAGACTAAATCAGCAACAGTATGAATACCGTTGTAATGTCCAGAGCTTTTCTTCAAAAATGGGATGGGCAGTATTTATTAAACACTTGTGGTGTAGTTTAACGAATAGTGTTGGTTTAATAAGAAAGCAGGCCAATGGGCTAGCAGAATAGGAGAATGATGTCCTGCTATGAGAGAAGTTAGTGGAGGGGTTAGAGGGACGGCCTGTACCTTTAAGAGCCTCGGCCATGCCCTCAAACTCTGAGGCGACCATCTCAGGTTTGGTGTCTGGCAGGTTCACCATCTCCCTCAGCTCCTTAGAATTTTAAAAGAACACAATTAAGTAACAGTACAAGGATTTAGCACCAAGATCAGACATGGACACTATCAAGTGTTTGTGTTCGATTTGTGTTTGTTGGAAAAGCAAACGTAAAAAATTACTTAGCATTGTGTAGCATCTTATCCTAGCTATCTCTGTTGTACACAGGGAATTGGTTAACCTAGCGATTGTTAGTGCTTGGCACTGGGTTCTATGAATATCCTTGGTGTAATGACAGCGATATATTGGTGTTTCTCTTTCTTCTGACAAATGCGTCAAAAAAAAAAAAAAGTCGCTTTGGATAACAGCTTCTGCTAAACTCCCTGAATGTAGGGAGTTTAGCAGAATGATTAGAATTTCACTTAATTACGTTTGACACAGGTTGTTTATACTTGTCCTTGCAGTGACGAGTGACCTAGTGCAGGTTTAGGGAGATGTGTGGGGGCACCTTGATAGTGCCGGCTATCTGCAGGGGTCCCCTCCGGCCCACAATTAGCACCCTGCGGACCTGGCTCTGGGCCAGGGCGTCCAGGGACCTCTGGGTGATGTCCGTCTTCTGCAGGGCACACGGCACGACAACGGTAAAGGTGCTGGAGATAAGATGGCTAATAGTCCTGGATCAGTTTGGACCAATCAGAGCAATTCTTCCCTTATTGGATCTGGAAATCCATCTAACAAGTCAATCAGAGGTGCAGGGTGTGTTGATGGATCTTTGAGACTCTAGAATCTTAAAAACAGCACCAATACCCACCCACTCACTAAGGAAAAGTAAGCGCAGGTTAGGCAAGTGCCAAGAACCAGCCATCGTCCACACACACATCCACAGCAAACTATTTTTATATAAATGACTACGTCTCCTGCTTTCATTGAGTTTTAACTGACTCAAGAATAGATTCTATATCTTGCCCGGCTTTAGAGGGGATAGGGGCTCCTACCTTCAGCTCGGGGACAGCAGTAATCTGGCTCTAGAGGGGAGAGGATGGGGATAGGGGCTCCTACCTTCAGCTCGTCGATGGGGGACAGCAGTATTCTGGCCACGTCCAACGCCACGTTACCCTGGCCCAGGATCACCGCCGTCTCACAGTCCAGGCCGGGGTTCAACTGGACCAGGGAGAGAAGATCACAGATTGTATACGGGCTGTATTTAAATAGCACTGTTCTAACCTGCAGTCTCTCAAAGCGCTTGACAACAAGTGCCTTACATTCACCCATTCATATGCACATATTCATACATGCATTCATAAAGCAACAACGCTGTCAAAGGGAACAGACTGCTAGTAGTAAGGGTTACGCACCTTACTTATGTAAGGGATCTAACTAGCAACTAGCTGGTTACCTCTCTGTTGCTAGGCAACCCGTTGTACCAGCCCACAAAGTCCTTGGCAGGATAGACGCCCTCCAGGTCCTCGCCTGGCACCCCCATGCTCCGGTTCCCCTCGGCGCCATAGCTCTGCACGCACACGCACACGCACACGCACACACACACACAGTAGAGTGATGGTTTTCTTATGGCTTTCTATTGAACAACAAACATAGTGTCATCATCATTATTAAAGTGGTCCTCACCAGCACGACGGCGTGGTAGGCCTCCCTCAGCTCCTCCACGCTCACGTCCGTCCCCACGTTCACGTTGCCGTAGTAACAGCATCGCGCATGATGGGCCGTCTGCGTGAACGTGCTGATGACGTTCTGGCGGGGAAGCGACGACAAAACCACGTCAAAGTTCTGGCCTTGCAGTGGCAAAATAACGGAATGTGGATGCTTTAATACGAATACTTAAAGTTGCAGTGTGTAGGATTTAGTGCCATCTAGGGGTGAGGTCGCAGAATGCAACCGACTGAACTCCCTCTCCTCTCTCGTTCCAAGGTGGAGTTACGATGGCCTGTACTTCCAAAAGGATGTCATTGTCTGCGACAGCTTCGAGTAGTGTCATGTGATGAGGTTCCTACTTATTTAGTCTGCAAGAGTCAGTGCTTACAAATAAGATAGCGATTATGATTCTTTTTTATGAAAAAAGTCTCCTTTCTAGAACCGCCCTGGTTTCCTCTAGAAACATGACGGTGCAACATTGCGAGCACCTCCACTCTAAGGGGAAAAAACATAAAAATGTTCGGCAAAGTCCAACATGATTCTACACACTACAATCACCTTTAATACAGAATGTACCAAATCTTATATCAGTCCATGCAGGAGGGATTTTTGTCCAAGTATCCACTGGATGTGTGTGTGTGTGTGTGTGTGTGTGTGTGTGTGTGTGTGTGTGTGTGTGTGTGTGTGTGTGTGTGTGTGTGTGTGTGTGTGTGTGTGTGTGTGTGTGTGTGTGTGTGCACAAGGACACAGACCTTGACTTCTGGGTGGTCTGGCGCTACGCCAAACCTCACCAGGCCGAAGGGGACAGGAAGTCGCTCGTAAATGTCCACCTGCACATCCTGGCAGGCCTGGGAGAGGTCAAAGGGCAAACGTATTCAGTAAGCTAACGTTTAAATCGGTCCACTTTCCTTAACTTATTTTGCTGCATCTCCTACTCAGCACCTCCTGTGTCCATCAACTCGAACATAGTGTCCTTTATTCAAGATAAGAACATGACCACAAAAGTTTGGGGTCATCCAGACAATTTCATGTTTTCCATGAAAACTCACTTTCATTCTACAGTTTTCAGCTGTGCTAACATAATCGCACAAGGACTTTTTAATCGTCAATTAGCCTTTTAACACAGTTAGCTAAACAATGTCATGGTGGTTGTTGGAAATGGGCCTCTGTACTCCTATGTAGATATTCCATAAAAAATCCGCCGTTTCCAAAACGTTGCCTTTCTTTAAAAAATAAGGACATTTCCAAGTGACCCCAAACTTTTGAATGGTAGTGTACGCATAACATGCAGTCCCTCATAACCTCCATCAGGTATCCTGCCTGTCCTGTGAGGTGAAGCATAGTAAGGGCTGAGCATGTGATCACTGCCTCAAGGCTACAGGATGCCAACTAGCGATGTAAAATCTGCCTGGGCATGCTTGCTTTTATACATCTGTCCTATGTCAGCAAATATGTAACCCATTGTCCTGTATGCCACTGACACTTTATACAGCACCTGATGCCGCAACGTATAGTTTGAGAGAGAAAGCAGTCTTGGGTTGTCCTTACATTATAAAGAGTGTACAACAAGGCACACTCTCATAGATGTAAGGGGTGCAAGTTTACTTTGCTTCACAGAAACGCAAACAAAGAAAATATAATAATACACAGCACTAATAAAATAGTAAGTTATTAGTTAAATCCATTTAGTGGATAGTACTTGCCTTCAGCAGGTGCTGAGCTGTATAAAAGCCTGCAGGACCACCTCCAACAACACAAACCTTCTGGTGGGCGGCTGAAGATGCAGATCTGGTGATCACTCTGACATCTGAGAAGGACCAACAAGAAGGTCTGGTTAGGGAAGATATGAATGGGAAGATTGGTGAGGTGAAGGTACCTCTATCAAGATAACTGTGTCTTACGGCCATTAAACCGGTTGATCCGTCTTCCAGAAGTCCAAAGTAGATTCAGAGCTGCTGCCTTGCTCAACAGGACCTGAGGGGTACTCATCTTCTTCAGGGAAACAGCATGGACTTTTTCCCGTTGCTGTTGTCTCCTCCCTCACTCTCTCTCTCTGTGGGATCGCTTCAGCTCCCTGCTGTCCGACTGTCAGCCGGGGTCACTGGGAGGGGAGCTCTGATCCCGGCTCTTCTCAGCTCTGATCCCGCAGAGGAAACGTAAAATATAAAGGCACTATTTCACACTCTATTTTCGTATATAGTTTAATTGATTCATTTGTTTACACAACGATTGAAATGTGACAGGCGGTGTTACGGCGATGATCGTCCGTGTATCAACGAAGTCCTAGTTCCGCCTTCATGACGTTCCGTCTCCAGTCGTACCTCCTTCCACCCAAGCCTCCTCCCCCAAATCCACCCCTCCACCTCAGATCGACTCCTCCTCCACTCCACTCCTCCTCAGTAGAATAAAATCATCCTAAAACTGAGACCCCCACATCAACTCATCCACCTCAAATAGAGTTTATGCAATCCTATGATCATTTAAATGAGACAATGTATTTTGTCACTCCGCTCTCTCTCACTCTGCCTCTCAAACACACACACGTAAATTTGGCTTATAATATATGACAAGAATTTATAATGATTTGGAAGTTTAATATTGATTTTGTTCATTCAACTGTAAGGATCATGTAAACAGATAACAAACATATGTTTTACTAGTTTGTACAAAAATAAATAAATGACATGACAAAAGATGAAGACATTTACCAATGGCAATTGTTCCTCTTATTTACTTGTACTGGATGGATTAACAAAAAAAACATTACATAGGCTGGTTAAAGTCACTTAGGAAAACCAAAATAGCATATCCATTTTGACATCAGTGCATACACAGAGTTAGAATCAAGGTACACCTGTCTATTGCTTAAATGATGAAGGGTCCGTCCATTCACTGAAACCATGTGTTACAGCTGCATCTGAATGTTGTGGAAGGGGTGGTATGTAGATTGTAGACTTTACTTTCTCTCTCCAGGGGGATTACAAGTTATTCGGTTGGGAGACATCGCCTCCCGGTGGACAAAGGAACAAACGGCACGCTTGAAAATGTCCACTTCAGAGCGGCATTGCTCCCGAGAAAGAGTTGAGAGGAATCTTCTCGAAGTGTCTCGTGTCTCCCTCCTTCCAACGATGTCGCCTTAGCCCCGCTCACCGTCGTGCGTGTGATGTCACCACTGCATGTGCGGCGTGGGGGCGTGGCTCAGGTCCCGGTACTGGGTCCGTAGCGTGGCGCCGGCCTGCGCCGAGTCCTGGCCCTCCAGCCATTCCTGGTAGAGGGTGTGCAGGAGGGGGTTGACCTCGGGCAGGGCCACGGGCAGGCTGATGTAGGCGTCCTCCATCTGCTGCACCAGCGCCTTGTCCGGCCTCCCGGCGGCGTCACCCCCCGCCTGGCCACGCCCGCTCAGGCAACCTGGGGGCCAGACGACACGGAGGTTACATGGAGGGGCTGAGGGACGAGAGATTGACCTCCATAACCCTTAGAAGAAGAATAATAATACATTTCATTTTAAAAGCGCCTTTCAAGGTACCCAAGGACAGTGCACAAGTAAAGTGCATATACTCAATAAAAGTACATGCATAGTCAATAGCAGTCACACACATGATCAGATAACATTGGCAATATGGACATAGTAAACACAGAGAGGGATAAGAAAGAGAAAAAGTGTAGAGGACGAACATGGACACAGGCTGGTCACATTTAAAGATGTAGAGATGAAAACAAGTAAGATAGGGGGAAATAAAAAGAGGTAGTGCAAGTCGAGTCAGAAGGTGGAAAGGAAAGCTGAATGAAAATTTTCAGCTTCTACAGTGTTGGCCACATCGAAACTGGAGTGGTATTAATCATGTAGAGATGAAGCGGACGCTGGTGGCTGTGAGGATGTTTGAATCCCTGAAGAAGGATGTCATCTTCCAACCCTAATCAGCACAGGCCCATCCCGATGCCTCACCATGCCTGCTGATTAATGCCATTCATTTAAAAGCCTAAATCTCTGAGTCACTTGGGCGACTTCTAAGGAACTTAACTGTGAACACCTTTTAAAATTATCCTTAAAACATACCTGTTTAACATTCTGTCAATCCATAAAAAAAACAATATATTTTTTAATTGAATTGTACCGTTAGGCACCCTGCATTGCAAGTTTTCACGGAAGTCGCTGTATAAATAAAGTTTGATTTGATTTGAAACGCGTCGCCCCTGGCTGTACATACGTCTGTACACATACGGTTCAGAGCTGGTTTGAACCAGCTCCATCGTGGTCCATCATAAGGACCGCGATGGAAACAAGCCTTTGGGCTTCATTGTGTTTTTCATCCTTTTGAACGCCTCTTGTTGATTGTGGTTCAATAAAGTTTCCAATCGGTCCTGACCTCCAGGGCAGGACAGCACCTCCACCAGCTGGTACGGCACACGGCCCTTCCTGATGCGCTGCACCAGCGTCTGGATGTTCCGGAAGCCGTAGACGGCGGCGAACTGCAGCAGCGTCTCGCCGTCCCGCTCCAGGGTCACCTCCTGGAAGTCCCGGTTCCTATGGCAACCGAGGGGGGAAAGTTCGCAGACTCAATGGACGGGAACTGAACCTGCACACGCTTTATCTTGCACCTGCACGTACCAAATCAGGCTTTAGATTTGTCATCGAAAGTCTGATGGCAGACGAGCTCATAACTGGGTGAACTGGGTCGTTTCAATTCCTTTCGCGCCATGTTTGTTTCAACCGATCACGTTGCTGGAGGCGGGGTCCGGCAAGCGCTTAAACTCGGGCCGTCAGTCGTGATCTTTCCGAGGTTCACAACGCACTTGGAGAAAGTGTCTGTAAAGGTTTCAAATCAACACTGTCTGGGCTGGCCGCTGTAGAACTGCACCTAATAGATCTCCTTCGGGAACTTCACCCACTTCTCCCACCGGGTGGGATAGCTGGGCCCCGAAAAGGCTGCGATTCAATTATTATTTTTTTGGGGGGATTTCTTACCGTTACTGACTGTAGATCAGTAAGATTTATATTTATTCTTCTTTTACAATTCAATAGTTGAATAAAGATGATATAATATCAATGAATCTCAACACGTCGTCCTGTCCTAAAGGAAAGAGCAGTTTATATGTTGACTGCTTCCAGTGTTGCGTTGGTCTTAGAATAATTTATTGCTTTTTTTAGTTAATAATACTAAACATAAGGAACTTTATTAAAAAAATTAAAAAAAACGCATATTAAATCGCAATAGAAGTATTTGGCAAAATAATCGCAATTCGATTATTTCCCCAAATGGTTCAGCCCTAGTACCCACCTGAGGGTCTTGTAGGTGACCTCGGTGACGTCCAGGCCAAACAGCTCCTTGGCGGCGTGCTTGAAGACGTGCTCCAGGAAGCCCTCCGAGGTACGGCCCTCGTACCTCACGGGCGCCGTGTCGCCCTCCTCCCCCAGCCTGACAGACAGACGGCCAGAGAGAGACGGACAGGTTCACAGAGGGCACACATGGGGACACGGCCACAGTGACTAGCTGGTGTGAATGTTGAACGGACTGCATTTATGCAGGGCTCTTCTAACCAGTGGCCACTCAAAGCGCTTTATTACAATATTGCCGAAACATTGTCCCAATCATACACAGATTCACACACCGATGGCGGTGTCAGCCGTGCACGGTGACAGCCAGCTCGTCAGGAGCATTTAGGGTGAGGTGTCTCGCTCAGGGACACCTCAACACTCAGCTAGGAGGAGCCGGGGATCGAACTAGCAACCTTCCGGTTACCAGCCAAACCCGCTCTACCTCCTGAGCCACATGCCGCCCAATAGAGAAGAACCCAGTGTGGAAGAGAAGGACCACTCACACGTGGTCGAGTGGAACGGAGTCCAGCTCCGCCACGGACACCTTCCGGCGCTCCATCATGTCATAGACCTCCGCTGAAACACACGAAGCACGTTCAAAACCTCCAGAACCCTCAGAGCCGTTGATGAGGTCTTTCCTTTGAACCATCATCTCAGGTGATCCTCAAATGAACCGAACGAGTTCAATGCAAACGTGTTTACGTTAAATTAATCATTTGACAGCAGAGTTTGTTCTTTCAATGATTGATGAAACATCCAGCGATCAGTTTGCGGTTTGTTTCACAAGAGTTTAGTGGGAGAGATGTTGAAATGAGATTAAAGTGTTTCATGTAGGCAGAGCAGGTGAGCGTGTACTGTCATAGCGAGGCAGGAGTCAGAGTGAAAGAGAAAGAGATAAAGTATACAGGGGTCCATGTCAGCGTGACAACACCCTTGTGATGTTTGCAGAATAGGGAACAGGCGGGTTTTTGGGTTGAAGAATTCTGAGACTGAGGTTGTGAAAACCAAAAAAACATGCCAGCGATTATATTGAAAGTATCCCGTTTTATTTCCAGTTTTAATTGTATTTCTGTATGCATTACTTCTAGTCATGGTTTGAAGATATACACTGGTATAATAGAATACCCAAAGCTGCCCACTTTGTTTAGATTAAATCCTGATTTTGATTGAGCCTCACAGTTCTCATTCATTCGGCTGTTTAGTCATGTCCAGCAGTCAAACAAATACACAACAACATGAGGCACGGACAAAACACTATTTAGATGAAAACGAAGTGGGTCGAGCAAAAATGGCTGACTGCTGTCAGTGAGTGAGTGAGTGAGGGTGCACTCACACTAGGCCATCTGGCCGTGGCCCTTTTCACACCTAACCGTGCTCAAATCTGCCAGTGTGAGTGTGGCCAGTCTGGCCAGGCCAGGCCAATTTGGCCAATTGGGAGAGGTGTGCTGCTACGGTACGGGCCGCTACGGTACAGATGCTAATGAGCCGACACGCGCACACGCACGGCTACGCAACCTGAGCTGGATGACGTATAGTCCATGCGACGACCACGGACATAATAAAGGTGACGAGCCTTCTTTCCCATTAAACGGTAAACATATATCCAAATAAGCAACAGACTCAGCAAAGTGCGAACTGTGTTCTCTGTGTTGTTGTCCATTGTTGTTAGAACTCTGACTGGCGGCAGACTTTATTAAGGTCCATGCAGCGGACGCTTGGTGATGACGTGTTACTTACGACGTGATGACGTATGTACAAGAGCCTACCGTGGCCAGGCCACAGTTGCGACGGCAAACGGCCACGGCCAGATGGCCTAGTGTGAGTGCAGGCCAGAGAACAATGGGGCCATTTGAGCACGGTTAGGTGTGAAAACGGCCAACGGCCACGGCCAGATGGCCTAGTGTGAGTGCACCCTGAGTGATTGAGCGAGTGCGCGATTGAGTGAGTGAGCGAGCGAGCGAGTGATTGCGCGAGCGAGCGTGCGTGCGTGCGAGGCAGACCTGAGGTGAGCACACAGTCCACATAGCGGCTGTCCAGCAGGCTGCTGTAGAACTCCTCCCGGACGGCCTCCAGCTTCTTGTCGAAGCAGGGCGCCAGCACCACGTGGAACACCTTCTCCGCGCTCAGCTTCTGGAGGACAGAGAGGAGACGAAGACATCAGGCCCCTTCTGACACACAAATAACTGAAGACTTCCGGAGAAGAATCATAGTTTTTATCACAAGGAGGAATAATAAGCAACTTTAGAATTTATACGGTTTGTCCATACTTTAGCATTTATCTAAGCATCTATTCCTGTTTTCCTGAGCACTAGTTTGTATATGTATGTATTGTATTATATCCTGTGTCTTCCACTGCTGTAATAACACAGGAATTTCCCCTTCGGGATTAATAAAGTTGTATCTATCTATTGATCTATCTATGACCTCAGTAAGGTAGCTTCTGGATATGCAAAAGTTGGACTACAACACACGTACTTATTTGAGAGAATGACTGAGTTATTTGTTAAGATTAGTAACTAATAAATCAGATACACAAGAGAAATTACTAATGAATCATCAACCCCTTTATATAACGTTGATAACGACATTCCTCAAGGTTTAAACATTAAGAGAACCACGGCAGTGATGCAGTGTGTTGTCTGAGGTGTCCCCAGGCCACCTCAGACTCTCTGCTTGTTGAGTGATGACTCATTGTAGTTCAGAGCTCCTACCTGCTGCTGGGAGATGTAGTCTTTGACCAGGCAGCCCATGATCTGCTGGGGAGACCTGGCTGTGCAGATGTGTGGGGTGACCAGATTGCCAAGCACGCGCTCTGCATACCGGATCCAACCTACAGACACAGACACAGACACTTTTAATTAGTTACATTATTGTGAAATTACACTGGCCTTCTCAAACCAGAAGTATTGTAATACTTTTGTAACCCAAATATAGCTACCTGTTCAAATTAAGCAGCATATTTTCCTTAAGTATAGAAAGGCGTAGAGAACAATGTCGAATGAACTAGAAACCTTTACTATGATTATATAGCTGCCTCTACCCTTGAACCTTATATTTTATCTATTGTACATGAAGCTCTCAATGACGGTTCTTGATAGAATAAAGGTTAGATCAAATAAAGTAGATAAATAAATTACACAGTGTATGTGTTTAGTGTGTGTGTGTTTGTATGCGTATGTATGTATGTATGTATGTATGTATGTATGGATGTGTATGTCCGTGTCCATATCTCCGGTGGAAGGTGTGGTGGGGCCAGAACAGTATCTCTAGCCAACAGCTTTTTCTCCCCCTCATATCTCTGCTCTGAGCTCTAAAGAAAGGAAGACCTGTATTTAGCAAATCCATTTGATAACGGGCCCGACCTTGAACACACAAAGAGCCACTTTGAGCAGAGCCTTGAGGAGGCACGCAGGGTTCAGAACGAACCAGAAGGGGGGAGGTTCCCATGTTCAGAGCGCACAGGCCCCCGTCCCGTCTGCCCCCGGGCACCGAGCTCTGAGCACTGTTTACCAGGAGCCCAGTGTAATCGCTCTGTTGTGGGCCAATTATCCACAATGTAAAGCGAAGGTGGCCCCCCAAAGAGGCTGCTGGTTTGATCCCAAGCTCTAACTGATACTAAAAGGCAGTCCCAACCGGGACTGGCAAACTGCATATGTGTATGTTTATCTTAAAAGATAGATAGATGGTTAATGGACTGCAGTTTTATAGCGCATTTCTAACCAGTGGCCACTCACAGCTCTTTACAATACTGCCTAACGTTCACCTATTCATACACCCATTCATACACCAACGGCAGAGTCAACCATGCAAAACGACAGCCAGCTCGTCAGGAGCAGTCAGGGTGAGGCGTCTTTTTCAGGGACACCTCGAACTAGCATCTTCCGGTAGCCAGCCAACCCGCTCTAGCTCCTGAGCTACATGCCGCCCATACATTTCTCTACATCCATCCATCATTCCATCCATACACACACAAGCCACTTTGAATGTCTATATTAGGATCAACAAGTGATGGACAAGATCTAAGTCACAATCCAACTTTTTTTAACCCAAAAGCCAAATTAATTTGACCATCTCCATCTGGGAATTCCGCCCCTGCATCCCAATAAAACACAGCCGTCTGACCGAGTGGAACCACGGGACAGGTGTACGTTGTGAGGGTTTACCTGGGCAGGAGGAGGTGACCACGGGACAGGTGTACGTTGTGAAGGCGTACCTGGGCAGGAGGAGGTGAACATGGGCAGGGCCTGCGAGTCGTGGTGTCTCCGTCGGTACCTCTGGACAAACTCCCGTTGGCTCTCCAGGATGCTGAAGCCCGCGGCCACCGTGGTGTCGAACACATACTGCACACCTGCAGAGACACACACACAGGTTACAACACATACTGCTCACCTGTAGACACACACAGGTTACAACAACGCATACTGCACACCTGTAGACACACACAGGTTACAACAACACATACTGCACACCTGTAGACACACACAGGTTACAACAACACATACTGCACACCTGCAGAGGTTACTAGCATCACCAAGCAAGGAGTCAAGCTCATTCAGGAGAGTTGTAGTGCCGGATTTCCCCCGCAATTGTTGACATAAAGGTTATGGTTTCTAGAGTTTCGACAGAAAGTCACACATGATTGTTTTTCCTCAAGTCGCAGGCGAAAGAAGCCTTCCAAGTGTTATCATCAAGGTTTTGTTTTATATCCGTGTTTATCTCCAAGCTTGTGCACGTGAACTTCCCAAGTCTGGAGACTGCGGATGCAAGTCTATTGTTGATGCATGAATGCAGGCTCAACTACGTACATAACGTGCAGCCCTAGGGATGTTGTGACATCATGGAACTCAAGTATGAAAGAGGCGAGTTCGCTCACTCTAAATTGCTCCCACTTTCACAGATAAAAACAACGTCAACCTTCCGATCGCCCTCGGATCCTCGTCCCCATCATGGAACTCACCCAGGCTCTTGAGGAAGCCACAGAGCTTGCGGGTGGCCTCTGCGATGTCCAGGTCAAACTTCACGGCAAAGAAAGGCAAGGACTGAGGACACAGCGACACCACCAGCACCTTGTGTTCAGCCGCATCGCACTTCTGGGACCACGACAGGGGAAGAGAAAGCATTGTTTACTTAAAGCACATTGTGAAAGTAACAACAAACCTCATGTTTCCGTTCAAGATGGTACAAGTTGTTCCCATGCTGAAATGGCTACCGATATAACACGACAAGAACATAAAAAAATGGTTAATTCATTATTAATCAGTACCAACCCTAACAAATCTGTAGAAAATGTTTGAAATAAAAAGCCCTGAATAACTGTTGAAAGTCAATCAACCATGTAATGCAAACAGCATAGCGTTGGTAAACAATAGAGCTTATAAAATGAATTATGGGCCATTCCAATAAGTCATGCCGGCGCAAAGTATAGATTACACTATTAAGGTAAAAAGATACAATAAGTGCGTACTTTAAGTGCCATGACGTACAACATACAATAAGTGCGTAAGAGGAGTGTGAGGGGTGTGTGTGTGTGTGTGTGTGTGTGTGTGTGTGTGTGTGTGTGTGTGTGTGTGTGTGTGTGTGTGTGTGTGTGTGTGTGTGTGTGTGTGTGTGCAGAGTCTAGGTATACTCTGAACACGCGAGTCTTGAGTCTTGAGGGGGAGTCACCTTGTTCAGCGCCAGAATGCGGTTGAGCTCCTCCAGGTTCTGCTGGCCGATCTTCAGGCTCTCCTCCTCAGACACACAGCCGTCGCACGAGAGACACGCGCTCAGCAGAGGCTGGGAGTCCCCGCTCGCCTGCAGCAGGGGGGAGACAAGGGGAGACAAGGGGAGACCGGGGGAGACCAGGGGGGAGACAGTTATGACAAGGTTATGAGGACTTTGAATTAATACTTTGTAATTTCACATGCAGGCAAACTATTTGCTGGTTGTGTATTAATTCTAAGACACAATCTACTCAGTAAAAAAAAAAATCGCAAACCAAAATACGTAAAAACATTTTTTTTTACTAATCAATCAATAAAGTAGAATAATGAACGGTTCTTACCTCGCCGTTGGCCTCATGGTGCTCCTCGGCCGTAGCGACAACTCCGTCGTTCTTCTTGTTACACTGCAGTCATTTAAACCGTTAGTCACCGATAGCAAAACACGTTTTTGAAAATATGACAAAAGAATCAAACAGGAAACTGAAGGCAAAATTGGAGCCTGCTTGGCCTTTCACCTGCTTGGTACAGTTTTCACACTTCTCCTTCCTCTTGGCTGAGGCGGCCTCAGACATTTTTCCACCCACAGTTCTCTGTGAAGTGAGAAACACACACACAGGCATTCATGACAACCTCGTTATACAGCTTCCCACCACCATTCTTCTCTCCGAGTAGCGACAGGACGATTGTACTTTGCTGCTCGGAATAGAGACACCCTGCTGTGACTGTGACTGGGGACAACCACCCATCTCAGCCAGCCTGCTTATCTGAACCAGGGCAGCAGCAGCTGCCTTTATAGCGGAAAGGCAGTGGACTGCAGGAAGGCACTGAAGGCAGAGCGGTTTTTATCATCATCACAACTCCGTGACTCAGTGCAATTACAGTGTGGTGAGAGATACACAGTAGATTATTTACATCACATTGAGGAGCGAGTCAACACGACGGGGACTGACGTCAGTGGCTGGTGTGTGTGAGAAATACCTAGGCCCAGCTACAATGCAGACAATATGTCATTATAGCCATCAAGGAACAATGTCCCCACAAGACACATTCATGACCAAATCCCGCATAGTAGGATAATAGATTTAGTAATGACTGCAGCTATATGAAAAGCTGCAGTTGTGAAACAAACTCATTGTCATCGTCATCATCATATCAGCCAGGAGATTTCGGCTGCAAAAACGAGCCAACAAATGATGAACAGTCAGGGACAACTCACCGGTTGACTTTGAATATTCTTCCTCGGCCCAGGGCACCAGGTGGTGAAGGAGATGCATGAGTCAATGATCAGGAGGTCAGTGCCATCCCTGAGAGCAGGTGACCAGAGACACTCACACCCCCACCGCTCAGTAAAACCACACCGCTGACTCACACACGGTGGACGGAGTCCCTGGCAGTCCCTGTTACCGGTGTGCAGTCCGTCGGCCTGTCCTTCAGGTCTTTTGGGTAATTTGGCAGACACTCGTTACGCGCATGGTTCGGCGCTCAGCAGCACGTAGCCATTGTGTGGCCCGGCGTATCCAGTGCGCCTGCGCGTACTACATAACATTAAGTATTGCACTGAACCGCACAACAATTTATTTATTTTTTAAATAATAAAGCTGGGTATTTTCTTACAGCTTTCAGGCAGGTGGATTTATTTTTCAGTGTTTAGTTGTAATTGCCGGATTAAAACCTAAAAAGTGACGACGCGCTGTCGTCCAATCAGAAGAGAGGCGCCAAGGCAGGAAGTAGAGCCATCAGATGAATGACTTCCTTATCATTTCACTATTACTTGTTTCCTTCTTCTCTTGGGCTCAAGCTTCGTGACTAGGCAGTGTTCTTATATCCATTAAAAGTATAAGGTAGGTACCTGTAGAGTATATGTGTGCATGTGTGTGATCATGAGCCTACTAACCTGGAGCATTAAACACACATATGCACATTGTTGATCCAGGCAGATTGGGATGTTGGGTCTGCTGCAATAGCCTTCTATTCAAGGCTAACCCTGGTCCTAAACTGACTTCAGTATTTTCCCGTAGTTTGTTCAGCAACATTTCAGAGCAGCAACATTTGTGTGTTTGTGTGTGTGCGTGTGTGTGTGTGTGTGTGTGTTTGTGTGTGTATATGTATATTATATATCTATATAGAGATATAAGTATGAAGATATGTAATGTATGTATGTCTGAGCAATATGCTGTGTGTGTTTGTTTGTGTGTGTGTGTGTGTGTGCAAATGTGTATATATATATATATATATATATATATATATATATATATATATATATATATATATATATATATGTATGAATATATGTAATGTGTGTGTGTGTGTGTGTGTGTGTGTGTGTGTGTGTGTGTGTACGCATATATGTATGCATGTATGTATGTCTGAGCATGCTTACTGTGTTTATGTATTCAGTAACGGACCACATTGCCCCCCCCCACCTCCAGATGGGGTACATGACCGTGGAGGAGCACAGCTCCACCATGCTTCACCTGAGGAGGAGCCCTGGGATCCGCTCCTGGTCGCTCCTCGTTGGTAAACACTCTTTGCTTCCTCCACATGAATATTTAATCCACATGAATATTTAATCCACGTGAAATATGATAGAGACGCCTATGGATCGTCAATCTGTGTTTGCTGATTTTCTACCCTTGTATGTCTGTCTCTTTCCCCTGCTGTATTTAAATATATAATCGTGTTCATTTTATTGTTCTACGACCAGGTATAACATCGATCGGTCTGGCAGCAGCCTACTACAGCTCAGGTAAACGCAACTCCATCCTCATAACCTTGAGTCTCAATCAATAAAATGTGATTACTTTTTATTTGTACAGCCCTTTATCACAGTTACAGTCTCAAAGGGACTACTGCCCGACTACTCTTAGTCCATCATCGGCATCAATTAATGGACTGCATTTGTACAGCGATTTTCTAACCAGTGGCCACTCAAAGTGCTTTACAATAGTGCCTCACATTCACCCATTCATTCACACATTCACACACCGACTGCGGGATCAACCACGCAGGGCGACAGCCAGGAGCAGTGAGGTCGAGGCGTCTTGCTCAGGGACACCTCGACGCTCAGCTAGGAGGAGCCGGGGATCAAACTAGCAACCTCCCGGTTACCAGTCAACCCGCTCTACCTCGCTCTGCCTCCCAACTGCTCCCGACGAGCTGGTTGTCTTAACCGACAGTGTTCGAATGTACGTATGCATGAATGGGTGAATGTCAGGCAATAATTGTATCGCACTTTGAGTTGAGGGCACAGGTTAGAAAAGCTCTGTATTAGGGCACCCCGTGGCGCACCGGGTAGAGGGCGTGCCATAAAGGCACCGTGCTGATCGCAGCGACCCGGGTTCGATCCCAGCTCCCTGTGGGCCTTTAAACCTTAATAAAAGAAAACCGCTGTATAAATGCAGTCCTTTGCCATTTTGCATGCCGCCCCATCATAACCTTCCACCCAGCACCTCTGGGGCCTACTCACCCACCTTGCCCCTGTGTGCCCTGCAGACAGCCTGCTGTGGAAGCTGTTCTACGTGGCCGGCTGCCTGTTTGTGGCCGTTCAGAACATGGAGGAGTGGGAGGAGGCCGTGTTCGACAAGGGCAGCCGGCGCATCGAGCTGAAGACCTTCAGCCTGTACGCCCTCATCCTCACCCTGTGGAGGCGGGGCCACGAGATAGGTAACGGCGCGCGCGTGTGCGTCTGCGCACGCGCGCGTGTGTGTGTGTGTGTGTGTTCCCAGACGCTAGACATGCATCAAAGGGCTTGTGTAAGAGAAAGCAACAGTAGTAATAGTAGACTACTAATAGTAGCAGTAGTAGCCTACTAATAGTAGGAGTAGTAGTAGAATACTAATAGTAGAAGTAGTATGTAGTAGTAGAATACTAATAGTAGAAGTAGTATGTAGTATTAGTAGTAGGTGGTGTGAAAATGACAAATGTACATTACATCCTTCATTTCTGGGGCGTTTGTTGGGTTTGTGTGCTCAGTGGTGCTGGACCTGGAGCACCTGCGGGACGTGTGCGTCCAGGAGGAGAAGGTGCGCTACCTGGGGCGCGGCTACGTCCTGGTGCTGCGGCTGGCCACCGGCTTCTCCTACCCGCTGACGCAGAGCGCCACCATGGGGGGGCGCAGGTGAGTACCTGGAATGCCTGCGGGGGCCGCCATTAGGCGGACCAAAGTGTTGGCTTACAACCTTTCATACACACGTTCACACACCGACGGCGGAGTCGACCACGCAGGGCGACAGCCAGCTCGTCAGGAGCGGTCAGAGTGAGAAGTCTTGCTCAAGGACACCTCGACACTCTGTAAGAGCAAGGAGGAGCAGGGGATCTAACCTTCCAACCCCGCCTCTTACAGTGGTTTAAATGTACATAATGTACTGTAGTGTAAAACATTTGGGTTGAACATGTACAAAATCAAGATGTTTTTGTTCATGGTGGTTTCAATGGTTTGTTCATGGTGGTTTCAATGGTTTGTTCATGGTGGTTTCAAAGGTTTCCTGCATTTTTATGCATGAATTGTGTTTATGCATAATACCGATGCATTGTACCTTAATAGTGTTCAAGGCAAAGCAAAAAGTCATGCAATTAAAATTATACACAGGTACAAAGTAGTAACCAATTGGAAATGTACTTTAGTATTACATATACTTATTGTACACAACAAATTGCAAGATTTCAATGGTTTGTGTATCTATATTGATACACAAACCCATACCTCCAGAGCCTATTAACTGTGATTGAGGGATTTTCATGGCTTGGTCTGCCAGTGATGTTTCATCAATGGTGATGCGTGGGTGCGGTTTTCCAGAAACCCAGCTTTACACCTGCCTGATCCCTTCAGATCAAACATCAGGCTTATACATCAAAGGATTAAAATAACATTTGTTGCTGATCCAAATGTGGTTGGCCTGATTTATATTTGTATGCATTCTATCATTTGTATTCAAAAGCATACACATGTACTGCAACACCGCACAAACATTCGCACACCCTATTTGCATGTTCATGTGTTAGATCAACTTGAGTGAGGGATGTTGTGTGTTCAACTGCGGTCGACTGTCGACTGTCGTCTGTCCGTGACTGGTCGACTGTCCGTGACGGCGGTCTCTCTCTGTGTGACCCCCAGCGACGTGGAGGCCGTTGGGGCCCTGCTCAAGCGCTTCCTGGGAGTGGAGGAGCTCCAGAGACGCATGAAGCAGGAGGAAGACGATGCCCTGGTGGAGGAAGAGGAGGAGGATCTGGACCACAGCAGCGACTCTCAGGACGAACCCTTGACCGCTCAATAAGCTGTTGTAGGGACGTGGCTCGATAAGAAAAAGAAGATACATTCTAGCCGAAGTTGCATACATAGGCCACAGCTCTGGCATTCCTCTAAGTGCTGTTTTCAGAGATCTATTGTCGAGATGACGTCGTCGGTTTTTGTGCCTCTCTGTTAAACTGTAATGTATGTTTGTCTGGGTAAGCTGTTCAAAAAACGGCTTCCCACAGTAAAACGGGCCACCCCGTAGATAATCACCCTTTCGCATGTTTATACACCAACCCATTACTCAAGTGCCTGTAAACTATAATTGAGCATGAAGGATTGCCATGGCTTTGGTCTGCCAGCAATGGTTTTTTTTTGGTACGGGAGACGATTAAATGCTTTTGTTTTGTTTTGTTTTTGGTTGCGTGTGTGTGTGCATTTGTGTGCACATATTTATTTATTGACTCTATTTTTGTTCCAAACCAAAGAATCAAGTCAACCTCAGGAAAATGCTCCCAAACAAAAAGGGAATTAACAGGAATTCAGCCTATCACTGCATCCCAGCCGTACATGAGCGAGAGTGCTTCAAATAACCCTGGAAGTTTAGTTTTGCAACTTGATTTTACATTTTTTACTGTCAATAAAACGTTTTTTTAAATAAAAGATCTCCTTTCACTTCACCGATGACGACAATGCAGATGACGATAATGATGCAGATGATAGTGACTATGATGCAGATAATAATAATGATGACGATTTAGTTCAACGTGTGTGGGCATGGGAGCAACATGTTTAATCATGCTGCTCTATTTCCCCAGTGCAGCTTAAAAACATGAGTGTGTCCCGGGCACACAGCAGAACTCAGCCTCCAGAACGTCTATGCTGCAGCCAGGGGGGCCAGCATGGGGCCAGCAGGGGGGCCAGTGGAGGGGGCAGCATGGGGGCCAGAGGAGGGCCAGCCTGGGGCCATGAGGGGGCCTTTGTGACCTCGCTCACTGCTGCGGCACCATCTCCGGCAGACAGACGCTGATCTCCTCTGTGATGCGGCGCAGCGGCTCGGCCACGGGGCTGAGGTGCTGCTCCATCCACTCCTGGGCGGTGGAGTCCGGGTACAGGCGCTCCATCTCCACCCTGGCCACACCCGCCCGCTCCTCCAGCATGGTCAGCAGCCTGCAGAGAGAGGGAGGGAGGGAGGGAGGGAGGGAGGGAGGGAATGGAATGGAAGCCAAGATGGGAAATTGGGCGATATTGTGCTGAATTGAACGGTTTGTAAATGCCTCGCTCCCCCGTGGACATTTGCATTTGCCACGACAGCACTGGGATCGTAGGGAGGGAGATGTTTGAGCGGCATTAGCAGTTAGGGGGGTATAGTAGCCTCAGTGACCTGTCTGAAACGACTTAGTTCCAGCACAACAGAGAATACATAGAACCAACTTATCCACAAGCAACGATCCACTAGCTCATTACAAATTCAACAAGTACTTTTTTCTGTGTAGTCATCACCTTTGTCCAAAATGTACTTAATCAACTCAATCTAAAGAGTAAACCCCATCCCCTCTTGTCCCAATCAATCCAAGGATTACACTTTTTTAGATCGAGCTTCTCTACATCGATTCGATCCACGGAGAAGCTGCAGCATCAGCTCTGAAGCCGAGTGAAGGCTGCAGGGAGGAGGGTGTGAGGTTCAAGGTTCCATCAGCGCTGACGGGGAAAAGATTTTGTTTACGTGGTGGCTTGGCTCTGGATCTGCATGCAGATGAGGGGGTTGATGGCCCGTCTCTGGCGGTGGTAGGGGCTGAACCATCCTCTCACATACCTGCCAGAAGAACACATTCACATGGTTTAAGCTTTTGTTTTATTCAAAAGGGAACCGTCGCACTATGCTATATGCTATTTTATATGCTGTTTGATATGCTATTTTCTTTAAAACAATCTGTTTCTGGGATAGTCAGGGCAAAGTGGACCATTGACGATAACATAAATCAGGGGGCGATCGTTTTGTGAAAATTGAACGGATGTTGCAGTTCTTTTGACAACCCGAGTATGAGGCAGTAGGACTCGTCTCTTTTAAACGACAATAGTTTCCTTTCCCCTTTAACAAGGCACAGCACCAGGACGGGTTATTTCTGGGGTTATGGTTGCCCAATGGATCCCTACCACAGAAATCTTTCCTCCAAAATCATTACTGTATTTTCACCGAACTGTGAAAGTGTTATGAATGTATTCTATCATAAGTCATTCCCAACTCTCCCTATTCATAAAATGCAATCATAATACTGTATTTATGCTACCATGCAGAGCCAAGCGAGGCCTGGTGTACTATGGGGAGCTGTGAGGAGGGCATTGGAGCCGGCGTGCCGTGGCGTTCCTCACATGCTGCTCTCAAAGTGGCGCACGTCCTCCGAGTTCAGCAGCTGGGACAGCTCCACGACGGAGACCGCGAGCCTCCGCCCGGCGAAGAGAGAGTCCTCCGCGGGGGTCCTAGCAGAGAGCAGGGACACGGTCAGAAGGTTCAAGTCACTGACCTCGTCTACGCAACTCTAAGAAGAAAACCTGCCATGATTCAAAGTCAAAGTCAAAGTCAGCTCGCTTGTCAAACCAACAAATGTGAAAGACAAATAGAGGAATCAAAATGTTGTTTGTCTCTGACTCGCGGTGCATTCAGTATAAAAGGATACAGTTAGGTAAAACAAAATAAGGAGGAGAAACAACAAGGAGAAACAACAATATATCTCTGTCGGCACAGTAAGGGTTTTCACAGAACCAAGTGCCAAGCACTAACAAGCACTAGGTTAACCCGTTCCCCGTATGCAACAGAGATAGGTAGGATAAGCTCTACACAATTTCTTTCTTTACCTTACCTTATTGTATTTTAATGTTAGTGGGGCATCCTTCATAAGCCCTCTGGGGATTCTTTTGTCCCACCCGTGCGTTTATGTATGTCTTTGTGCATCTTTTATTGCTATTTTAATTTACTTGTTTATCTTGCGCAAAGAAATAAAACTAAACTAAACCAAACTAAAAAATGCTAAGTACTACCTTTTTCAGGCTCACCTGTCTAAGGTATCCATCTCAACGGAGGAGATGTCCAGGGCCCCGGTCACGGCTGCCTGGACCTGGGGCCCGAAGTGTCCCTGGATGAGGGTCTGGAGGCAGGAGGCCAGCGAGGGCAACGCCAGCGGCATCAGCTCACACAGGACGGACATGTGGTCGTACCTGGGCATGGGGAAGGTCAGGGGCAGCTGAGGCAGCCGGCTCACAGTGTTTCAGATGGAGAGAAGTGCTGTCCTGTGTTTGTTACAGGTGACAGGAGGTGTGTAACGTTGTTTTCCGTTAAGTCAGACATTATCAGGAGGAATAACGAGAACTAACGTTCACGACGTTCCACCCACAAACATCTCTGGTCGTACCACCACTCCCGAACCCAAGCCTTATCCTGCTTGTTTAACTTAGACGTGAGTTTGGTTACTGAAGCATTAATGGAGTTTCATTAAAGTCTGGTTAATTGTATTAAGCGATAGGTAAGGCTGGATACTATGGAAAAATGTACTTCAAAAAAGCCAACTGAATGTATTTGAAACAATATGTTTTATCATTTTAGACACCAACATTTGTTATTAGCAATAATCGAATACCATTTTCTACACGTTTTTACGCTAGCTCTCAAAGATGGATAAACGCATCCACGTGGACACGCCCACTTTTGATGTCAGAAGAGGTAGATCTTCAAAAACAGCTTATAATGGCAAATCACACTCACCCCTGGTGGTATAAAATGGGACCTTTAAGGTCGTCCGCTCAGGGCTTCACGCCGCGCGAACCCCCGCCTGCCCGTGACCCCCGACCCCTGCCCCCCTCCCCCCCCTCACCTCTGCCAGCCCGTGAGGGCGATGCCCAGCAGGCGGACCCCCGGGGAGACGGCCCCCGCCACCCGGAGCCACTGCAGGTGGTTGTCGACGTGGCGCTGGGTGCCGGGCACGCTGGTGTGCACACCACTGGCGCCCTTGAAGGCGCTGGCCGCCCACAGGTCCGTGAGCCCCGCAGCGCAGTACTTCTCCAGCAGGGACACTGAGGGGGACGGGCCAGCAGGGGGCGGTGTTGTAGAACACAGCCAACACACAGAAATGGACGTTTACGTTTAGCAGACGCTTTTATCCAAAGCGACTCACAAGAAGTATGTTTGTCAGAAGAAAGAGGAACAACAATACATCTCTGCGGGTACAGTTAGGATGTTCATAGAACCAATTGCCAAGCATTAACAATCGCTAGGTTAACCCATTCCCCGTATAGAACTTCGATAGCTAGGATGAGTCGACTAGAAGCCACTTTAGTTGTTTAAGCTTGTCTTTTACCAAATGCTTAACGATAAATTATGCTGTGTCGTTGCTACTGTGAATTCAATTTGATACACAATACTGATACAGTTGAAGTAGATAATAAGGAAAGCTTCTTGCTCAAGGACGCCTGTACAGCTAGACTGTGGCAGGTGGGGTTCAAACCCTGAACCCTTTCTGCATACCCTTCCCTTAGCTATACTAGTAGGGATTGCTGCCAAAAGGAACACCTTTAGTAGCTAATAGATACCCATATTGACCGAGATATTTCATATTGGTGCAGCCCTACTTTAAACGCAGGAGTACATCATATATGTGCATAAATACGTTTATATAAAAACAATTGTTTTTGCGGCTGTAAGGGCTTCAGAGAGATCAGGGGTGTAAGTCCTACCCGTTTCCTCCACGTTCAGACCCGGGTTGTAGTCCCACAGCATGGGCTGAATCAGGCCCACAAGACCACTGGCTGGGACAGGTAAGGAAGACAAAATAACAATGAAAGTCATTTGTTTTATTATATTTTAGTTTACCCTAACCCTATTCAGGTAGAACACATTGAGTTATACAATTCTTGAAGGATGTCAGTAGAGAGCGTGTTGAGGTGAAACCAAAAGGTTGCTAGTTCGATCCGCAGGCCCTGAGCAAGACACCTCAACCCAACTTCTCCCGACAAGCTGGCTGTCGCCTTGCATGGTTGACTCCGCCGTCGGTGTGGGAATATTTGCATGAACCGTTTCGATAAAAGCTGTGCTAAATGCCATGAATGTAAAAGGAGTGTCCTGGTCTAAGGGGAGATTAGGCTGACTGGAAAGCACCCTCTCCTGCAACCTATAGTATTTCATAATTAAAACAAAACGACTGGCTCAGCAGAAAACCACTCCTGAGTGGTCTCATTGGTCTAAACAGACCAGAGACCCCTCCTCCAAACAGTAGAACAACACAATCAAGACCACTTTGTTGTAGGCGTGTTTAGCGTACGCGTTTTGTATGTTCCTGCACACAGAACATATTTTATCTACTGGCATCATACACGTGCATCACCCAGGAGGGTTCGACACACTGAACCTCCTGAGGAACCTCCCTACGTCCTCCTTCGTGCGTGGATTGACCTCTGACCTTTGAGAGTGTCGTGGCTCATCCCTCTGAGCATGTCGTCCCACATGACGATGCTCAGGTGAGGCCACGCCTCCTTCACCGCCCCGGCCACCCTGGTCACGTGACTGAGGAAGAGCTGCTCCACCGTGCGTCCAGGGGTGCTCAGCCAGCGCTTAGACTCCTCCCCCTCGCCCAGCATGTAGACCTGGTGGGGGAGGCGGAGCTCAGTCAGACGCGCTCAGAGAGGCCGAGCTGCACTTTGATATCCACCATTTTAAAAACAAGCTGCTTGGATAGAAGCAGTAACAACAATCGTATAAGTAATGTATAAACAATATTCAATACAACATTCATATTATTACAATGTATGACATACATTGACGATATGTTATATATTGACATTATATGTTAAATATTAGCATTATATTTTATATATGAACAATATATAATGTTACAATACATCATTATAAATAGTGTATAAACAAATAACTAAGGTGGCAACTATCATGTAATATATTAAACGTGTAATACAGGTTTAAAAGTAACTGCAGAAGGTATTATTGTTTTGTTGAGTCTAGCTGACTCAACAAAACTTTTTGTTGAGTCAGCTAGACTCGACAAAACAAAAGGACCACAACATACACCCCAATGGTGGTCCTAGTGTGGGGGGGTTGGATCCTCACCTCACCAGCTAGACCAGGACCACAACATCCACCCCCACCCCGGTTCTAGGGGGTCCTCACCTCGTCCGCCCCGATGTGCAGGGTGCTGAGGCCTGGGTGCAGCTCCACCACCTGCCTCAGCATCTCCAGGACCAGCCGTGGCCCCCCCTCCCCGTGGGGGCTCAGGGTCCCCAGGCACTGGCTGAGCTCTCTGAGGCCCCACAGGGACCGCTGCTTCAGCACAAACTACCACAGACGCACACGTGCACATTTACAATTACATTTAGGCACGGCAAGGCAAGGCAACTTTATTTGTGTAGCACTTTTCATACACGAGGCAGACCCAAAGTGCTTCACATATAAACATTGTCATACAATAAGATAAACTAATAGATAAGTAAAAGAAAAAGCGACTCACAACGGCTCATACACACGTTCACACACCGACGGCGGAGTCAACCCACGCAGGGCGACAGCCAGCTCGTCGGGAGCTGGCTGTCGCCCTGCGTGCGTTGAGTCCGCCGGGATGAGCCACGACACGCTCAAAGGTCAGAGGTCAATCCACGCACGAAGGAGGACGTAGGGAGGTTCCTCAGGAGGTTCAGTGTGTCGAACCCTCCTGGGTGATGCACTAGCAACTAGCAAACTAGCAACTTTCCGTTTACAAGACAACCTGCTGATTTTAAGAAGAAGAT